>NC_058419.1:56106528-56285289 GCF_002201575.2 Neomonachus schauinslandi
AAGAAAGAAAGAAAGAAAGAAAGAAAGAAAGAAAGAAAGAAAGAAAGAAAGAAAGGAAGGAAGAAAGGAAGAAAGAAAGAAGAAAGAAAGAAAGAAAGAAAGAAAGAAAGAAAGAAAGAAAGAACCAGAGCTAATACTCTCTGCCACAGATCTAATCAATAGAGATATAAGTAAAATGTCAGAGTTGGAATTCAGGGTAATGATTATAAAGATACAAGCTGGGCTTGAATAAAGCATAAAAGACACTAGAGAATCTCTTAGTGCAGAAATAAAATCTAATCAGGCCAAATTTAACAATCCTTTCAATGAGATGTAGTCTAAAATGTATGCTCTAACAGCTAGGGCAAATGAGGCAGAAGAGAGAGTCAGACATAAAAGACAAGATGATGGAAAGGAAGGAAGTTGAGGAAAAGAGAGAAAAACAACTCTTGGATCACAAGGGGAGGCTTTGAGAAATCACCAATACCATAAAGTGAAACAGAATTATTGGGATTGCAGAGGAAAGAGAAAGAGAAAGGGGCAGAGGGACAGAGCAAATCATAGGTGAGAACTTCCCTAATCTGGGGAAGGAAACATTCAAGTCCAGGAGGTAAAGAGAACCCCTCTCAAAATCAATAAAAATAGATCAACACCCCAAAATATAATAGTGAAGCTTGCAAATTTCAAAGAAAATCTGAAAGCGGCTTGAGGGAAGAGCTCCTTAACCTACAGGGGTAGGAAGACTAGACAGGCAGCAGACCTATGCACAGAGATCTCGCAGACCAGAAAGGGCTGGCATGATATATTCAGGGTACTAACTGAGAAAAACATGCACCCAAGAATATTTTATCCAGCAAGGCTGTCATTCAGAATGGAAAGAGAATTAAGAGTTTCCAGGACAAACAAAGAATTTGTGATCACTAAATGAGCCCTGCAAGAAATATTAGAGGGGATCCTGTAAGCAAAGAGACAGCCCAAAAGCAACACAAACCACAAAAAGACAAAACAAAAACAAAAACAAAAAAAAAGAGACAATCTACAAAACCAGGGACTTTACACATAATACAAGGGTGTTAAATTAGTATCTTTCAAAAGATACTCTGAATGTAAATGGACTAAATGCTCCAATCAAGAGACACAGGGTATCAGATTGGATAACAAAGCAAGACCCATCCACATGCTGTCTACAAGAGACTCATTTTAGACCCCAAAACACCTCATGATTGAAAGTGAGGGGATGGAAAACCATTTATCATGCCAATGGACATTAAACAAGCTCTCAAGATTCAATGGACATTAAAAGAAAGCTGGGGTAGCAATCTTCATGTCAGACAAATTAGATTTTAAACTAAAGACTGTGGAAAGGGATGAAGGGGGACACTATATCATAATTAAAGGGTCTATTCAACAAGAAGATCTAACAATTATAAATATTTATGCTCTTAACTTGAGAGCAGCAAAGTATATAAACCAATTAATAACAAACTTAAAGAAACACATTGATAATAATATAATTACAGTAGGGGACTTCAACACCCCATTCACAGCAATGGACAGATCATCTAAGCAGAATATCAACAAGGAAACAAGGGCTTTGAGGGACACACTGGACCAGATAGACTTCACAGATACATACATTTCATGCTAAAGCAACAGAATACACATTCTTCTCGAGTGCACATGGAACATTCTCCAGAATAGATCACATACTGGGTCACAAATCAGATCTCATAGATACCAAAAGATTGGGATTATTGCCTGCATATTTTCAGACCACAATGCTTTGAAACTTGAACTCAATCACAAAAGGAAATTTAGAAGGAACTCAAATACTTAGAGGTTAAAGAACATCCTACTAAAGAATGAATGGGGGGCGCCTGGGTGGCTCAGATGGTTACATGTCTGCCTTTGGCTCAGGTCATAATATCCAGGTCCTCGGATCAAGCCCCACATCGGGCTCCCAGTTTGGGTGAGGGGTATGCTTCTCCCTCTCTCTCTCTCTGCCTCTCCCCCACTTGGGCTCTCTCTCTCTCTCTCTCTCTCTCAAATAAATACATAAAATATTTTTTAAAAGAATGAATAGGTCAACCAGGAAATTAAAGAATTAAAATAATTCATGGAAAAAAAATGAAAATGAAAACACACAAAACCTTTGGGAATACAGCAATGGTGGTACAAAGAGGGAAGTACATAGCAATACAAGCCTTTCTCAAAAAATTAGAAAAGTCTCAAATACACAAGTTAACCTTACACCTAAAGGTGGTGGAGAAAGAACAGCAAATAAAACCTAAACCAAGCGGGAGAAGAGAAATAATAAAGATTAAAGTAGAAATCAATGAAATAGAAACCAAAAGAACAGTAGAACAGATCAACAAAACTAGAAGCTGGATCATTGAAGGAATGAATAAGATCAATAAACCCCTAACTGGACGTATCAAAAAAAAAGAAAAGAAAAGAAAAGAAAGAAAGAAAAAGGACCCAAATTAATAAAACCTTGAATGAAAAAGGAGAGATCACCACCAAGACTAAGGAAATACAAACAACTTTAAGAATATATTATGAGCAACTATATGCCAAAATTAAGGCAATCTGGAAAAAATGGATGCATTCTTAGGAACTTACAAACTACCAAAACTGAAACAGGAAGAAATAGAAAACCTAAACAGACCCATAACCAGCAAGGAAACTGAAGCAATAATCAAAAATTTGGATGGAACCAGAAGTGACCCTGAATATCCAGAGGAATGTTGAAATACAAAACCAAAGCTGGTGACATCACAATGCTGAACTTCAAGCTATATCACAAAGCTGTGATCATCAAGACAGTATGGTATTGGTGCAAAAACGCACATAGACTAATGGAACAGAATAGAGAACTCAGAAATGGACCCTGAACTCTATGGTCAACTAATCTTTGACAAAGCAGGAAAGAATATCCAATGGAAAAAGGACAGTCTCTTCAATAAATGGTGCTGGGGAAATTGGACAGCCACATGCAGAAGAATGAAACTGGACCATTTTCTTACATCATACACAATGATAAACTCAAAATGGATGAAAGACCTCAATGTGAGACAGGAATCTATTAAAATCCTAGAGGAGAACACAGGCAGTACCCTCTTTGACACTGGACACAGCAACTTCTTTCAAGACACGTCTCTAAAGGCAAGGGAAACAAAAGCAAAAATGCACTCTGGGGACTTCACCAAGATAAAAAGCTTTTGCACAGCAAAGGAAACAGTCAACAAAACTAAAAGGCAACCTATGGGATGGGAGAAGATATTTGCAAATGATATATCAGATAAAGGTCTCATATCCAAGATCTAAAAATAACTTATCAAACTCAACACCCAAAAAAACAAATAATCCAGTCAAGAATGGGCAGAAGACATGAACAGACATTTCTCCAAAGAAGACATACAAATGGCTAATAGACACATGAAAAGAATCTCCTCATCACTTGGCATCAGGGAAATACAAATCAAAGCCACAATGAGTTACCACATCACACCAGTCAGAATGGCTAAAATTAATAAGACAGGAAACAACAAATGTTGGCAAGGGTGCAGAGAAAGGGGAACCCTCTTACACTGTTGGTGGGATGCAAGCTGGTGCAGCCACTCTGGAAAACAGTATGGAGGTTCCTCAAGACGTTAAAAATAGAGCTCCCTACAACCCAGCAATTGTACTACTAGGTATTTACCCCAAAGTTACAAATGTAGTGATCTGAATGGCACCTGCACCCCAATGTTTATAGTACCAATGTCCACAATAATCAAACTGTGGAAAGTGCCCAGATGCCCATTGACAGAGGAATGGAT
This sequence comes from Neomonachus schauinslandi, assembly GCF_002201575.2. Taxonomy (NCBI): domain Eukaryota; kingdom Metazoa; phylum Chordata; class Mammalia; order Carnivora; family Phocidae; genus Neomonachus; species Neomonachus schauinslandi. Next base: position 56,110,329 of record NC_058419.1, read on the forward strand.
AAAGATGTGGTATATATATACAATGGATTATTACTCAGCCATCAAAAAGGTTGAATCCTTACCATTTACATCGACATGGATGGAACTGGATGGTATTATGTTGAGTGAAATAAGTCAATCAGTGAAAGACAATTATCATATGGTTTCACTCATATGTGGAATATAAGAAACAGCACAGAGGATCTTTGGGAAGGGAGGGAAAACTCAATGGGAAGTCATCAGAGAGGGAGAAAAACCATGAGAGACTCTTAACTATAAGAAACAAACTGAGGGTTGCTGGATGTGAGGTGTGTGGGGGGATGGGATAATTGGGTGATGGGCATAAAGGAGGGCATGTGATGTGGTAAGAAATGGGTGTATATACAACTGATGAATTATTGAACACTACCTCTGAATCTAATGAATTTAGTTGAATCTAAATTAAAAAAAGAAAAAGAATCTGTCTTACGGTTTGCCTGTCTCTTCCCCCCCATGTTCATCTGTTCTGTTTCTTAAATTCCACATATAAGTGAAATCATATGGAATTTGTCTTTCTCTGACTGACTTATTTCACTTATTATATTATACTCTAGCTCCATCCAAAGATTTCATTCTTTTATATGGCTGAGTAATATTCTATTTTGTATATAAACCACAACTTCCATATCCATTTATCAGTCAATGGACATTTGGGCTCTTTCCATAAATTGGCTATTGTTGATAATGCTGCAATAAACACTGAGGTGCATATGTCACCTTGAATCAGTATTTTTGTATCCTTTGTGTAAATACCTAGTAGTGCAATTGCTGGGTCATAGGGTAGTTCTATTTTTTAAAGATTTTGTTTATTTATTTGAAAGAGAGAGAGCACAAGTAGAAGGGAGGGGAAGAGGGAGAGGGAGAAGCAGACTCTGTGCTGAGCAAGGAGCCCAGTGCAGGACTCAATCCCAGGACCCTGAGATCATGACCTGAGCCAAAGCCTGATGCTTAACCAACTGAGCCACCCAGGTGCCCAGGGTAGCTCTATTTTTAACTTTTTGAAGAATCTCCATAATGTTTTCCAGAGTGGCTGCACCAGTTTGCATTCCCACCAACAGTGTTAAGAGTGTTTCCCTTCCTCTGAATCTTCCCCAACATCTGTTGTTTCCTGTGTTGTTAACTTTAGCCATTTTGACAGATGCAGGTGATATCTCATTGTAGTTTTGATTTGCCTTTCCCTGATGATGAGTGATGTTGAGCATCTTCTCATGTGTCTGTTAGCCATCTGTATGTCTTTGGAAAAATGTCTGTTCATGTCTTCTGCCCATATCTTCACTGGAGGTTTTTATTTTGGGGATGCTGAGTTTGGTAAGTTCTTTACAGATTTTAGAGACTAACCCTTTATTGAATATGTCATTTGTAAGTATCTTCTCCCATTCTGAAGGTTGCCTTTTAGTTTTGTTGATTGTTTCCTTTGTTGTGCAGAAGGTTTTTTTCTTGATGAATTTCCGGTAGTTAATTTTGCTTTTTATTATTGCCTCTGAAGATGTATCTGGTAAGAAGTTGCCTCAGCTGTTGTCAAAGCTGTTACTGCCTTTGTTCTCCTCTATGATTTTCATGGTTTCCTGTCTCACATTTTAGTCTTTCATCCATTTTTATTTTATTTTCATGCATGGTGTAACAAAGTGGTTCAGTTTCATTCTTCTTCATGTGGCTGTCCAGTTTTCTCAGCACCATTTGTTGAAGAGACTTTTTTCATTTGATATGCTTTCTTGCTTTGTGTTAAGATTAGTTGGCCTTATACTTGTGGGTCTATTTCTGGGTTCTTTATTCTGTTCCATTGATCTGTGTTGGTTTTTGTGCCAGTACCATAATGTCTTGATGACTACAGCTTTGTGATATACCTTGAAGTCCAGAATAGTGATGCCTCCATCTTTGCTTTTCTTGTTCAAGATTGCTTTGGCTATTCAGAGTCTTTTCTGATTTCATAGAAAGTTTTGGATGTTTTTTTCCTAACTCTGAAAATTACTGGTGGTATTTTTATAAGGATTATATTAAATGTGTAGATTGCTTTGAGTAATATAGACATTTTAACATTATTTATTTTTCCAATTCATGAACATGTAAGGTTTTTCCATTTTTTTGTGTCATCTCCAATTTCTTTCATTTGTGTTCTTTGGTTTTCAGAGTATAGATCTCTTAACCCTTTGGTTAGGTTCATCCTTAGGTATCTCATGGACTTTGGTGCAATTATAAATGGAATCAATTCCTTGATTTCTCTTTCTACTGCTTCATTATTGGTGTCTAGAAATGTAACGGATTTCTGTACATTGATTTTGTATCCTGTGACGACTGAATTCGTGTATCAGTTCTCACAGTTTTTTGATGCAGTCTTTTGGCTTTTCTAAATAGACTATCATGTCATCTGCAAATAGTGAAAGTTTGACTTCTTCCTTGTCAATTTGGATGACTTTTATTTCTTTTCATTGTCTGATTGCTGTGCCTAGGACATCCAGTGGTATGCTAAATGACAGTGGTAAGAGTTGACATCCTTGTCTTATGCCTGACCATAGAAGCAAAAGCTCTCAGGTTTTCCCCATTGAGGATGGTATTAGCTGTGAATTTTTCCTATATGGCCTCTATGATGTTGAGGTATGTTCCCTCTATTCCTATTTTGTTGAGGGCTTTATCAAGAATGGATTTACTTTGTCAAATACTTTTTCTGCATCTATTCTGTGGTTCATATGGTTCTTATCCTTTCTTTTATTAATGTAGTGTGTCATGTTGATTGGTTTGTGAATATTGAACCACCCTTGTAACCCAGGAATAAATCCCACTTGATCATGGTGAATGATTCTTTTAATGTACTGTTGGATTTGATTTGTTACTCTCTCGGTGAGAATTCTTCTCCATGTTCATCAGGGATATTGGGCTGTAGTTCTATTTTTTAGTGGAGTCTTTGTCTCATAAATCTGGCCTTATATAGAGTGAGTTTGCAAGTTTTCCTTCCATTTTTATTTTTTGGGATAGTTTGAGAATAAATGCTTGGTAGAATTCCTCTGGGAAGCCCTCTGGTCCTGGACTTTTGTTTGTTGGGAGATTTTTGATTACTGATTCAATGTCTTTGCTGGTTATGAGCCTGTTCGAGTTTTGTATTTCTTCCTGTTTCAGTTTTGGTAGTTTATATGTTTCTCAGAATTTATCCATTTCTTCCAGATTGCATTTTATTGGCAAAGAATTTTTCATAATATTATCTTATAATTCTTTGTATTTCTGTGGTGTTGGTTTTGATTTCCCCTCTCTCATTTATAATTTTATTTATTTAGGTCCTTTCTCTTTTCTTTTTGATAAGTCTGGCTAGAGATTTATCAACTTTATTAATTTTTAATAGATCCAGCTCCTGGTTTCATTGATCTCTTTGGGTTTTTTTGTTGTTTTGGGGGTTTTCTGGGGGTTTTTTGTTTATTTGTTTGTTTTTCTTTTAGTTTCTATATCATTTATTTCTGCTCTAATCTTTATTATTTCCCTTCTTATGCTGGTGTTACCCTTCATTTGTTGTTCTTTTCCTAGCTCCTTTAGGTGTGAGGTTAGGTTATGTATTTGAGATTTTTCTTGTTTCTTGAGGTAGGCCTGTATTGCTATATAGTTTCCTCTTTGGACCACTTTTTCTGCATCCCACTGTTTTTGGATCATTGTATTCATTTTCCTTTCTTTCTATGTATTTTTAAATTTCTTACTTAATTTCCTGGTTGAGCCATTCATTGTTTAGTAGCATGTTGTTTAGCCTCCATGTATTTGTGGTTTTTACAAATATGTTCCTGTAATTGACTTCTAGTTTCAAAGTGTTGTGGTCAGAAAAGTTGAATGGTATGATTTCAATCTTTTTGTATTTGTTTAGGCCTATTTTGTGGCCTACTGTGTGAACTATTCTGGAGAATGTTCCATGTGCACTTGAAAAGAATGTGTATTCTGTTGTTTTAGGATGGAATTTTCTGAATATATTTCTTAAGACCATCTGGTCCAGTGTGCCACTCAAAGCCGTTATTTCCTTTTTGATTTTCTGCTTAGATGATCTATCTGTTGATGTAAGTGCAGGTGATAATGACCCCTACTACTATGTGTTATCATCAATGAGTTCCTTTATGTTTGTTATTTGTTTTATATATTTGGGTGCTCCCATGTTGGATGCATAAGTATTTACAATTGGTATATTTTCTTGTTGGATTTTGCCCTTTATGACTAAATATAATGTCCTTCTTTTTTCATTTTACAGTCTTTGTTTTAAAGTCTAGTCTGTCCAATGTAAGTATTGCTACTCTGGCTTTCTTCTGACATCTAGTTGTGTGATAAATTGTTCACCATCCCCTCACTTTCAATCTGCAGGTGTCTTTAGGTCTAAAATAAATCTCTTGTGGGGCACCTTGCTGGCTCAGTCAGTGGACTATGCAACACTTAATCTCAGGGTTGTAAGTCTGTGGGCCACATTGGGTGTGGAGATTACTTAAAAAGTAAAGCTTAAATAAATAAATAAATAGTCTCTTGGCAGCAAATAGATGGATCTTGTTTTCTTTTCCTTTCTGACACCCTATGTCCTTTGATTGGAGTGTTTAGTCCATTTACTTTCAGAATAATTATTGATAGATCTGTATTTAGTGCCATTTTATTACTTGTTTTGTCTTTTTTTCTGGAAATTTTCTCTAATCTTTTCTTGTCTTTGTCACTTTTAGTAACTCCCATTCAAAGAGTCCCCTTTAATATTCCTGGCAGGGCTAGTTTAGCGGCCATGAACTCCTTTAGATTTGTTTTCCTGGGAAACTCTTTATCCCTCTTTCTATTCTGAATGATAGCCTTCTGTGATAGAATATTCTTGGCTTAAGATTTTCCCATTCAGGGGCGCCTGGGTGGCTCAGTCAGTTAAGCAGCTGCCTTCAGCTCGGGTCGTGATCCCGGGGTCCTGGGATCGAGCCCCATGTCGGGCTCCTTGCTCAGCAAGGAGCCTGCTTCTCCCTCTCCCTGCTGCTCCCCCTTCTTGTGCTCTCTCTCTGTCAAGTAAATAAATGAATAAAATCTTTAAAAAAAAAAAAAGATTTTCCCATTCAGCCCTTTGAATATATCATGCCACACCCTTCTGGCCAAGTTGCTGTTGGGAAATCTCCAGCTGGCATTATGGGTTTTCCCTTTTAAGTTAAGGACTTCTTTTAAGATTTTTTTTGTTTATCATTATATTTTGAAAATTTAATTACAATGTGTCTTGGTGTTGTCCTGCTTTTGTTGATTTTGATGGGAATTCTCTGTGCCTCCTGGATCTGGCTGTCTGTTTCCTTCCACAGATTAGGGAAGTTTTCTGCTATTATTTTTTGAAACAAATTTTCTGCCCACTCTTCTCTCTCTTCTTCTTCTGGGACTCTTATAATATGAATGTTATAATATTTGATGGGGTCACTGTTTTCTCTAAGTCTTGTTTTCCATAATTCTTCTTTCTCTCTGTTGTTCAGCTTCATTATTTCCCATTATTTTTTCTCCTAGGTCACTAATTCATTCCTCTGATTCTTCCAATCTGCCGTTCATTGCATCAAGCTTGTTTCCAGTGTCATTTACTACATTCTTCATTTCTGATTGATTCTTTTTAACTCCTTTATATCTGTGGGAAGGATCTCCCTGATGTCTTCTTTTCTCAAGCCCATTGAGTATCCTTATGATTGTTGCTTTAAATTCTCCTTCAGGGGGTGCCTGGGTGGCTCAGTTGGTTAAGCATTTGCCTTCAGCTCAGGTCATGATCCCAGGGTCCTGGGATCGAGCCCCAAATCAGGCTCCCTGCTCAGCAGAGAGTCTGCTTCTACCTCTGCCTCTGCTGCTCTCCCTGCTTGTGCTCTCTCTCTCACAAATAAAATCATAAATAAATAATAAATAAATAAATAAATAAATAAATAAATAGTAGCTTCTCCTTCAGGCATGTTACTTATATCTGTTTTGCTTGGGTCTCTGGCTGTGGATTTATCTTAGTCTTTCATTTGGGATAAATTCCTCCATCTCAGCATTTTTCTAAGTCTCTGCCTTCTTCTCTGTATTAGAAAAGCCATTTCTGTCTCCTGCTTCTGAAAGTAATGGCCTTATGAAGAACTCATGTAGTGTCCAAGGGCGTAGCACTTCAGGGAATGTCTCTGGTATGTCCTGCATGTGCTGTGCTGTTGTGTTTGGCTTCTCTATCCATCAGGCCCATCATCTGCAGAGGCTCTCATTGCCCGTAGTGTACAGCATTTGGTCCCTGGCCTGAATGGGGCACATTTTAACTAGGTGTATTCTGGTCTGCTTGTGAAATGAGCCCTGACACCAACTCCACCAGAACTGAAGCCCTGCAGAACTCTCTGGTCAGGAGACATGGTCTGGACAGGGGTTTGTGCTGGTCTTCTGGAGGAGGGGCTTATTACAATGAGACTGAGGTCATCTTGACTTATAAGAGCAGTCCTGCCAGAGCACTAAAGGCTTGGTGAAAGCAAGTTAGAGAGCCTGTATTGGTGCTAATTCCTGCAGGTTGCTCTGTGTTAATGCTGAGAGGTAGGGGTGGGGAGAAATGGCACAGGCCTTTGTTCCTGGATAGGAACACTGCATCCCCGGAACATGCTCTGAGAAGAGCAAATAATCTCTCCCTGGTGTGCCTCACGTGTTTTTCAGATCACTGTTTCCAAGCTACCTGCCCCCAGGCTGTTTGCCTGCCTTCTCTTAAGGAGCAGTGCAGTGCCCTCCAGGCTCTACCCCAGAGAATCCTGCTGATCTTTAAAACTCCAGGCTTTAAACCCTGCTGGTTGTAAGAAATTCAGCCCCTCTCATTTTCCAAGCCAAATGGCCTGGGGAAATATTCTCCTTGTGTGTTCCCCTGTGTGTTCCTAAGAACTATGTTTAATCACTGTGATATATAATTGTAAATCTCAACATCCCCATTTGAAATAAAAAAGATTCCAACTTTACTCAGCTTATAGGCAAACCAAAAGAAATCATAATATAGTGAGGATCTAATAATAAAGTGTTTAATAATAAAAAGTGAGATTATCCTAATATAAATTTATGGAAGACACTGCCATTGATTCTTATATTTTATAGGCAAACTTGGACATATGATGTACTATTAAATTGGACTCATATAACTGAGGTGTTACATTTGTAACAAATTCTATCAAATACATCATATATTAAGATATTTCACATATAACTTTCACAAATAATTTTTGTTTAAAAAAGTTATTTTAAATTATTATTCCACCTAGGAATTTGGGGGTATCTTTTATTTTATTTACTTTATTTTTTTAATCCAAGTATAATTAACATACAGTGTTATATTAGTTTCAGGTGTACAATATAGTAATTCAAGAATTCCATACATTACTCAGTGCTCATCTTGATAAGTGTATTGTTAATTCCCTTCACTCGTTTCACCCATCCCCCAACCCATCTCCCCTCTGGCAACCACCAGTTGTTGTTCTTTTTTTTATGTTTAAGAGTCTGTTTTTTGTGTTTGTCTCTTTTCCTTTGTTCATTTGTTTCTTAAACTCCACATATGAGTGAAATCATATGGTATCTGTCTTTGACTTATTTCACTTAGCATTATACCCTCTAGATCTATCCATGTTGTTGCAAATGGCATGATTTCATTCTTTTTTATAGCTGAGTAATTAAATGATTCTAAATGAGTGTCAAACTGTAAATAAATTTATGTCATTAAACATGAAATCATTTTTTAAAGGACAATATCAAAACATTGTTATGATATTAACTTTTTGTAATGGAAAGTTTACTGAACTACAAAGAAGTTTTAAGTTACACAGTAATGTTTGTTTTATAAACCCTTTATGGTATTTTACTTTATTATGTGTAAATCAGGAGGAAAACATTCAGCAGCTGCAATGCATTCTTCCTTATTCTGCCTGTTTAGTTCTCTCAACCCTGACCCACAAGGATCACATTGTCTAAAATATGCCAATAGAAACGTGCAAAGTCAAGTATCTCATTTAGTTTTAGTATGTTCTGCTGTGCTGCTTTCAATACTCTGTTACATGATTACCTCAAGCCTCAAATAATTTTGTATTCATTGAAAATGATTTTTATATTTATCTTTATTTTATGATGTCCTTTATTATTTTTATTAATCCTTCCCCCAACACCTCTAGCTTTTTTAATACTATATGCCTTCATACCTGCATAATTTAAAATGTTAACATGATTGAGAATTTAAAGTGCCAGCTCATTTTATTTTTTTAATTTTTATTTAAATTTTAGTTATTTAACATACAGTGAGTGCCAGCTCATTTTAAATTGATCCTAAGACAATGTTACAACTCAGGTTTGCAAAAGAAAGGGTGCCCCTAAATCTTTTTTTTTTTTTTCCAGTACATTCAGCCTGAGTGGTTAGTTTTACAATAGTTTCCATAAAGTTTTGGAACTGGGGCTGGATTGAAATTGCTTTGCATCTTGTTCAAAATTACATGAAGGCAAAAGACACAATACATCGGGTTTCTTCCCAGTACAATGTAGGTTTCCTCTGTTTAGAAAAGTGCAGTAATTCATCAGTAATTTAACCTATAGACATTTGAAGGTTGGAGAGTACCTCTAAGGGGCTGTTGACCTTCAGCAACTGAAAGAACTGGAACTTCAGCTGCAGTCAATATATATTTATCTTTCTGTTGGGACTATTACAACTGGCAAGTAATGCTGACCTTGAAACTTCTAGTACAGGATGCACACGAATAATGTTCCCTAAAGGAAAAATATAAAAATACCAAAATAGGATACTTAGATCTAAAATGCACATTCTGTAAAGATCAAAAGAAAGTATTTTGAACATTAAAATCAATGCTGAAAGCAATAAGCATATTATTCCTATGACCTGGTGGGTTTCTCCTAAATATGAGTCTGGTTAGAACCCCATTAGACCAGAATCATTAAATTTGGAAATGCCAACTATTTCTGATTTTCTCAAAGGTTACTGATATCAAGAGCTTGGCTTGTTTTCATGTGAACTGATCTTCTTTTATTTCCCACAGTACAAATCATTGTATCCCTTATTGACTAAATTTATATCAAAAGCTTTTATTTTTTTAATCTGGAGAAAACTTAAATGGTGATATACTAAAACTCTTTTTAGTAATTTTCCATTTTATCTGATGGAATATTTGTTTTGGAGACTTTTTCCCCCTATTAGCCATAGTGTGCATTCTCATTAGGGACCATTGGGAATATGTAGATTCTTTCAGGACACTGGCTGAGGAATTACTTAATATATAACAATTTAAGTGTGCTAAATAGAGTCCACAAAGAGTAAATTAAAATGTAACTAACATCTAGTAAGTAATGGAGATCCTAGGAGAATTGGCCAGCCATACTATTCAAATAAATTAGGAGATTTCATAAAAAAAAGAGAAATGCTCATTCTTTTATAAACAAATAGGAAATTAATGTATAAGGCTAATTGAAAGTAAACGTGAAGTTAGATCTTCTCAAAAACAAACAAATCTATATACTATTGGTAAAAAATACATAACTTTTTATTTCTACAATTTCATTTTCCTAAAATACACAGATAACTGGGGCACTATGAAAAGGTCTATGAATGGTAACAGAGACATGAGTACATAGTTTAAAAAAATAAAATAAAAACATCTCTGTTATCAAAATATTGGTTTATCTGTTGAGTGGCATGGAGTCATTTGCATGTCTCCCATTGGGACGTCATCTTTGCTACAGAGGGAGACAACCACTTGTGGGGTCTCTTTTGTGGTCTTGTCAGCATTAAAAATCTTTAGTCCCCCACCCCATAAAATGATTGTAACACAGTCAACACATACACCAAACCAAGAGAGCCACAGACTTGATATATTGATAAAAGCCACATTGTTCCATTGAGAGTCTGGCAGTATGTACAATGTTAGGGAAAGATTTTGTTTATTCAAAAAAGATTTTCAACTAATTTTATGATATGGAATCATTAAATCTTTACAGGGACTTTTCTCTGATGTGGACCAGCTCACTTGAGTTGACTTCTGAATTGATCCACACAAGTCAACACAACAGCAATCTAAACCTAGTTGCTCTTCCATGGTACCGGTTCATTTTCACACTGCCTCAGAAACATCTAGAGATCTCTCCAACCCTTTAATTAGGCGTCCAATCCACGCCAATCCAAATTATCTTGATAATGCTCACACAATGCTGTTTTCTTCTTCTTCTTCTTTTTTTTTTTTTTTGGTTGTTACTTAATTTCTATCTACTTTCAGAGTGACCTCTATAATAAATCTAATAACTTTCTTATTGTTTAATCTTCAGTTCTCTCTGAATCCAAGTTAAATTTTGTCACCTTTTACTTTTTTCATATCTTCCTCAAAATTTTCTTTTCTTTTAAAACAATATATTTAACATGGTAGGCATTATTTTAAGAATAATTGGAAATATACCAAGCCTTTTTATATAACTATTTTAACAAAAGCATGATAAAATTTAAGGTAGCATATATTAGTTCTTGCATTAAAATCCATTGGTTCTGGGGAATAGAATGTAAAGTTTAAAAATGTCTTTTTTATACTCAAATCATGTACTTTTTGTACTCCTTCTAAACTTACAAATTCATTTGTACTCCCAGAGCTGTGCTCCTTACTTTTCTCTGCCTAACCAATTCCTACTCATCTGTCATGGCTCAGCTTCTATACAGTTTCCATCTTTAATAACAATTCCATTGTCAAATAAATTGAATAAACATATATTGAGGTTCCTATTATGAGCAAAGAACTATGATAGACACTAGAGGTAAATAAAATAATAGAAATACTGCATTACAATATTCTGTGCACAGAAAAGGGAAAAATCAAATCTAACTGTGGGGATTCATGGAAAGGGTAGCATTTGAATTACTCTTAAAATATTACAAGCAGAAATTTGAGCAGGGGGTGGGGCAGTGAACACTGACAAGGTGAACTATAAAGCTGAAAGAACAACATTAACAAGTCAGAGAATCAAACGAGCTTCAAGGGCCTTAATGGAAGTATTTCAAATTAATCTCTTCTCTGACCTCCTACAGCATTTATTTGCTGTAAGGCTGTCATGTACTCTTTTTTGTATGTCTTGATGCAAGACACCATAAGCTCTGCAAATGCCTAAACATCTTATATTTCTTATAAATTTCCCCTACAATATCTATTATAGAGTGGGCACATAGTAGACAACCAAGAAATAGTTATTGATTGACTGATTCAAATGGAAGGTTTTATAGATATCTAAATAATTACTTTGATTTATTTTGATTCTTTTTTTTTAAAGATTTTATTTATTTATTTGACAGAGAGACATAGCGAGAGCAGGAACACAAGCAGGGGGAGTGGGAGAGGGAGAAGCAGGCTTCCCGCAGAGCAGGGAGCCCGATGTGGGGCTCGATCCCAGGACCCCGGGATCACGACCTGAGCCGAAGGCAGACGCTTAACGACTGAGCCACCCAGGTGCCCCTATTTTGATTCTTTTTTAAAGAGATTATTTCTCCCTCTTTAGGGAACCCATAAGCACCCAGAAAGGATATATGTATTCATTTTCATGTTAAAAGTGAAGTACAGATGAAATCTGCACACTTTCAAATAAAATGGAAAACTGTATTTCAAATCCTATTGAGTTTACAACCTCTGTTCCTACCACTCAAATATGATAATGCATTTGGCAAAAGTGATAATCAGCGAGTTAGAAGAAAAACTGCTAAAACATGTGCAAGTGTAAAGAGTGAAAGGATTTGATTACTTGCTTATGCTTCTGAAGTATCAAAATCAATGGCTACTGAGGAATTAACCTTATAAATTTATAGAAAAATACAACATGAAACTAGTCCCACTTTTTTTTTTTTAAAGATTTTGTTTATTTATTTGACACACAGAGAGAGAGAGAGAGAGCACAAACAGGGAAGTAGCAGCAGGCAAGCAGAGGGAGAGGGAGAAGCAGGCTCTCTGCTGACCAAGGAGCCCGATACACGGCTCGATCCCAGGACCCTGGGATCATGACCTAAGCTGAAGGCCGCCGCTTAACTGACTGAGCCACCCAGGCGCCCCAAAACTAATCTCACTTCTAACTAACCATTTACTGTAATCCAAATGATTTCTAGAGGTGCTGGCAAATTACACTCAACTCATAACTCTTTTATACAGAGTGAGTTATTCACAAGCATGTATATGGAGAAATTTACTTAATGATCATTGTCTCAATTTCCCTTCTAACTTGCTCCACTATCAGAGGTCCCTTCTATAGTCTCAGAAAGAAATGTATCTGTTGTTTCTTTTCTATTTTTAATGTCTGTGTAGAAACAATGGCTTTAATATTTAAAATCATATTCTATATTAAAGTCTAAGAAACAAAGTATTAGATTAGGAATCAGGAGACTTAGGTTCCAACATCAGCCTTCAAAACTCAACAAGTCCCTTGTTCATTTGTTTTGTTTCTTAAATTCCACATATGAGTGAAATCATATGGTATTTGTCTTTCTCTGACTTATTTCCCTTAGCATTGTATTCTATACCTCTATCCATGTCACTGCAAATGGCAAGATTTCATTCTTTTTTATGACTGAATAATATTTCATTGTGTATATATACCACATCTTTTTCCATTCATCTATTGATGGACACTTGGCCTGCTTTCATAATTTGTCTATTGCAAATAATGTTGCAATAAATATAGGGATGCATGTATCCTTTTGAATTACTGTTTTTGTATTTTTTGGATCAATACCCAGTAGTGTGATTACTGGATTGTAGGGTAGACCTATGTTTAACCATATGAATTCACTCATATGTGGAATTAAAGAAACAAAACAAATGAGTGAAGGAAAAAAAGAGAGAGAGAAACAAACTAAGAAACCCTCTTAACTCTAGAGAACAAACTGATGGTTACCAGAGAGGATGTGGGAGGGAAAATGGGTGAAACAGGTGATGGGGATTAAGAAGTGCACTTGTTGTGATGAGCACTGGGTAATGTATGGAATTGTTGAACATTATATTGCACACCTGAAACTAATATAACCCTGTATGTTAACTATACTGGAATTAAAATTTAAAAAAAAAACCTCAACAATCATTCAACTTTGTACTGACCAAAATACACCCATTTGGAAACATAAATTTCTGCAATCTGCATGCATCCCCACTCTCAACCCAACTTTACCCCAACTGAAGAATTTTCTGATCATAAATTAGAAAATTGATGTGGAAGTTGGTTAATCTTGAGGGAAAAAAATCTAACAGATGGATTTTATTTTGGTTTGTTTCCCACTTTGAGGAGTAGGAGGATAATTGTTTCCTATTCACTTTTCTGAAAAGCCTTACATTTAGAATCAGCCATCCCATTTAATTAAGATTCAAACCTAATAGAAAGTAATAGTGAATATATGAAACCAAGCAGCAAAACCCTAAAGTCTCAGAGTAATTTTTAACACAAAATGACAAATCTCAATGAACCCTGTTAGAGAGCAACAGTAAATTCTGTAGTTTCAGCTCATTCTACTCTAGTTAAGCAGGTTGGTGCCTAACATGTAATTTTGTCCCACTGTAATATACTTCTAAGTTTTAGTCCTGCCTTTGGTAAAAGAAAATGCCAGGTCCTGTGGATGGGGGTTTAAAAAATAATGCACCCAGTGAACTGTTGAGGGCAGAAAATTTTCTCCCTGCCCTTGCAAGAGGAGACCAGTATATCCTCTGAATTATGAGATTTGATTATCTGTATTGTCAAGAGCTTGCACTTTTTAAAAAATTGGCAGACTACTGTCTGAGTCACTCAAATGCATGGCAGTAGAATTTAGCTGCTAAAAGTTCAAGCCAAATGTGGTAATGTAACAAAAAGAGCTCTCATCAACACAACTCTCCAAAGACAGCAGCAGTAGAGTGCACAAGACAAACCCATAAGACAGCCTAACCACACCTTCAACTACCCTCCTGGATAAAGCCTACGTATTAATTTTGAGCAATCATCATTGTTTTGTAACCTTAGTCTTTAGAAAATGATCTCTACTCTTACTCTATATTTGGCTCAGGTAAGTAAAGTTGCACCTAGTAATAACAGTCACTAAGGAGTACTGCTTACCACTAGCATAGTATTAAGACCTCAATTAAGCTTCACATTTTACTTGCCATGTGACATTGGTCAAGTTGCTTAGCTTCTTTGTGTCTTAGCTGAAAAACAGGGAAAATGAGAGTACCTCAAAGGTTGTTGTGAAGATTAAATGACTCAATACATATAAAGCACTTAGAAGAATCCTTGGCACATAGTAAGTATTCACTAAGTGTTAGCTACTATTTACTATGATTACTTTTAATTTGCACACTGGCTTTTCTCAAGGAACTAAGAAACTTGAGATTATCATATTTCCATTACATGAATAAAGTAATGAAGTAAGTCTATTACACTATAGTAATAAAATTAACTTAACCAGGCTCTTTTCATCCACAGAGCTGGAATCATTACTTTCTTTGAAGAAAAAATTTCCTTATGTTTTCTAGTGATTTTTCTCCCCTGCCAATTGTTCTCATCCACCAATGTTCTCCCAACTATAAACACACACAAAGGAAAAGTTAGCACATAGTGGCTGACCTCAAAATTTGGGGTGTCAGAATTTAACCTGGCAGAGTGAAGTCTATGACATTCATGTAATGAGTACTTGTGTTTTACCTATATTAACCATGAAGCCAATGTATGGTGAGATTTCAGTCTACAATGAATTGAACTATAACATTTAGTACCAGAAAATGGGGGAAGGTACTTAACATACTAAGCCAGGAATGCTTTTTAAACATTGAGATAATGAATATGAATAATCATTTTGGCACACTACTATGATGGCTTTCTTATAGTACTAATAGTATAAGAATTGTAGAACATTATGGCTAAAAGGGATCTTAAAACCACTGATTCTGACCACATTTACAATTGAGGTAACTAAGGCCTAAAGTGATTAAATGAATAGACCAGTGACACATAAATAGTGGGGACATGAAAAAACATATTAATTAATCTTTGAGAAGGCATTCAATCATTAGTCTCCATTCAGGTACTGATTTTTAAGAAACTAAAAAAAATATTTTCAAAAAATCCATAGCTTTTGAAATGTTCAGATTTATAATTTTCAGATGTCAGTCAAGACTGTCTTCAGATGCTTATTTATATTTAAATAGATTGTTATCTTTGCAGATCTCTATATGGACACATGTCTCAACAGCAGAAGTTCTACTGAATAAGGTTGGTTCACTTATCTCAATTTTCTAGCACTTATTGTCATACTCTAACATTTAGATACTGAATACTCTGTATATGTATACAGAAGGTTTCATCCACAGTAATAAGTGATATATTCCTTTCAAAAATTACAAATCAACATGAGGCTAATCATTAGTATAAACTCATGATCATTTATCAATATAAACATAATTAAACAATTGAACTGACTTAAATTTGGCTTCAAAGATTTAGAAAATGTAATTTAGAAAGTAGTCAGAGATGCATCATTATAATTATTTAAGACTATTATTTTTTCATCCATAGAAGATATGAATATCAAAGACAAAAAAAGTTCAATATTCTGTAAAACATTTTATAGAGATAAATTTATATAATTGGCAAATAATATTAGTAACTTATATGGCAATATAACTGATTGTTATATTGTGGGTCAGGAAGATGTTTTATGCACTTTTACAGGGATAATATAGTTTATTCTTTATAATCCCATGAGGCAGGAACCATGTAACATGTTGAGAAAACTGAGGCACAGAGAAGTTAAGTAACATGTCCAAGCCCACACTCCAACTTAGTGGCAAAGCCAGGATTCACATCCAGGCAGTCTGTTCCAGCACCTACAGCATTAACTACTATGATATGCTGCCTCCAAATCATGCTAAAAATTTACATGCAATACACTGCATGAAACACTGCATGAAGTCATGTAATAAAGTAAAATTATATACTTTGTTATTATCAATTGTCATTATCTTTATTTATTTTTTTTGGAATTTCAGTGTTGTAGTGGACTTCAAAATTATTCAAGTGTAATCTCTTCATTCTATGGATGAAGAAACTAAGGTTCAAGGAGGTTCTGAAATTTGATTGTTTAAAATCATTTCATTAACTAAGAGTGAGCTGACACTAGCACTCATCCTTGTTTCCTACCCAATTAAGACAGACTGCATATGAAAGTGAAATCTAGGAGATTGACTCTAGAACAGTGCTTCTCAATGTGGTTCCCAGACCAGAGGCCTCAGCATCACCTGGGAACTTCTTAGAAATGCAAATTCTCAAACCCATGGAACATCTACCAAATCAGAAACCTAGGGGTGGGTTCCAGCAATCTGTGTTTTAACAAGACCTCCAGGGGTCTCTGATGCATGACAAAATTTGAAAACCATTAGTCCAGAACCTACTCTAAACTGTAGTTATAGCTTTGGACAACCTCATTTTGTTAGTTGAAATCCCTTCAGTTTCACAGAATGAAAAACTATCCCTTTCATCTACTCCCACACACACAGATTTTATTTTTATGTATATAGATATGTGTATAATACTGTTTACAATATACACATAGATAACCTGATCATGCTTACAAATATAATTATAATAACTAACACATAATTAATACTATCTACACAATACACATAAATTTGTATAATCATGTTATTTATATGTATTAAGCACATAGTTCTGCCATACCCCAGCTATATTTCCATTCCAATGTCCATGCTCACCTACCTTTAAAAAGAAAACCTTCCCCTCTATCAAAGTTCCTCTTTAAGACAGTGAAATGCCTCCTCTTTTCTCTCTGATCTCAGCATCTGTGGACTACACTGTAATAGGGACCATTTCTTTCGTAAGATGCAAAGTTGCTAAAATAGCAATGACTCTTAGAAATGTGCTAACTAGGGGTGCCTGGGTGGGTCAGTCAGTTAAGCGTCTGACTCTTGATTTCGGCTTAGGTCTTGATCTCAGGGTCATGGTATCAAACCCTGTGTCAGGCTCAGCAAAGAGTCTGCTCCTCTCTCTCTCCCCTTCTCCTTCTACCCCTCCCTCCCCATGCTTGCACTCTCTTTCTCTCTAAAATAAATAAATCTTAAAAGGAGAAATGTGCTAATTAAAGAAATAGGGATGCATGATTAATGCTTTAACTGTTTATTCTTTCATTTATACTAGGTACAAAAGTACTGACTCAACATTCAAAATGTTGATTCAAAGATAGAGTGTGCCCATCAGATTACCTTTATTCAGATAGTACTTCTTAAAAAGACAAAACAGTAATGTTACTGGAATTCTGTTTTAAGAGTGTAAAGTCTCTAATTACCAAAAACAAAAATTAATGTTTTCTGTTTTCAATAAACTTTACCTTTTGCCTTTGCTCTATGAAAATCGGTCAGCAACTAACAAAGGGAAAAAGTGGTAAGTCTTTTAAAATGCAAAGGGTGAACCTAGTCATTTAGAAAGTTAATACAATATGCATCATTGGAGGTAAATATAAATGTTTCCTTAACAGAAGGAGATTTCTACACTCAAGGAAGACTGGGAGAATTTGTTTTACCACTCATCCATCCCACAGTAGTGTTGCCTATGTACATTCATTTATAAAAGGAACTGCTTCTGTTGAAACGGGAATATGAGGAACTGCTACACTCTCTCTCCAAAATGCACTGATTTTCTGTATATTTCAATGCTGAGCTTATATATTAAAAAGTTTTTTAACCTAAATATTTATTTGTTTTCCCATTTAAAACTATTTATTTATTTTAAGTTTTTATTTAAATTCCAGTTAGTTTACAGTGTAATATTAATTTCAGGTGTACAATATAGTGATTCAACACTTCTATACAACACCAGGTGCTCATCTCAGCAAGTGCACTCCTTAATCCCCATCACCTATTTAACCCATCCCCCTCCCCCATCCCCTCTGGTAACCATCAGTTTGTTCTCTATAGTTAAGAGTCTGTTTCTTGGTTTGCCTCATTCTTTTCTCCCCTTTGTTCATTTGTTCTGTTTCTTAAATTCCACATATGAGTGAAGTCATATGGTATCTGTCTTTCTCTGAAATGAATTATTTCACTTAGGATAATACCCTCTATCTCCATCCATGTCATTGCAAATGGCAAGACTTCATTCTTTTTTATGGCTGAGTAATACTCCATTGTATATATTAAAACCTTTAAGATGGCTTTGAACCTAATGGCCATGGAGATTACCCACCCCTTCTCAAATCCCCATGTACCTTTATGACTAGAGATATTAGTTACAGCCCTCTTGTTACCCTATCCCCTGGTTTGTATTTCAGCAAAAATCATGATAAATATCACAGGGATATTTCCCACAGAGAACCAAGAACTTGGAAATTCTTTTTCTCCAGTCCAAAAGAAACTAATTAACTGGCCTTCACAGTGCAGGATAAGTCTATATAGCATAGTGTCATGAGCTATAAAACAGGACACCAATGTTCTAGTCCCAGTTTCAGGCAAGTCACAGATTGTTAAGAGTTAAAGGAAATAATCAAGCCTCTCTCATATTACAAATAAGACAACTGAAGTAAGCAGGTTAGCTTACTGTAGCCAAATGACCAGATTAGCAGCAGAACTCATCTCCTGATGGCTAGCCTATCAATCCTTTT
This sequence comes from Neomonachus schauinslandi, assembly GCF_002201575.2. Classification (NCBI taxonomy): domain Eukaryota; kingdom Metazoa; phylum Chordata; class Mammalia; order Carnivora; family Phocidae; genus Neomonachus; species Neomonachus schauinslandi. Next base: position 56,128,930 of record NC_058419.1, read on the forward strand.
TATAACACCATAATACCTCTCTTTCAATAATACTATGTACAATATTCCCAACTCCTATAAAAATAGAAATCCTGAAAAAGATTTTGCATTGTTACACAAACAGATACACATAGTAACTCACTGTTTCAAATGTAAGAGAACTTTTTTTTTGTAGAATCTTCAGGTTTTTAAAAGTTCATGAGTTTGACTATTTAACCTAGATTAGAAAGAACTAGTAGAGATACTAGACCTTTAATATCAAGGATTTAATCTTGCAGTTTCACAGATAAAATGCTGAATATCTTTGTACTATCTAGCAAAAATAGAGTTTGTAAAACTAAAGGAAGGTGAATATAAAGTGGTAGGTGGGCTGACAACCCACCTGAGACAACAAGCTACTTAAGAACATTCCCACAACAAATGTGTGTAAATATCTATTCATTAGAATAGTCAATGATAGCTGCCAGAAAAGAGCAATTCAAGTTACTGAGTGTGCATGAAAAATTGCAGTTTTTTGCTTAATGGGTTTTATTTTTGGCTTTTTATTATTGAAAAAAATGTTGCTATAAATTAACTTAATGTTCAGTGTCCATGCATAATATTTTCACTTCAGATTTAATTTTTTAAACACATTTGACATTATCACCAATATTTTTCGAGTGTAGCTTATAGTCAGACTTACTAATTCCAACTAGGTAACATCAAAATTTTAAAGTAATTTTTTTCTCAACAGAAATAGAACTAATTTTTGATATTGTGCTTATATGAAAAAATCATATCCAAAATTTCTTTGGAAAGATCAAAATTTTTATTAACATCACAAATAAATATGGTGAATTGAATAGTATAATTTATATTTATATCCTTATATTGCAAGATTTACATATGAATGTTTGTTTCTGTTTGAAATACATAATTTATTTTCCCCCAGATGTGACATGTAATTGGTATACAAAAACTGCACATAACTAATGTATACAGTTTGATATGATTGGACATATATATACCATATATATACCATGTTACTATCACCATAATCAAACTTATCCATCACCTCCAAGTTTCTTTGTGTCCCTTTGTTGTTGTTTTTAATAATTTCAATTTTTAGAAATATCCTGTAACTCATTAATTCAGAATATCCTCTCCCAGGGGCAAATTGGTAATCTGACTTTTTAAAGTTTTATTTTAGTCCCAGTTAGTTAACATACAGTGTTATATTAGTTTCAGGTATACAATATAGTGATTCAACAATTCCATACATCACCCAGTGCTCATCACAAGTGCACTCCTTAATCCCTATCACCTATTTCAACCATCCCCCCATCCACCTCCCCTCTGGTAACCATCAGTTTGTTCTGTAGTTGAGAGTGTGGTTCTTGTTTTGTCCCTCTCTCTTTTTTTCCCTTTGCTCGTTTAGTACTTCTGAGTTTATCTTTTCATTTTTCTACAGATTTGCTAGGTTTACTCAAATCTATGTGCATCTATCTTGGATGAATCTAGGTTTTCAAGTTGCTTCCAACATCTAAATCACAGAAATATTTTAAGCATATGTTACATATAAATCATATTTAGAAAATTGTTTTGTTTTCATGTGACAGAAACAGAAGAGAGAAGCATATTCTTTTGCTTTTTAAAAGATTATTGAACCATTTATGACTTCTTTATAAAATTATGCTACACTTGCTGTGTAACAGTCAACTGTCTCTTTAATTCTGTATCCAATAGATCTGAAAGAGATGCAAGTTTTGCAGCAATGAGGGAAGAGAATAAGTCTCCTTTTATCCAAACCAAAAGAGCTGTACCTAATTGTTTTTCACATGCCTTAAAAAGGTCCCAGCCTTGGTTTCTACCTGATGCAAGCACATTTGATTTGTACGTAGTGAGGAGTCATGGGTAGTAAGCTCTTAGATTCACACAGAGAATGAACAGCAAAGAAAATGGTATCCTGCTGGCAGCCTGGAAGGAAGCTAAACATTTTTACTCAATGACATCCTCCAAAGTAAGGACACCATTTTTTAGTAGCTTGAAATATCCCCAAAAAGGGGGTTTCTCTTTTACTCAATTCTTAAAAAAGAAAAACCTTACTATTTATTTTAATAAAATGTGAAAAAAAATTATAAAGCTCCTATAAATGATTTTCATGTTGTTAATCTCTTTCATGGCTGCAATCTGAATTAGCAGACATGCTGCATTTAATCCAAATCATCCTAAAATTAAAATAATTAAGACAGAATACTCTTGCAATGCATATTCTTCTAACATCATTCTTTAAAGCTATTTTAGATAAGTGAGATAAAGCCCATTTTAAAAGCATTGGCTACATAGATGTTAAACATAAGCAGTAAATCCACTTTTCTAAATCACCCCATATATTATATTTAATCCTTCTTTCTGTAATTAGGAGCACTGAAGTGCACATGCATATTTGCTTCCCTTTGACACCATTCTTTTATTACTGTCTCTTTTTCTTACATAGTACCCCACAGCAGCTGGCCTATTATTGTGATGTTTTTTCTCCTTTTTCTTTATCGGTTTCACTAGCACAAATAATTAAAATGTACTTACCTTCCACTGTTTTGGCTGCAACTAAGGGTGCTTTGGGTGCATATATCTGGGAGTGGGGTGGGGAGGGGACTGTTAATGTGGAGGGAAGCTGGGGTTGTTTGTTTCTTTCTATTTTATTTCTGAACAGTGACATATTGATGTTTCAGATAATAAATCATTCCAATTTGTTCATCCCTGCAAGCAATGGTTTTAATCTTCATTTACGACTTGCAAAGTCCGTTTTGTTAGAAGCATTTGATAAAATACTCAATTACCATTTTTTTTAAACATTGTAGTTCAACTGCTGTGCTGATAAAAGGCTCCGGCTCAGAAGATAAACTGCAAATAATTCCTGAAGAACAAATGTCAGAAGTGGTATACGATGAATGGGATTTTTTTTTTTTTTTTGGAGCAGATTATTCCCTCACTAAAGTGACAGGGTGGTTCAATATTTATTTTGTTGAGAATGTCATTTAGATATTGTTTGACACCTGCTCCCTATAGTCAGCTACTCATCACATTATAATTTCAAGGGACCTAAAAGTGAGATTTAACTCTACATCTAGTAAGAAAAAAGAAAGTCATCTATAAATGGAGACTAAGCTGCTTGATAGTATGCAAATTATTTAAATAAATGGAAATGCAATCGACTTAGTTTTATTGGGTTTATGTTGGAGAATATTTAAACCTTGGCACACTTTCCTGCCCTTAGCTTTCAAGTGTTTATTTTTGAGATCATATTTGAAATCTTGCCAAGAATACCTACTTGTTCATTCATTAAATTGCCTTTTTCTAGTGATCTACTATTGAAAATGACCACTTTCCTCACCCCACTTCTTCAACTTTCCTTTATACTTTAGGTGGCATTGCTCATTGGCTAAGAAGAAAACCCACAGTGCAGAAGGCTATAATAAACTAACTTTCTTTAATGGGAATAGGCTTATTTTATTTATCTCCATTTGCTCAAGCTGAAAAGTTCCTATTAAGTACTCAGCAAATGGGAATAGTTATCATTTCAAGTATGGGCCCCAGAATGCAACATATTCCATTAAGCATCATCCTCCCAGGAATTACTCTCCATCCTCCACTCCTAGTCAATCACTTTTGACAATTTCAAATCCAGCACTTTTTGCTGTGAATTTTAAGTAGTTAGAAAATGTCTTCAGATGAAATCAAGTCTTAATCCCTGTCTCACTCTATGGAAAGTGGCACGGCAATAGAAAATAGAGTGAAGAAGAAAGGGGATAAAAACCATTAGGGTGAATCATGGAACACTTCATCTAAAACTAATGATGTAATGTATGGGGATTAACATAAGAATAAAAAAAATAAATTAATAAAAAACAAACAAACAAACAAAAAAAACCATTAGGGGAAGAAGAACCAAAGAATTCATTTGTGAAATTTTCTCTTTTGCTTTAACACCAATTATTTTGATGCAATTGATTTATTTTCCACTAAATCTCTCTGTATTAAATCATTAGATTACCCCAGTAACTGAACACGTCACAGATTTGTGTATTACCTCTACTGGAAACTACTGCATTCAAGAAAAACACTGAGACACTACAGAGTGAAGTGTGAACATTTACTTAGTAATCATGTAACATTTTGGCTCTTAGAACTTTTCTGAAGAATACAGGAGCTCTGAACAGGAGAAATAGTTGAAATTGAACCAACAAAAGGCAATACAGACAATAGAAGCAATCAATTTTGTTTACTAAGTAAATCCGCTAAAATTACTGGAATCATCATAGACACTGTTAGGCGACTTTAAGTATGAGTGGAACCAATATTGCCAAGAATGAAGATTGAGCACTCTGAATTAGATCCTCCATTTTTACTTCCTGGAATATTTTAGGTACATTTGCAAACTCATTAACTCCTTCCCTTAATAGGAGACAGCATAATGTGAAAGAAGAAATGACTTTGGAGCCCCGTTATGGGTTCAAATCTTCATAAACTGGCCATGGGACAAACCACTTATTCTCTCAGAGGCTTGGATTTTTCATCTGCAAAACTGAATTAATAATACCTTATTCAGGGGGCGCCTGGGTGGCTCAGTCATTAAGCGTCTGCCTTCGGCTCAGGTCATGATCCCAGGGTCCTGGGATCCAGCCCCGCATCGGGCTCCCTGATCCGCGGGAAGCCTGCTTCTCCCTCTCCCACTCCCCCTGCTTGTGTTCCCTCTCTTGTTGTGTCTCTCTCTGTCAAATAAATAAATCTTTAATAATAATAATAATACCTTATTCAGGGGTATACAAGGATTAAATGAGATTTTATGAATATGTAAAAGGACCCAGCATAAAATAGAAACTAAATTCATATTGAACAGATTTATTTTATTAAATTAAATAAATGGTGCATGTTTATTTAGATTTTCATTTCAAAAATTGCCATTCTTATACTAAATATTAACCCTAGTGGCTTGAAAATATGTGTAATGCAAAGATGCCCAAAGGAGTTTCCGTATTGGGAGAACCTAGCTCAGTGACCTGTGTAAGCATTCCACAGTCCCTGCTGAGCATTAATGGGTTTTATATCTGTATCTTCACATAGGAGAAGGTCTTGAGAATATGACGGTGGTAGGGCATGATATCTTTCTCAAGAACAAAACAAGGTCAATCTTTTATCACTAAGTTAAGGATTCTCCACACTAATGTGATTCCCATTTAAAAGGAGAAAAATGAGGTGAGTTTGAAGTCCATAAGCTGTTCCAGAAATATTACCATAACTATTAAGTTTTGTCCAGTTTAAACTGCTTAATCGTAAGGTTTGATACTGCAAAAAGAGAGGTGTATACAGAATTTACCTATCTTAAGTAGATCTTTTTTTTTTGTAATATGTTGAAAAATCTAAGTAGATCAATTTAAAGCTGACCTATATCTACTACAAACTTGAGAGTTTTTTTATAAGGTGACATAATCTATTTCAATACTTCAGACATATCAGTATTTCAAATAAAAATAAGCAGGGGGTGCCTGGGTGGTTTGGTCAGTTAAGCGTCTGCCTCTTGATTTTGGCTCAGGTCATGATCTCAGGGTCGTGAGAGTGAGCCCCACATCTGGCTCCATGCTCAGCTGGGAGTCTGCTTCTCTCCCTCTCCTTCTGCGCCTCCCCTGGCCGGCTCCCTCTCTCTCTCTCTCTCTCTCAGATAAATAAATAAATCTTTAAAAAAATAAAAATGAACAGAAAGAAAATATCTTATTTACTGTAATCTATATTTAACGTTGCATCAATATGGTCAAGAATATCAAATAAAACTACATGAATGGATAAGAAGAGGATTATTTAAATATCAGGGTGTTTGTCATGAAGCAACAGGTTAATTAACAGAAGTCAGTTAAAAGAAATTGCTTTAAACTTCTTAAGGTTTAACTTGGGTTTTATCCAGACTTAGAAATATATTATGATCCCCAACTTCAAGTCATTTGAACTTAACAAATGTTGCAGTGCTTACTATGAGCAAGACACTGTGCTAGCTGGTTAACTTCCCTCCTCCTCCTCTACTCTTAGTATTGTCAGATGTGGTCCTTTTAAAAATCCGTTATTGCTTTTCACTTGCCTCTCAGAGAGTATTAAAGATAATGAATCATTGTGTTCCAAACATTTCTTGTTTTCCTTTAAACTTCCTGTAGTTCACTACAGACATGATTACTTCTCTGCCAGTATGGTGATTCTGTTCATCACGCCTGAAACAACTACAGCACAGAGATTAAATACAACCTATACCCACATAAATCGTTGAATAAATGAATCATGAAATTGATATGTAAATTGTGTGTTTAACCTCTATTTATACAACACTGTCTGTCACCATGTTGTAAATCTAAAACTAATTGCAAATTCACAACTCTGCAAAAAGAACACCATGGTAAAAGCTTGACATATATATTAACTAAATGTTGAACTACACTGAGTAAGTAATTAACAGTATTACCAGAACAGGGATGGAAAATTATATTTAAGCACAGATGTCACCTGTATGAAATGGCTAAAACTATTTTAGATTAGATTTTGATATCAGTCAAAGAATACTGCTATTTAATTTTTGACAAATTTATTTCCATTTACTCATAATTCCATTAAACTTCTCATTTTTAAATGTGCTTCTCACAATCACCCATAGAAATAAAAATTCCTTTTGTTTCCTTAAAGAAATGAAAGATTCCCAAAAGATTAGATGACAATAAGCCTATTCAAAGATTAGCCAAAATCTCTTCAACTCAGCACATTAATAACATTTTGTATTTGATATACAGATAAACAACCTAAAATAGACAATTTCTACATGCATTTTAATGATATATTGAATAACATTATTTAAATGTTTAATGGGTCTTGTTACAACCAACATTGTTACTTTCTGAAAAAGTATTTTGTTCTATAAATAACAAGTTACTCAAAGAATACAACTTTGAAGTTAAAACATGGCACATAAATATGTACACAAGAAAATGTATTAGACTAAGTATTCTTGTCCCTCCATGCATTGTGATCATTGATTTTTTTTTTTTTAGAGCCCACAAGCAGGAGGAGCAGTAGAAGGAAAGAGAGAAGCAGGCTCCACGCAAGCAGGGAGCCTGATGCAGGGCTCAATCCCAGCACCCTGAGATCATGACCTGAGCCAAAGGCAGATGCTTAACCATCTGAGCCACCCAGGCGTCCCTTGATCATTGATTTTAAGAAGATATTCTCATTGCTAGCTGCTATACCTCTAACATGAGTTTCTATTAAGGTGCTACATTTATTTTTTTTTAAGATTTTATTTAGTCGTCAGAGAGAAAGAGAGAGAGAGAGCGCGCACAAGCAGGGGGAGAGGAAGGCGGAGGGAGAAGCAGGCTCCCTGCTGAGCAAGGAGCCTGATGGGGGACTTGAACTTAGGGCCCTGGGATCATGACCTGAGCTGAAGGCAGCTGCTTAACCAACTGAGCCACACAGGCGTCCCAAGGTGCTATATTTAAAAAGCATACATGCATAAACTATAGGATATGGCATTTAAGGTATTCATAATAGATAATTTTGATTGTAATGAAAAATAATCACTTATTTCAATTGGTATGGTACATGCAGATAAGAGACAAAATTCGATTAGCCTCTGATTTTCTTATCTAATTAAATCAGACTCACTGGTTACATTTACAAAGGGCAAAATAGAAAAAAATTCAGCTAAAGAAAACTGTTTCCTAGAGTTTTGCACTTCAATAAATGTGTCTTTTGTTTCCTCATGTCTGAGATGTTTGGAATGCTCCAATACTTTTAAAACTCTAATGTGCAAAGTCAAACTAAAAAATATGAACAAATTTCTGATAAAATAATTTAAACAGAACTGTATGAAAATGAGGCAATTAATAATCAGAATTCCTATGTTGGCATCTTGTCTTGTAAAATACTTTTTGTTCAATATACCAGAAATGTCATTAGTACTCCACCATCCTTGTAGATAGGTTGTACTGAGCTATCCACTCTGTCTTGCCTGACTGTCCTCGTCACCACTGGCATGCATTCTTAACAGTTAACAGGAATTGTGAGATAGAATTTCTCTGGGTTTAAGGCTACCTATGCCCTATCGGATCTAGACCCAAATCTGCACCATTTCTAACCAAACAAAGTAAAGCAAATTCCCTCATCCCAGGAATCCTGAATAGAAAAGACAGAGAGAGAGAAAGAGAGAGGAAGAGAACATCATAGCTAATCATATCAAACAAGCAGAAAAAAAAATAACCACAGCATTTTTAATATAGATAGTGTTCATAAGAATGAGTTAGACTGCAAAAATTAGCTGTTGTTTTCCTTGGTTCTTATATATTAAAAGCAAGAGATGGTCCAATACATCCTATTCCCTTTCAAGTATGATCTATCAACTAGATGTCATGATAGAAAGAATTGAAGGAACAAAAGAAAGACCATTTCTTAGAGACAATAGACAACATAAAAGTGGATTAAATGTGCTAAGGCATGTTAAGAGTTTAGCAGAGTGCCTAGAACACAACTAGAACCTAATAAATGTTAGATATAATGACAAAAGTGATGATGATAAGATAATAACAATATCTAAAAATACAATATAATCTATATGCCTATTAATAAAATGCTTAAAGCCTATATATAAGGAATCATTACATCATCATTAAATAACATGTTTCTGGATTATTAAAAACACTGCAAAAATATTCATAATACAAAGTTAAAAAAGAAAATGAATGGAGAAATATGCATATTTTGTAATCCTAATTTTGTTTAAATAAATATGTAGATGTATGCACAAAAGAAAGAAAAATCATGCAATAACTCTGGGTGTTGGGAAGCTAAGGGGTTTATATTTACATTTATATATAGATTCCCAAATGTTTTCTAATGCATATTTTACTTTTCTAATCAGACTCTCTCTCTCTTTATGTATATATATATATATATATATATGTCCTACTCTTGATCTGAGGGTCATGAGTTCAAGCCCTGCATTGGACTCCATGCTGGGCATGGAGCCTATTTAAAGTACATACATATATACATACATACATACACATTTTGTGAAAAAGTAACTATTTTCCAAAGCAAAAAATAACAAAAAGCATTTAATGAGAAGAATGGCATTGTTTTACATTTTTGTAAATTTAGCAAACATCTGGATTTTCTATCTACATCAATCTGATGCACAATGTCATTTTTGTTTAAGTACAGGGAGAAGATCTGGCCTTACACACATGTGTAATGGGAAAAGGAAGGGACACTGTGACCACTTGGAAGTATCTTCAGGTCCCCCGAGATACCTTAGACCATACTTTGAGAACTGCTGCCTTAATTCAACATGTTATTTTGTGAGATTTTTTTCTATACTTTTACTATAATTCTCATTTTGGAGATCAGTGATATCTCTTCAGGAGGAAGGTATGATCTATGATTTTAGTAAAAATAGAGTAGGTCAAAGAGCAACATGTTCTTCTTCAAGGAGTTAGAATTTGGCATTTTACAGCTAACAAGTATGATGATTAATTTGTATATAGATGAATTAGTATCCTCATTGATGCTCTTCCTGTTCCCCTAAAAGGGGTACATAAGTCTGCATTATATGCCTCTTTCCTGCTAGTTTTGTTTTCTCTTTTACATTTTTTTTTTTTAAGAAAATCACTATGTGGGAGAGGGGCTTAAGATGGTGGAGGAGTAGGGTGACCCTAAGGTTGCCTTCTCCCTCGAACACAACTAGATAAATATCAGTAATTCTGAATGCCCAAGAAGTCGATCAGAAATCTTCAAGAACAAAGCTGCACGTCTACAGAGAAAATGACCCACAGAAGACAGAAGAATTCACCCCAAAGAAACAGGAAGAAATGAAGGCCAGGGATTTAATCACTGCAGATATAATTAAGATGTTTGAACTAGAATTTAAAAACAATTATGAGGATACTAGATGGGGTTGAAAAAAGCATAGAAGACACTAGAGAATCCATTACTACAGAGATAAAAGAGCAAAAACCTAGTCAGGCCAACATTAAAAATGCTACAACCAAGATGCAATCCCAAATGGATGCCATAACAACGAAGATGGATGAAGCAGAGGAACAAATCTGTGATATAGATGATAAAATTATAGAAAATAATGAAGCTGAAAAGAAGAGGGAAACAAAGGTAATGGATCATGAAGGTGGACCTAGGGAACTCAGCAACTTACTAAAACAGAATAACATTCTTATCATAGGAATCCCAGAAGATGAAGAGAGAGAAAAAGGGACAGAAGGTTTATTTGAGTAAATTATAGCTGAAAACTTTCCTAATCTGGGGGAGGGACACAGACATCAAAATCCAAGAAGCACAGAGCACTCCCCTTAAATTCAACAAAAACCAGCCATTGCCAAAGCATATCATACTCAAATTCACCAAAGGGGGAAAAAAAACCCACAGACAAGGAAAGAATCCTGAAAGCACAAAGGGGAAAAAAAGTCCTTAACCTACAAGGGAAGACAGATCAGGTTCATAGCAGATCTGTCTACAGAAACGTGGCAGGCCAGAAGCAAGTTGCAGGATATATTCAACATGCTGAATGGGGTAAAAATGCACCAAGAATACATTATCCAACAAAGCTGTCATTTAGAATAGAAGGAGAGATACAGTATCCCAGACAAACAAAAACTAAAGGAGCTCATGACCACTAAACCAGACCTGAAAGAAATATTAAGGGGAACCCTTTGACTGGGAGAAAAAAAGACCAAAAGCAACAAAGACTAGAAAAGAACAGAGAACATCGACAAAACACCAACTTCACAGGTAACACAATGGCACTAAATTCATATCTTTCAATAATCACTCTGAATGTAAACTGACTAAATGCTCCAATCAAAAGACATAGGGTATCAGAATGGATAAAAAACAAGATCCATCTAGATCCAGCCTACAAGAGATTCATTTTAGACCAGATGGAAAGTGAGGGGATGGAGAAACATTTTTCATGCTAATGGACATCAAAAGAAGCTGGAGTACCCATACTTATATCAGACAAACTAGATTTTAAAACAAAGACTGTAACAAGAGATAAAGATGGGCATTATATCATAATTAAGGGGTCCATCCATCAAGAAGATCTGACAATTGTAAATATTTATGCCCCCGACATGGGAGCACCCAAATATAAAAATCAATTAAAACAAACATAAAGAAACACATTGATAAAAATACAGTAATAGTAAGGGACTTAGTAACACCCCACTTACATGGACAGATCATCTAAGCAGAAAATCACCAAGGAAACAATGGCTTTGAATGACACACTGGACTGGATGGATTTAACAGATATATTCAAAACATTTTATGCTAAGCATGCTTAAGCAGCAGAATACACATTCTTTTTGAGTGCACATGGGACATTCCCTCAGAAGAGATCACATACTGGGCCAAAAAACAGCCCTTAACAAGTACAAAAAGACTGAAATCATGCCATGCATATTTTCCGACCTCAATGCTATGAAACTTGAAGTCAACCACAAGAAAAAATTTGAAAAAAATCACAAATACATGGAGGTTAAAGAACATCCTACTAAAGAGTGAATGGATTAACCAGGAAATTAAAGACAATATAAAAAGCTACATGGAAGCAAATGAAAATGAAAACAAATCAAAGACCTTTGAGATGCAGTAAAGGTGGCCCTATGTGGCCTACCTCAAGAAGGAAGAATAATCTCAAATACACAAACTAACCTTATACTTAAGAGGCTAGAAAAGGAACAGCAAATAAAGCCTAAAGCCAACAGAATGGAAATAATAAAGATTAGAGCAGAAATAAATGATACAGAAACAAACAAAAACAACAACAAAACCCTCAGTAGAACAGATCGATGAAACCAGGAGCTGGTTCTTTGAAAGAACTGATAAAATTGATAAATTCCTAGCCAGACTTTTCAAAAGGAAAAGAGAAAGGACCCAAGTAAATAAAACCAAGAATGAAAGGGGAGAGATCACAACCAAGACCACAGAAACACAAACAATTATAAGAGAATATTATGAAAAATTATATGCCACCAAATTGGGCAATCTGAAAGAAATGGACAAATTCCTAGAAACATACAAACTACCAAAACTGAAATAGGAAGAAATAGTAAATTTGAACAGACCCATAACCAGCAAAGAAATTGAAATAGTAATCAAAATTCTTCCAACTAACAAAAGTCCAGGGCCTGATGACTCCCCAGGGGAACTCTACCAGGTATTTAAAGAAGAGTTTTATTTTTTTTAATAAAATTAAACATTAAAAAATAAAAATAAATAAATAGTGAAGAGTTAATACCTATTATTTTCAAACTCTTCAAAAAAATGGAAATGGAAGGAAAACTTCCAAACTCAGCCATAAGGCCAGCATTACCTTGATTACAAAAACAATACAAAGGCCCCACTAAAAAGGAGAATTACAGGCCAATAACCCTGATGAACATGGATGCAAAAATTCTCAACAAAATACTAGCAAATTAAATTCAACAGTACATTAAATGAATTATGCACCATGATCAAGTGGGATTTATTCCTGGGCTGCAGGGGTGGTTCATTATTTGTAAATCAATCAATGTGATACACCATATTACTAAAAGAAAGGATAATGAATCATATGATCCTCTCAATAGGTGCAGGAAAAGCATTGGACAAAATAAAGCATCCATTCTTGATAGTAACTCTCAACAAAGTAGGGATAGATGGAACATACCTCAATGTCATAAAGGTCATATACAAAAGACCAAGAGCTAATATCATCCTCAATGGGGAGAAACTGAGAGCCTTTCTTCTATGTTCAGGCATAAGACAAGGATGTTCACCCTCATCATTACTATTTAACATAGTACTGGAAGTCAGCCTCAGCAATCGGACAAGAAAAAATAAATAAAATCATCCAAATCAGCAAGGAAGAAGTCAAACTTTCATTATTTGCAGAGGACATGATACTCCATGTAGAAAACCTGAAAGACTCCACCAAAAAACTGGTAGAACTAATACATGAATTCAGCAAAGTCACAGGATATAAAATCAATGTACAGAAATCTGTTGCATTTCTATACTCCAGTAATGAAGTAGCAGAAAAAGAAATCAGGAACTTATCCCATTTGCAATTGCACCAAAAACCATAAGATACATAGGAATAAACCTAACCAAAGAGATAAAAGATCTATACTCTAAAAACTATAGAACACTTATGGACAAAACTGAAGAGGACACAAAAAAATGGAAAAGCATTCCATGCTCAAGAACAAACATTGTTAAAATGTCTATACTACCCAAGGCAATCTACACATTTAATGCAATCTCTATCAAAATACCACCAGTATTCTTCACAGAGCTAGAACAAACTACCCTCAAATTTGTATGAATCCACAAAAGACCCCAAACAGCCAAAGCAATCCTGAAAAAGAAAAACAAAACTGGAAGCATCACGACTGTGGATTTAAAACTATATTGCAAAGCTGTAGTCATCAAGACAGTATGTTAGTATCACAAAAACAGACACAGATCAACAGAACAGAACAAAAGCCCAGAAATGGACCCACAGCTATGTGGTCAAGTGATCTTTGACAAAGCAGTAAAGAGTATCCAATGGAAAAAGACATTCTCTTCAACAAATGGTGTTGGGAAAACTGGACAGGGACATGCAGAAGAATGAAACTGGACCACTTTCTTACACCATACACAAAAACAAATTCAAAATGGATGAAAAACCTTAATGTGAGACAAGAAAACATCAAAATCCTAGAGAACAAAGGTAACAACCTCTTTGACCTCAGCTGTAGCAACTTCTTACTAGACACATCTTTGGAGGCAAAGGAAACAAAAGCAAAAATGAACTATTGGGACTTCATCAAGATAAAAAGCTTCTGTACAGCAAAGGAAACAATCAGCAAAACTAAAAGGCAGGCTACAGAATGGAAGAAGATATTTGCAAATGACATTCCTGATAAAGGGTTAGTATCCAAAAGCTATATAGAACTTATGAAACCCAAACTCCCCCCAAAAAATACTCCACTTAAAAAATGGGCAGAAGACATGAATAGACACTTTTCCAAAGAAGACATCCAGATGGTCAACAGACACATGAAAAGATGCTCAACAATGCTCATCAGGGAAATACAAATTAAAATGATGATAACACCTTGCATCTATCAGATGTTGAGGAGTATGTGGAGAAAGGGGAACTCTTTTATACTGTTGCTGGGAATGCAAACTCTTGCAGCTACTCTGGAAAACTGTATGGAGGTTCCTCAAAAAGTTAAAATAGAACTACCTTATGATCAGCAATTGCACTACTAGGTATTTACTGAAAGGATACAAAACTACAGATTCAAAGGAATACTGGCACCCTGACATTTATAGCAGCATTATCCACAATAGCGAATCTATGGAGAAAGCCCAAATATCCATTGACTTATTTGACTGATGAATGGATAAAGAAATGATATAAATAGATAGATGATAGATAGATAGATGATAGATAGATGATTAGATGATAAATGATAGATTAGATGATAGATAGATAGATCATAGATAGGTAGATGATAGATAATAGGTATACACAATGGAATATTACTCAGCCATCTAAAAGACTGAAATCTTGCCATTTGCAATGATGTGGGTGGAGCTAGAATGTACAATGCTAACTGAAATAAGTCAGATAGAGAAAGACAAATACCATGTGATTTCACTCATATGTGGAATTTAAAAAACAAAACAGGTGAATATATGGGGGGGGAAGAGAGAGGGAAACAAACCATAAGAGACTCTTAAAGATAGAAAACAAACTGAGGGTTAATGAAGGGAGGTGGGTGGGGGATGGGTTAGATGGGTAATGGATATTAAGGAGGGCACTTGTTATGATGAGCACTTGGTGTTGTATGTAAGTGATGAATCACTAAATTCTATTCCTGAAACTAATATTGCACTCTATGTTAACCAAGTTGAATTTAAATAAAAATTAAAAAGAAAGAAAGAAAGAAAATCCCTATGTGAATCTAGGTTGCCCAGTGACAAATTAGAACCAAAAGCTATAATGCTAGATGGAAAGAAAGAAGACTTGCTGCTCATTTCTAGCTCTGCTAGTAATCCTCTATGGGATTTTAGGCAACTGACTTAACTAACCTGTGGCTAAAATGTTGATGATAAAGTTGTCACCCTCCCCACATTACAAATTTACCCTAGATACTTGGTTGAAAATTCTTCTTCCATAAATTAGGTGTGTTTCCTTTTATCTTGTTTATTAAAAGTTCAGTCAATTTTGGTAACTTGGTGATATATATGTAGAACCTTGCTGATATCATCTTGATGACTGTAATGATGATTTTTTTAATAATCAGAAAAAAAGGGGTTTTTTTTGTTCCCATTTAATAATTTCTAGAAAAAGGCAAATAAATGCTGGCTACACAAGTTAATAGACTGGTAGGAGGGGAAAGAGACTAACACTTTTCAATAATTCATTATGCATAAGGCACTGTGCTAGGTTTTTGTTTTGTTTTGTTTTGTTTTGTTTTTTACATATCATCCCATGTATATTCCCAGTAACTTATGAGATCAATATTATTATTCTAAATTTACTGATGAGGTAAGGACCTTGCTTAAAATTGCAAGTTTACCTACATAGAATTGTGGTTAGCCAGAAATCAAGACCTGGGCTCTACATAGTTTACTCCCTACTGTACTTTCTTTTAACTGAATATCATCCCAGTTCAACATGTCTTTCAGGCAAATCCAAAAGTGTGAATCTATTAAAAAGTTTCTGTTCCAATTTTTAAAATTAAGAACCAAGTTACACCAAGCAAAGAAGAAAACTGTTACCATAACCTACCTATTCTGCATCCTGGGATGAAAAGGAATTGCTAAAAGGGAGTATTTTCTTCACCTCATGTTTAAGCTGGAGATTGGCATTACACTGTCTTTCTGTCCCTTCTGGAGATTTACGTTAGGAGATAAAACTTTCTCTTACTTTTTTGTTTTCATCTGTTCTTTGTCTCTATCCAACATTTCATTTGGAAAAGGAGAAAGAACTGCTCATCTCAGTGGCAGGAAAGAACAATCTTTGATTTATAACGTGCTAAGAACCCATCACTGTGATAGAGCAATCTT
Organism: Neomonachus schauinslandi; assembly: GCF_002201575.2. NCBI lineage: Eukaryota > Metazoa > Chordata > Mammalia > Carnivora > Phocidae > Neomonachus > Neomonachus schauinslandi. The sequence continues at coordinate 56,145,040 of NC_058419.1, forward strand.
TCCCCCAGACATTTCTCCATTACTGAGGCTGATGCCTCCCTGCCCTGATGCCACTTCAGTACTGATCCGTCAGTCCCAACAGCAGGGCTAATGGCAACACCTGCTCCTATGTGCATTTTTCATCTTTATTGCAGAAAAACTTCTTGTGTGGATTCTTCTTTAAACAAACTGTGAAAATATATTTTCTACAATTTTTGTTTTACAAACCTCTTCCCTCACATATATATTTGAATGACATACCATACTTGGCAGTATAACTTAAGTTGTACTTGCTTTTCTTCCTTCCCTTTTTTATGAGTTCCTTTTTAGTTCTTGTGAAATATCACAAAAAGTAAGTAGAGAAGTTCATTTGCAGAGTATGACAGAAATAGTGAATCAAGAAATGATTTAATTACTATTAGGAAATCACTGGAATAGATGCAAGGATCCTCCTTTAAAAGCCTCCTTGCTAGAGCTGAATTATATTCTTAGCTATTATTTTTAATTTGGTGCAACCAAATTACTGAGATAGGCCTTTTAATTACTTTGCAAAAAATATTTAAAAGCAAACATAAAAGAGGGAGAGAGCGTCATATAAGAGTCTTTAGTTTCTGGAAAGGTAATGAATAAAAGAAAGAAAAGATTAATAAATACAATCCATGTTTAGGTAGCCAGAAATAATTCTGAAGATTCTATTTGCCTTACTCTGAAATAAATGGAAGAATATTAAAATGATGCTGTTACACATATCTGTTTATATGATGATCATCTATAATATATGCTCAAAAATCATGTAAACATGTTAGAAAGAATAAATCAATTGTCAGAAACTTCTGATCTCCCCACACTCTGAGATGTAGATACTATATTCAAAGTAGAATATATTTTGATAAAACCTGATCAACTAAACAGTAGGTTTGATGTTCCCTTTATACTCAGGGATTGTTCTTGGAGCTAATTCCTTTTAACTTAGTATTCTCTTATTTATAATATTCATAGGGAACATTTAAAAATCCAATAAACCACACAAAATATTTGTTAGGATTTAATGGATTTCTCTGTAAATATTGGAAGAATACTGATTGGAGTGTCAAAAATACAGATAACATAATCTGCAATTATCTATGTCACCCTCCCTACTAGTATCATCTCCCTAATACAGTAAACATGAAGAATCCAACCAGGCCTCTGGATGGGTTACATGGCACTTATGGATTTATCTTTTCTTTATCTTTCTGTCCATCTCAGAGCTTTCTGCATTTCAAAACCCATCTGGTTCTTAAACTAAAGATGAATGCAAATAGAAAGTAAAGCAAAACATTTTTCTGTAGACAAGTAGCACATTTCTCTAAGAATCACATGTTTATAAAAAGTTCCCTTAGAATTCTTTTTTTAAAAAGATTTATTTATTGGGGCACATGGGTGGCTCAGTTGGTTAAGCGACTGCCTTCAGCTCAGGTCATGATCCTGGAGTCCCAGGATCGAGTCCCACATCGGGCTCCCTGCTCGGCGGGGGGGTCTGCTTCTCCCTCTGATCCTCTGATCCTCTTCCCTCTCGTGCTCTCTGTCTCTCATTCTCTCTCTCTCAAATAAATAAATAAAATCTTTTAAAAAATTATAAAAAGATTTATTTATTTATTTGAGAAAGAGAGAGAGAATGAGCAGAGGGAAAGGGGGAGGGAGAGAATCTCAAGCAGACTCCCCACTGAGCATGGAGCCCAATGCAGGGCTTGATATCAGGACCCTGAGATCACGACCTGAGCAGAAATCAAGAGTCGGACAATTAACCAACTGAGCCACCCAGGTGCCCATTCCCTAGAATTCTTAAAATGACACCATAAAAATCTATTATTTGTGTCAAATTGTATCAAAATTGACTTTGTGTCAAAATTGGTTGAGAATTTTATTTTCTAGAGATATTTACATGTTAAACTTGAATTCACTAATCTTGTTTGAAGGGTTTTTCTAAATTCTTTTATTTGCACAACAACATGCAAAAAGGGGATACATGTCGATCCTTTGGGCAATAACAAGATAATAGAAGAGAATTTAGGAAGTAGTCATTTAAGAGGAGATAAGATTGTCAATAAACGATCAAGAAATTTCGAACAAGCTATATTTCTTCATTTAATGAGACTTAGATGAAATCTGCTTTTACATCTTTGATATTTCCATGAGACTGTGAAGGCAGACCATCTCCAAGATTCATTTAATGTATATGTCTATTTTTAATGAACAACTATGCTTTACATAAATTGTTTTAATAACATTTTTTAATACACAGCTGATGTAGATACATAGTATTACTGTGAAAACAATGCAAGCTAGTATCTGATGCCTGCAGCATCTACAGTTAGGAGTCAGAACTCCTATAGGAAACATGCTTTGTTGAAACTAACTGGAAACCTCACATTGCAGCCAGTAAGTTAATCACCTGATTTTGAAGGTAGGCTGTCCTTTATCTTAGAAGTAAACCGACAGCAGTGAGGCTTTCACAGTGATGCTATCATGATTAATCCTGCAGTCTCAGATGTTAATGCCTCATTTACCTTTAAAAGCAGATGTAATAACCCAGAAAGATCAATATTATAATCTCTTTATTTGGTATTAAATTACTGTGGATTCATTGAATTATTATATTGCAGAGGTTTTTCAGTGACATTAACTTAAAAACCAAATACGTGTTATTTGGCATGGTGTATCCTAATTTTCCTGATCTTGGAACTTAGCAGTTACCTGTAAAGGCAGTTTATAGTAAGAATGTATATTGACCACTTAGATAACATTTTCAAAGTTTGTAATGACTTAAAATGAAGAAAATAAGAAAAAGATGTAAAAAGCACTTTGATACAGTACAACATGTGCTGTATGCAATAATATGCAATATTATTATTTTTATAACTCCAAATAATTTTATGTATATCCATTAAAGAATATGGAGCTATTGCCCAAGAACAAAGCAGTACTCTCACTGGGCTAGAAATAGCCAAGTGATAGCCAAGTATTTAATATTCCTCCTGAACTAGTACCAAAGTAACAGACTTTCAGTTGTCAAATATACCTAGCCAGTACATATACATGATCTCACTGCTGACATTTTAATCAGCTTTTCTTTGATAATCTTTAATAGTCACATTTACTTTTTTAATTCCTTTGCTCTAGAGGAGAAGAATGAATGGTGGAGAATTCATAGTGAGGTTTTTTTTTTCAATGATTCCTCAAAGTAAGACATTTATACTAATATCTTTGCTTTACTGGTTTTATCACATTATATCCTATATTATGTCTATAACTACATTAATTTTGTTCTTATAGTCTTGCCTTAAATCCTTTATCAGACTATATCTTACAGATGCTGCAAAACTTTATTAAATAAGATTGCATAATATATATAACACAAGATATGAATGTATTTCTCTGTTTTCTGTTCAATTATTCACTGGTTATCATATATAATGTGTACCCAACAGAAACCAAGTTTTCCTTTTTTCCTGTAATAATTTTTACTGGTAATCTCTCTATCCTACATTTGTAAAATCCTAATAATAGCGTACTATGTTTACAGAGCACTTTAAATTTACAAATGATTTTAATGCTTATGATGAATATGTAAGGTGGTAACAGTGAATATTTCTCCTCATTTTACAAATAAAGAAGCTAAAATCAAGAGAAGTTAAGTGATTTGCATAATACTACACAGATAGTAACTGACCCTGCCAACCAAGAACTAGAAATTTTCTGCCACCTATTCCATTCTTTTGCTAAAACACACTACCCCAGCAACAGTCTAATCCAATATATTTCCTTATTCCATTTATAATCTAGTTATAACTCTCTTTTCAAAATATTTATTCAGTATTAGAAGTAATATTAGTAGTATTACAATAATCAATTCACTCAGGGGTTGATTACACAATAGAAAGTCTTCTGTCCTTTTTTAAATTCCTTGTGGACATGCAATAAACCCAGACTGATGTAACCAGTGCTCTTGAGTGGTTTTGCAATGTGGCCTCTCTTCCAACCTAATGACAGATTAAGTCCTTTTAGGAATAAACCCCATCTCTTAATATAAGATAATAAATTCTTAAAATGCATTACAGTATAGACCTGACTTACAAATATTGCTTTGTGAATATAGAATACTCATTGAATTTCCCATATAGTCAGATATTGACATATGGTAAAATAAAAAATGAGTAATTCTATACTATCAATGCAACAATTCTAATAAATATTAAAATATTAAGTATAATTCTACAAAAATACTGTCAATTACTTAAAATTAGGGTAATGGTGTAGAAATGTAAATAATCTCATGGTTTCAGACAGAAAAATCTAAATGGATTCCATGACAATGCCACCCCACAGTTAATTTATGACCTAATTGAATATTCTATTATCAATTAGTCTTCATAAACAATGACCAGATATCTTCCAAACATCTCTTTCTATGTTATAAATACAAATTTATTATGATGAACTGAAAAAGATGTAACCAGAGACCATGGAAAGCACACCTTTCTTGGAAGGATCCCTGAGTGGTGACAACACCAAAGAAAATATTCTCTGCCTCCATAAATCCACTTTCTTTGAGTAGTGGGCAACTTATCACATTGAGACAATCTGTTTAAAGCAGATGAAAACTTATCTGTCCTCAAGAGGCACTGATCAGAAAATGATGGTTGACAAAGTAACTATCTCTTCACTGCCACCTAGTTTAAAAACCATTTGGGAAACAGGGTGCCTCAGTGACGCAGTTGGTTGGGCATCTGACTCTTGGTTTCAGCTCAGGTCCTGCTCTCAGGGTTTTGAGATCAAGTCCCACTTTCCACTCTGCTCAGCATGGAGTCTGCTTGAGATTCTCTGCCCCTCCTGCTCATGCTCTCTCCCTCTCTCTCTCAAATAAATTAATTAATTAAAAAAAAACATTTGGGAAAAGATAAATAACGAGAAATAAAATAACAATACTCTGACACAGCAGCCACAGTGATGAATGTATTCTCTCAGTACATTCAGTTGCAAAATGTCTGTAGCCCAAACAAAAGAATATCCAACTTTAACATTTCTTAAAAGTTTCACAGACTTTCCAAATTAATAGTGTACTTGTTGATCACTTAAAAACAACAAAACTTTCCAGTGTGGTGCGTATATGCTTAAAATTCAGAACTGAGCTTAATCAGATTAATCTTTCAAGACTATTAAGATTTCATTTCCAAGACACACACTAGCTTACAGGGCTGGTTTAAAATGACAGTTTAAATAGAAACAGTTTTGGAAGTTGGTTGCTTTGTTTGTAATTAATCAGATGAAAAGACTGAAATAAAGTGAATGGCATTGAGTTACCTCATGGAGAAATGATGACACCAAGCACTGGTTCTTTCCAGCCAGGGGACTCTACAGTTAATATCAGGTTATCACTTACAGATGTTCACTGAATATAATTTTCTATATTTAAAAACCCCTATCCAGACACATACTTTTCCCTTCTGATAATTTTAACAGACTTCATTACACACTCATAAGAATGTCTAAAATGAAAAGATGGATAATACCAAATGTTAATAATAAAGTGAAGAAACTGGAACTCTCACACTCTGCTTGCTGGTGAGAGCACAAAGCTATTTGGCAGTATCTATAATGCTTAAAATCAGAATATCCTAATTATATATATATATATATATATATATATATATATGTATATATCCTATGATAGTAATGTGTGCTTATGTTCACCAAAGACAGGAAGACAAACACATGAATGCTCAGATAAACACTATTCATTATAGCCCCAAAATGGAAACAAACCAAGAGTCTATCAATAGTAGAATGAATAAATTTTGATATATCCATATAATAGACTATTATGCACCAATAAAAAAGAGAACAAACTACTGCTACACATAAAAATATGGATGGATCTTACAGACATAATAGTGAATAAAAGTAGTCAGATACCAAAGACTATACACATTGTGATTCTACTTAGATGAAGCTCAATAATAGGCAAACAAATACATGATGAAAAATGTCAGAATACAACTTATTCCTTGGCAGGATGGTGTTTTCTAAAATGGAGCAAAAAAGGGTGCTAATGATGCTCTAATTCTTGATCTGGGTGCTGGCTTCACAAACACAGGATGTTCCTGTAGTGTATACTAATGATCGGTGCACTCCTCTGTATATATATTACATTAAAAGGAGGAGGAAGAAAAAGAAAACTAACAACCTGAATTAGTTACTTCACAGTTCACACCAGCAGCCATGACTGTTTTATCCCATTTCTCTGATGTATAATAATACTGCACTAACTATGATATAAACTATGATGGATAAGATTTGGAATTGCGACCTTACTCTTTTCTCTATTGCAGAAAAGAGAAATGGCTTACTGGTAACAAAAATGCAAATCCTAGGGTGCCTGGGTGGCTCAGTTGATTAAGCAACTGCCTTCAGCTCAGGTCATGATCCCAGGGTCCTGGGATTGAGCCCCACATCAGGCTCCCAGCTCAGCGGGAAACCTGCTCCTCCCTCCGCCTCTGCCTGCCACTCCCCCTACTTGTGTGCTCTCTCTCTCTCTCTGTGTCAAATAAATAAATAAAATCTTTTTAAAAAATGCAAATCCCGAAGAATCCTCTTTATTTTCCTTTGATTTTTAGTACTTCTCATTTTCTAGCAGTCACCATATTAATCCTCATAAATATACACACACTAAAGTCAACCTGTCATAGCTGAATTATCTTATCATGATTTACATTTGCTTGTTTTGTTTAAAGAACAATGTTAATATTTTTCAAATGAAAATGCTCTTTATTGAATTTTAATATAAAATTCAGTTATCCCACTAATCAATTGAACTCAAGATGAAAGAAAACACCCAATATTGGAAACTTTACAAAAATGTATATTTTGATTAATTTCATGTTGTTGCATTATGTACTGGTAGGGACACACATTCATTATGCCATGCAAACTATTATTATATCTGAATTACTCTTTTATCCAAAGACAGATAAAATCAGAAACAGTGAGCAATTTTATTAAAGTAAACAGTATCCAAATGTTGAGTTTTCATTATGTAAATACAGTACTCTTGTAGTAGTTTAATAAACAGGCAATAACTTTTGCTGGAACATTATATTTTTAATTGTATACATATATATCATTTTCAAAGTTTAAGAATAGGTTTCATAACCATAAAAAGCTGCTAGTTTGGAATTTGTTTCTTTGCTATGAAGGACTTGATTACTTCCTTGCAAGAATGTATCACACGCATCTAGTGCTACCAGAGAGCCATGAAAATATTTGAAGGCTTTCAAAGGAGGCAATAAAGATATATTTAAAAGTTGACAGGAAATTTTTGGAGGAGCACGGGAAAATGGTGAAGTAGGAGGACCCTGAGCTCACCCTGTCCCACGTTTTCAACTAGATATCATCCACATCCAAATCAGCAAACCAGAGAGCAATCCAAAGACTGGAAGAACAAACTCCACAAATATAAAGAGGCTGCAGCTGAAAAGTTAAGAAGGTCAGAAAGGCAGAGGGAGGCTACTTACAGGAGGAAGGGAGCTCTGCAATCAGAGATTGCAGAGAAATAGGCCCATGCACCAGGGAGCTCACAAGGGGAAAACTAATCCCCATAACATCTGGCTTTGAAAACCAGAGGGGCTGAATTCTGTGACTTTATAAAGCCAGTGGTATTTGGAGACTAGGAGTTTTAAAAATCTGCTGACTCAGCACTGGGCGAGCCAGGAGGGTGAATGATTGCTGGGTCATCGCCATTAAAAAGACCGCAGTCTGCGTGGAGATGCAACAAAAAGCCAATAGTTTGCACAACGCCAGGGGCAAACAGGAGACAGATCTGCTCGTACTAATTTTTATTTCAGAGTTTGTTGGGGGACTTCTCCAAAAATGGGGAAGCTGGCAGGCACCATTTACCTACCCTGCCCAGCACCATAAACACAGCAACCTGCCAGAGGCAGGGCTGCACAGACACTTGCTGTCTAACCCACTGTCAGTGTGCCACAACCACAAGATCTCCTGAGGACTAGCCTATTCCAAGCCTGCTGGCCTGGGCTCTGGGCTTAGGGTGAATTTTGTTAAAGCCATGCATTCACTCCTACCCGCCCCTGGGTACACATCCACTGCACTGTGCCTGATAGGGCACCTTGAGCCACTGTAACATTTTCTGTCCAGCTGCTGCATCAGGGCCCAATCAACCCACCAGGCACAGCTGCAAGCATCCAGCCATGATCACACAGCAGGAGCAAGAGCATCCAGCCATCTTCCTGCACCTAACCCAGCCTCCAACCCCAGCAGCCCTGGCACAGAGCCCCCAACTGCTACAGTGCTTCAGCATATCCAACATAAAACTAGTGGCCCAGTGCAAATATTGCTATATGGCCACCACACTCCCAAGTTCCCCAGAGGGCACACCCCCTCAGTCCTGGCCTGCCTGACTCCAATGAACACCACAGAGAGCAAGAATAGCCCACAACAGGCAGGCAACTGCACTGAAAGGAAAAGTGACTCAGACACAACAGCAGGGTCTATGAAACACACATAGGATACTCTCTTGAAGTGCCAGTTTCTGGGAAATGGGGCACTGCACTGCAGGGAACCCCAGGAACACTTCTTCATAAATTCACTACATTCAAGAGCAAAAGACACCGTTGACTTTCTTAACATACACAAAGAGACACAGAGAGGCAGACAAAATGAAAAGACAGATAATTTATCCCAAATGAAAGAAAAGGACAAGGCCACAGTCAGAGATCTACGTGAAACAGATATAAGTAACATGCCTGATAGAGAATTTAAAGCAATGATCATAAAGATACTCACTGGACTTGAGAAAAGAGTGGAAAACATGAGTGAGTCCCTTAACACCAAGATAAGTAATAACATTACAGAGATAAGGGGCTTAATAAATGAAATGAGAAACATGCTTGATGTAATGAACAGTAGGATGGAAGAAGCAGAGGAACGAATTAGTGACCTAGAAGACAGAGTAATGGAAAGTAATCAAACTGAACAAAAGAGAAAAAAAATTATACAAAACAAGATTAGACTTAGGGAATTCAGTAACTCCATCAAATGTAATATCATTCATATCATAGGAGTCCCAGAAGAAAAGAGAGAAAAGGGGGCAGGAAATTTATTTGAAGAAACAATAGCTTAAAGACTTCCCTAATCTGGGGAAGGAAACAGATATCCAGATCCAGGAGGTACAGAGAACTCCCATCAATATCAACAAAAGCAGACCCACACCAAGATATATTGTAATTAAACTTGCAAAATATAATGAAAAAGACAAAAACCTTCAAAGTTGCAAGGCAAAATAAGATATTAACTTATAAGGGAAAACCCACAAGGGTTGCAAGAAGTTTTTCAATAGAAACTACGCAAGTCAGAAGGGAGTGGCATGATATATTCAAAGTGCTGAATGGGAAAAATCTGCTGCCAAGAATACTCTATCCAGCAAGGCTACCACTCAGAATAAAATGAGAGATAGAGTTTCCAAGACAAACAAAAACTAAAGAAGTTCATGACCACTAACCAGACCAACAAGAAATACTAAAGGGAACTCTTTGAGTGGAAAGGAGACACCAAAACTGACAGTATAAAGGTAGGAAACACAAAAGCAGTGAAAATGAATATTTCTCTAAAATATCAGTCAAGGAACTCCAAAAAAGGATATAAAATTAATAACATATAACAAAATTGTGGGGAGGAGAGAGGAAAAGAGTGGGTTCAAATTTAAAAGACCATCAACTTAATATAGACTATGATATACAGAGAAGGTTATAACAAAAAACACTAAGAAACATGCAAAGTAAAGACAAAGAAATCCAAATACATCACTATAAAAAATAAGGAAAACATCAAAGAGAGAAAACAGGAAAGGATCAAGAAAATCTTCAGAAACAAATATAAAACTAGTAAAAAAATGGCAATAAATACACATCTATCAATTTCTTTTAATATAAATGGACTAATTGCCTCCAATCAAAAGACACAGGGTGATACAATGGATAAAAAAACACAAGACCCATCTATATGTTACCTACAAGAGATACATTATAGACCTAAAGGCACCTGCAGATTGAAAGTGAGGGAATAGAAAAAATTCTATCATGCAAATGGATGTCAAAAGAAAGCTAGAGGAGCAATATTTATTTCAGACAAATAGACGTCAACACAAAAACTGTAACAAAAGACAGACACTATATAATAATAAAGGGGACAAATAATAAAAGAAAGGATAAGAACCATGTGATCCTCCCCATAGATGCAGAAAAAGCATTTGACAAAATACAGCATCCATTTGTGATAAAAAAAAAAAAAAACCCTCAACAAAGTAGGGATAGAGGGAACATACCTCAACATCATAAAGGGCATATATGAAGGACCCACAGGTAATTTCATCCTAAATGGGGAAAAACTGAGAGCTTTTCCTCTATGGTCAGGAAGAAGACAGGGATGTCCACCTTCACCATTATTATTTAACATATTACTGGAAGTCCTAGCCTCAGCAATAAGACCAAAAAAAAGAAACAAGAAAGAAAGAAAAGGCATCCAAACAGGCAAGGAAGACTTCAAACTTTCACTATTTGCTGATGACATGATGCTCTATGTAGATAATCTGAAAGACTCCACCAAAAAATTGCTGGAAATATTACACAAATTCAGCAAAATCACAGGATATAAAATCAATGTACAGAAATCTGCTGCATTTCTATACACCAATAATGAAGCAGCAGAAAGAGAAATCAAGGAATCCATCACATTTACAACGGCACCAAAACCAAAAAAATACTTAGGAATAAACCCAACCACAGAGCAAAAGGATCTATACTCTGAAAACTATAGAACACTTATGAAACAATTTGAGGATGATGCAAAGAAATGGAAAAAAATTCCATGCTCATGGATTGGAAGAACAAGTATTGTTAAAATGTCTATACATTGCACAAAGCAATCTATATATTTAATGCAATCCCGATCAAAACACCACCAACATTATTCACAGAACTAGCACATTCCTAAAATTTGTATGGAACCAGAAGAGACCTGAAATAATCAAAGCAATCTTGAAAAAGAAAAACAAAGATGGGGGCATCACAATTCCAGACTTCAAGCTATATTACAAAGCTGTAGTCATCAAGACAATATGGTACTGGCACAAAAACAGACACATAGATCAATGGAACAGAATAGAAAAGCCAGAAATAAACCTACAACTATATGGTCATCTAATCCTTGAAAAAACAAGAAAGAATATCCAGTGGAGGGTGTGTGGGTGGCTCAGACAGTTAAGCATCTGCCTTCAGTTCAGGTCATGATCCCAGGGTCCTGGGATCAAGTCCCGCATCAGGCTCCCTGCTCAGGGTGGAATCTGCTTCTTCCTCTACCCTCCCACCCCACTCGTGCTCTCTCTTTCTCATGCTCTCTCTAATAAAGAAATAAAATCTTTAAAAATAAATTAATTAATTAAATAAATAGAGAATATCCAATGGAAAACGACAGTCTCTTCAAGAAATAGTGTTGGGAAAACTGGATAGCAACATGCAGAAGAATCAAGCTGAACCACTTAATTACACCAGCCACAAAAATAAAATCAAAAAGGATGAAAAACCTAAAAGTGAGACTAGAAAACATCAAAATCCTAGAGAACACAGGTAACAACCTCTTTGACATTGGCTGTGGCAACTTCTTACTAGACACATCTCTGGAGGCAAGAAAAACAAAAGCAAAAATGAACTATCAGGACCTAATCAAGATAAAAATCTTCTGTATAGCAAAAGAAACAATCAACAAACCACAAGGCAACCTATGGAATGGGAGGAGATGTTTGCAAATGACATTTTTGATAAAGGGTAAGTATCAAAAATCTATAAAGAACTTATCAAACTCAAGACCTAAAAAACAAATAATCCAGTTAAGAAATGGGCAGAAAACACAAATAGACACTTTGCCAAAGAAGACATACAGATGGCTAACAGACACATGAAAAGAAGCTCAACATTACTCATCATCAGGGAAATACAAATCAAAACGATGATGAGATACCACCTCACCCCTGTCAGAATGGCTAAAATTAACAACACAGGAAAAAACAGATGTTGGTGAGGATGTGGAGAAAGGGGAACCCTCTTACGTTGTTGGTGGGACTGCAAAGGGTGCAGCCACTCTGGAAAACAGTATGGAGGTTCCTCAAAAATGTGAAAAATAAAAAAATAAATAAAACTACCCTACAACCCAGCAATTACACTACTAGGTACTTACCCAAAGGATACAAAAACACAGATTTGAAGGGGTACATGCACCACAATGTTTATAGCAGCATTATCAGTAAGGGCCAAACTATGGAAAGACCTAAAGGAGCTAGAAAAAAACAACAAACAAAACATAAATCCAGTAGAAGGAAGGAAATAAAGATTAGAACAGAAATAAATGATACAGAAACTAAAAAACACAATAGAACAGATCAATGAAACAAAGAGCTGGTTCTTCAAAAAAAATCAATAAAATTGATAAACCTCTAGCCAGACATATCAGGAAAAAAAGAGAAAGGATTCAAATACATAAAATCACAAATGAGAGAGGAAAAATAACAACCAATACCACAGAAATACAATCATAAGAGAATATTATAAAAAATTATTATGAAAAATATTATGAAAAGTTAAAAAACTAAACAACATAGAAGAGATGAATAAATTCCTAGAAACATATAATCTACCAAAAATGAAATAGGGAGAAATAGAAAATTTGAACAGACCAATCTGCAGCAAAGAAATTGAATTAGTAATCAGTATGATACACCACATCAATAAGAGAAAGGATAAGAATCATATGATCATTTCAATAGATGCAGAAAAAGCATTTGACAAAGTACAACATCCATTCATGATAAAAACCCTCAACAAGGTAGGTTTACATGGGATATACCACAACAAAATAAAGGCCATATATGAAAAACCCACAGTTAACATCATTCTCAATGGAGAAACACTGAGAGCTTTTCCCTTAAGGTCAGCAACAAGACAAGGATGTCCACTCTCACCACTTGTATTCAACATAGTACTGGAAGTCCTAGCCACAACAATAGTACAAAAAAAGAAATAGAAGGAATCCAAATCTGTAAGGAAGAAGTAAAATTTTCATGACTTGCAAATAATATGATACTATATGTAGAAAACCCAAAAGACTCCACCAAAAAACTACTAGAAAAGATCAATGAATTCAGTAAATTTGTAGGATACAAAATCAGTGTACAGATATCTGTTGCATTTCTATACACCAATGATGAAGCAGCAGAAATAGAAAATAAGAAAACGAGCCCATTTACACTTGCACCAAAAAACATGATACCTAGGAATAAACTTTACCAAAGTGGTAAAAAAAAAAAAAAAAAAAAAAAACAAAAATATAAAAAAAAAAAAAAACAAAAAAAAAAAAAAAAAAAAAAAACCCATTTTAAATTGCACCAAAAAAAAAGATACCCAGGAAAAAACTTTACCAAAGTGGTAAAAAAAAAAAAAAAAAAACCCACCTGTACTCTAAAAACAATACAACACTGATGAAAGAAATCAGAGCCAACACAAAGAAATGGAAAGACATTCATGGATTGGAAGAACAAATATTGCTAAAATGTCTATACTACTCCAAGCAAGCTACACAGTTAATGCAATCCCTATCAAAATACCAACAGCATTATTACAGAACTAGAACATTCCTAAAATTTGTATGGGACCATAAAAGACCCCAATAGCCAAAACAATCTTCAAAAAGCAAAGCAAAGCTGGAGGCATCACAATTCCCGACTTCAAGTTACATTACTAAAGCTGTAGTAATCAAAACAGTATGGTACAGGCACAAAAATAGACATGTAGATCAACAGGACAGAATAGAAAATCTAGAAATAAACCCATAAGTATATAGTCAATTAATAGTCATCAAAGCAGGAAGAATATCCAGTAGGAAATAGATAGTATCTTCAATAAATGGTGGTCAGGAAACTGGACAGTAACATGCAAAACAATGAAACTGTACCACTTTCTTATATCATACAGAAAAATAAATTCAAAATCGATTAAAGACTTAAATGTGAGACCTCAAACCATAAAAATCCTACAAGAGAACACAGGCAGTAACTTCTTTGACAATGGCCATAGCAACTTCCTTCTAGATGGTTCTCCCGAGGCAAGAGAAACAAAAGTAAAAATAAACTATTGGGACTACATCAAAATAAAAAGCTTCTGTACAGTGAAGGAAACAATCAACAAAACTAAAAGGGATCCTATAGAATGGGAGAAGATATTTGCAAATGACATATCTGATAAAGGGTTAGTATCCCAAGTATATATAGAACTTATAAAACTCAACACACCCTAAAAAATAATCCAGTTAAAGAATGGGCAGAAGACATGAACAGAAATTTCTCCAAAGAAGACACAGAGATGGCCAACAGACACATGAAAAGATGCTCATCATCTCTCATCATGAGAGAAACGCAAATCAAAACTACAGTAGGAAATCCCCTCATACCTGTCAGAATGGCTAAAATCAACAACATAAGAAACAACAGGTATTGGTGAGGATGCGGAAATAAAGAAATGCTCATACAGGTACTGTTGGTGGGGAGGAAAACTGGTGCAGCCACTCTAGGAAACAGTGTAGAGGTTCCTCAAAACATTAGAAATAGAACTACCTTATGATCCAGCAATTGCACTACTGGGTATTTACTCAAAGAATACAAGAACATTAATTCAAAGAGATACATGCACCCATATGTTTATAGCAGCATTATTTACAATAGCCAAGATATGGAAGCAGCCCAAGTGTTCACTGATTGATGAATGGATAAAGATGTGGTGTATATATATACTGTGGAATGTTATTCAGCCATAAAATAAAAAAAAGAAATCTTGCCATTTGCAATGACATGGATGGAGCTACCGAGTATAATGCTAAGCAAAATAAATCAGTCAGAGAAAGACAAATACCATATGATTTCATTTGTATGTGGAATTTAAGAAACAAAACAAATAAGCAAGGGGAAGAAAAATAAGAGAGGCAAGGCATGAAACAAATTCTTAATTATAGAGAAAAATCTGATGATTACTAGATGAGAGGTAGGTGGGGGGATGGCTTTACTAGGTGATGGGGTTTAAGGAGTGCATTTGTCCTGATGAGTACCAGGGGATGTATGGAAGTGAAATACTATATTGTACACCTGATGCTAATATAACACTGCATGTTAACTGGAATTGAAATAAATACTTGAAATTAAAAAAATAGTGTAATTTGCAATAACAAATTATATTGACACTGTAATACATATTCCACTAATTGAAATAAAAATAAGTAAATTGTTTTTCATATAGCATTTATGATGAGTACAGACATCTTAGAAACACATAGTATGCATACACATAATTTCTTTATTTGGAATACTAGGCTTTTTCTCCTTGTACATCCATTTGTAAGAATACCAAAAAAGAAAGAAAAATGAGAATCCCAAACAGACTTACGAGTTTTGTAAAGAAATTTGGACCTCTTTTTGCCCTCATTTTTCTCTTGCAAAAATTGCCTTACATGAAAAATGTATAAAAGTAATGCAACTCCAGACTGAGGCTTTAATCTCTAGTCACTTCCATAAAAGAAGGACAGATCAGAGAGTATAACTTTCCCTTATCATACAGCTCATCTCCTGTGTTGACAAAAGAAATCCTGTTAGTTTTTCTTAGACAAATGTGACCCCAACCTGATATGACACTTTATTTTTTCAGCTGTGCTACACCATAAAACCTAGTGCTTTTTAAGCTGCACTATACCAACTCATGAAACTTTTGCATTGAAAGCTGCAAGCTTTCAGACATTTAAAAGTACGATTTTTCTTCATTGCAAGATCCAAGTCACCTGATTAATTTTTTAATTGAATTATAAGTCACTTGACTGTCTCATACATTCAAAACTGCCTTCATCTTTATAGAGTTCTCAGAAAAACTTCTGAACCCTTCTGAAACAAATAACAATTCTGACTTTGATGGTGCTTGGCCTTCTCATGTCCATATACATTACATGTATTTTTTAAATCAGGCATTAGTTCTTTCACTTCTAATAATGATGTTTCAGAGAGGGGGAAAATTGTGCTTGTTCTTTTCTTCAACCATGAATATTCATCAGTTAAAAGAATTTAAGGACTGGAGTTTTCAGTACCCTGTTTTAGTACCTGCTA
Source organism: Neomonachus schauinslandi (assembly GCF_002201575.2). Classification (NCBI taxonomy): domain Eukaryota; kingdom Metazoa; phylum Chordata; class Mammalia; order Carnivora; family Phocidae; genus Neomonachus; species Neomonachus schauinslandi. Next base: position 56,161,262 of record NC_058419.1, read on the forward strand.
GCTATAGAATTTTGCACGTTAGCCTGGATTTATAGCTCTAATTCAGCCATCATGGTAATCAAAACCCTGGGCTTAAATATCTGCCACATAGATAATGAGTAACAAAAAGAGAGTAGAACTATTGTGCCTTCAGAGAAAAGCAATAAACCATTCTGCTTGCTCTCCTTCATGTTCTTTAATTCATTTCATTTCATTTTAACTACCCAGAAAAATTTCACCAGCCATTAGCCTGGAATGAACTTTCCAAAGGCTGATTGTTGTTATCAAGATGGGTCCCACCTGAAACAAATACAACACTGTTAACCAATCAGAATTTAAATAAAAACAAAAAAAAAGACATGTCCCGATACTCCCTCCCCCTCCTTTTCATAAGTCTTGGCACAAAATATGTTACTTTATAGCTCCAGACTTGTTTTTCAAAGGAGAAAACTTGTGAAGCAAAGGATAGACAAAAGTCAGATCCAGATTCAAAAACCTCAGGATAATATCCACTAAGAAGAATTTTGAATTTTGTGTCACATTTTATAAATTAAGCCCCCCACACACACACTTTATGGAAAAAAAAGAAGAAAAAACATAACAGGGGGAATCTCTTTGGTAAATTCTAAAACTAGGTGACTCCCAGTCTAAATCTGAAATAAAAACATCCCAAGCCACTAATTACCAGAGTCATGAAAATCAGCTAGTTCAAGAATTTTCTTTAAAGAACACAAGCTTCCTAAAACGGCAATAGAGGTGAGTGAATATTTTGCAATATTGAATGGAAACAAAATCACAATAAAATTCTTTATTGGATCTTAAATCCAAAATTATATATCTATACTTCGGGAAGCAGGTGATTAGCATATTTGGAAATACAAACTGGCTCTCATTTTGGAGTGTCGATGGAGTGCATGCAATATTCATAATTTTACTGGAGACATATTAAGGCTAGGAAGTGAAGAGCAAGTTACTGCTGATTTTGTTTACAAAGAGTACCTCCATTCCCTGTCAGGACTGCCAGCTCTCACCAATCATTTAGAACCTCACTGAAGGCTATGCACAAACTGATTCCAAATACAGGGGTGAAAATGGAGCTGGGGATTGAATTAGAAATAACAAAACAGCTTTGTTGATTAAAGCACATGCATTATTTGCAACGCCAGTAACAAGAGAACTCTTTAGACTTTCTTGAATACCATGCATTTTCCTGTTCTTGAACTGTATAAAATGATTGCACATTAAATCATTATTTCAGAGGCATGATTAACAGAATGCTGAATGTGTTGAGAAAAATTTAGTTGTTTTCAGCATTTGAGGAAATTTTTTACTCTTAAATGCTTTATTAATTATATTTGCAAATTTTGCCACTCAAACGCAAAAAGAAAAATCCTAACTAATACAACTTTTCATGAGCCACCTCATTTTGTTAAGTTATTAACAACGATTTCAAATAGAAAAATAAGGATGATTATTAACTTTATTCTGAAATTTCTAGGTAATTTGTATCATCTACTGGTATTTGTACAATTCAATGTGGAAGGTGCTGGTTTGTGATTGATAAGTTACAGAATACACATATATCAGGGTTAACCACCAGATATGTATGGAGTATGTTTTTCAGGCTAGATATAGTGAGCACACCAACAAATACAGGCACAAGAATCAAATAAATTCTCATGATAATTCTCAAGATTGTTTTTTTTTTAATGACCAAAACTTCACCAAAAAAGTGCACATGTTCTTAAATAACTCATCCTTAGATAAATGTGCGTACCTCAGCCCATTTACAGTTCCTAAAGGGGGAAAAAAAAAAAGAATAAACACAGAAATTCACATTATTTCTAAATGACAGCTTTCTTTCCTATGGGAAAGGGGAAAAACCAGATCAATGGTGCTAAAACAAAAGAAACAGTACTCCAAACATGCAGACGAGACTGACAGAGAAAGCTATGAAACTAGAATTTCAAAGAGAACCCTCTTTGATAAATGAAGACACAGCTTACCATGTCATTAAAACATACAAGCTACACAGTAATACACAAGGCCCTGCTTCTCAAGAGATGGTCAGCATCTGAAAATGGGAACATCAGTCCAGCATTCAATGCTTTAGAATGTGTGCACAATGAAAGATAAATAACTACAACCCTAACAGTCAAATGAACAGCAAAAGGCTATTTCTCCTTAAAGCTCAGGTCTATCCTTCCCTTTGACAGAGAGACAAACTGATATCCCTTTCTGTCGGACCTTCCCTTGAAAACAGAAGTTGTCAAAATGATCTATGAGCTGATAGTAAGCTTGTCATTATAAAGACCTCCCCGTTCTATTTTCTGGTATAAGAAAAAGGTTTTTGTTTTATCTGGCATTAAATAAATGATGGAAAGGAGAAAAAGATGTCCTTTACTATATATACATACAAAAATAATATACACTTACTTACACAATATACATAATTATGTAAGGTTAATTATAGGCATCAAAATTCAGAGTGTACTTGAGCTACAGGAGGGGAATTCATTGCTGGAACATCATGCTAATGTTGGAGATTTAACAAAAAGGATATCAGGTTAAAATTTTAAAAGGCACCAACAGAAACCACTCTAGAGGTAAAAAAAAAACAAACACTTTTTTGAGGTTTGATGTAAAAGGAAATAAAGTTTTCTAATAAGGACAGTACATTATACATGAAAAAGTATGAAGTTCAGCAAGGTGGTTATACTTCAATCGCTTATTATGTACAGGATAAATGGCTATAGTGCAAAGACCTGTGATTATCAGGTAGGTATTATTGATTCTTACTGTTTACAAAGCAATAAATTACCAATTTATCCATGAGTTACATTATGACCATTTAATAAGGTGCTTTCTTTTGGAATAGCCTCCACTTAGTAAGCAGGAGCTTGTAGGAGTGCTGACAATACTGACTCCATCTTTAACCCTCCATCTTGTTCATGTCCTCTCTTGAGGCTATGTATTCTGGGCCCCGAGGAAATTAATATACATACCTTAGAAATGCCTGCCAAGGCCAGGATGGGGGAAGCATTACTTTGGCTCTTCATAAATTTGTTAAAGGTAACATAGACTTCTCCTTCCTGACACACAGATGACTCCATGAGATCTAATTAAAAGTTAGCTGTCAATTAGGGGCAAGCAAGCCCTTTGAGGTGCATGCGAACCCTTTGATCTCACTACAATGCCCTTCTGCACATTCTCTCAATCTATAAAATCTGTGGACTAAGGTCTGAACTTTGCAGAGAGTAGCTGAACACCTCTGGATCATTGCCTGCCCAATCCTCCATCAGTAAGTTACCCTGAATAAAGCTGTGTAAACTGTATGGAGTTGCCTGCTTGGTTTTCTGGTCTCCAACTGCCTTTTCAATGAGGAGGACAGTCTCTCCCTCCCCCCACCTTCAAATAGAGCTGTAGGTATTTGGTGGTGTGGTTTTTGAGGCAAGTTCACATTGTATCATAACATAAATTTTGTACCCTCTTTCCTAGACATTAAATTTTTATCCCTGGTCCCACACATACCACTTTTTCACTGTACATTCTGAAGCATTTTCTTCTTTCTGTTTGTCATTTTTAACTTTGGCTCTTATAAAGTGGCCTCCCTTCATACAGAACTGATGTAACTTCCCTTCCTTCTTTCATGACATGTTCTCAGACTTTTCCTTCCAATGCTTTCCTGGTTGGTGGCCATTTTCCTTGATGCAACTCTCTTGGTTAAGTAGCTTGCTTTGTGTCCCATTCGCTAGTGCTGCATTCATTCTCCTTTTAGCATCCTTGGGTGAAATCATGAAATTAAGTCTGCCTTTTGAGACTCTTCAACTACCATTTTATTTCCAGCTTCTCACTCCTAGTATCAGTTCCAGTGTCGTTGTGTTATCCCTGATAGCCTAAACCCTCTTACCCAATGACTGAGCCCATGCGCCAGAACTCTTCCACATCTAGGCCCAATATGGTTGCTTTGTATCCAATTGCCAAAGGAATCTACTCACTACTTACTGATACTTACCTTGATCCCCTTCTTGTATTGTTGGCTATTAAGTCATTTGTTTATGTGCTGCTGTTAAGCTAGATCTTGCCCATCTTTTATTTCCAGAATAGTATTCTGAATATACGTGCAGATCCTTGCTTTTAGGAATCATAGTTCATCTTCTAGAACTGACCTATTACTCTAGCCTCTCACAATTTGAAGCAATAATTTCTAGAGACCCAAACCATCCTGTTAATATTTGAGAGGATTGAGAGATTTCTCTTCTTATATTTTAATACAATTTAATGCATTATTTTCACGTACAACAAATTATTTCTTATATAGCAGAGTTTACCTGATATTATGGACTTGTGCCCCTTAAAGGTCATATGCTGAAGCCCTAAACCCCACTGTGACTGTATTTGGTGATAGGGCCTTTAAAGAGGTAATGAAGGTTAAATGAGGTCATAAAAGTGGGATTCTAATCCAATACAACTGGTGTCCATATAAAAGGAGGAAGAGAGGGGCGCCTGGGTGGCTCAGTTGGTTAAGCGACTGCCTTCAGCTCAGGTCATGATCCTGGAGTCCCGGGATCGAGTCCCGCATGGGGCTCTCTGCTCGGCAGGGAGTCTGCTTCTCCCTCTGACCCTCCTCCCTCTCATGCTCTCTGTCTCTCATTCTCTCTCTCTCAAATAAATAAATAAAATCTTTAAATAAATAAATAAATAAATAAAAAATAAATAAAAGGAGGAAGAGACACCAGAGATCTCACTCTTTAGCTGTACAAATACACAAAGGAAAGGCCATTAGACAACAGAGGGAGAAACTGGACATCTGAAAGCCAAGGAGAGAGGCCTCAAGAGAATCCAGACTTGCTGACACCTTGATCTTGGACATTCAGCCTCCAGAACTGTGAGAAAATAAATTAGTGTTGTTTATGCCACCCAGTCTGTGGTACTTTGTTATGGCAGCCTAAGTAGACAAATACACCTGACTTTATGGATCAAAGTATTGCTCTAGTTTGCTATTTATGCTAATAAATATTTATTTTAAGAATATTAATATAAATACACCAACTATTGAATGGCAGGGATCATAAATTGTTTCCCTCAAGAAACAAGAACTAGAACTCACTACAGTGCTATATTCTCATTTAATTTTTATTTTGATATAATGACATTCTATGTCTGAACTTTGTCCACAAATTCCATTACATAAAATTTAATGTTGTGTTACAGATAATCACTTCCACTATTCATGTTTCAACTTACCAAATATTTTTATTCAAGGGTAGTTTGGTTACAAGCCCTTTTGCACTAAACAACATAATATAAAAAAATGATTCTGTGGAAAATTCCATAGGGATCATAAATCCTCTTTCAGCAATTGTGACCAGGGGAATCTATTTCATATGAAGTGCTCCCCATTGAAAATGATGCATAAACCCAGACCTTACATTCTAAATGCATTAACTCACATTCTGAGTTTGTACAGATGTTTCATTAGAAAACTAGAATTAAAAAAAAAATTAAAAAAAAAAAAGAAAACTAGAATTAAGTAGTTTGTCATAGTGCCAGTTATTACTAAAATCATGTACTAAAGGAAAAAATATAAAAGTGGAACAGATATCTTATTTCTATTAATGTGTATTTGATGGACATTCTACTATTTTCCCAAGTTCTATCAGGATAACAAAGAAGATATGAAAGCAAATCAACCCCATATGTATTTCTTTAAATATCCTACTATCACGTTTCTAGTAATTACAATGCAGGGATAAAGACTGAAGTTTTGTGGGACTGGGGAAGTGTTTCCTTTTAAACACATTTTTTAATAAAATGGAGTTCTAAGCCATATTATATGGATTACAAATAATATAAAAATACTTATCCTTATTCAAATCTCAGAATTTATATAATATGTAGATCCTAATGGGAAATCACAAAAAGAATAAAAGGGGAGAGATAGTGGAAGCCCTTACAAATGTTAAATTTCACAAGTAAACTGCAGCTTATGATCCGCAGAATTGTGCTTTATTCTTCTTTAAAATTCATGCAATTATACATTTCAATTTTACCATCAACCATCACACTTTAATACCAAGGATAACCAGAAAGCATTAACCATGCAATAAATGTGATGTGCTGATAACCATTATAAGTTAACCAATATGATAGAATTTCACTAATTCTCACTAATGACAAGAAAACTTGCTGCTGATGACCAATTTTAGAAAATCAGTAACTGGGTAAACAGTTTCCAACAACTGAGGGGAAATTAATAAGCAATTTAACAGTTCTTTTAAGGAAACCATTTATATAATCACTAAATATAATTCAAAATATTAGTATAACAAGACAATACTTATTAAAAAGTTTTTTTTCTATAAAATTATCAAAAAAACTAAAACCAAAAAACTTAAGATTTTAATGTTTTTGAGGTGCAATAAATTCATATATTCTTCTTGGATGTTTTATTTATACACTATCTTATGTGTAACACACAGCATAATATTCATGCCTTCTCCTCATACTAGTTGTGAGACTATGAGGAAAAACCAGAGCAAGAGTAGAGGATAGAGAGAGAGAGATACAGAGAGAGACAGAGAGAGAGGGAGAGAGACAGAAAGACATTGAAGAGATATACCACTATATACTTTATCTAAATAATCCTACCTGGAAGCCCAACATGTAATAGAATTTCTCTAATCGATATGCTTTATAACGGTCAGACCCTGGTTGATGGCCCCTGATGTACATAATCTTGGAATTCCAAGAACCACAGTTGGAAAAACATTAGATCTGTCCACCTATGGCCTATGTAATCTGAAAGTTTTCATGACATCATACTTGTTACCTGTATTCACTCTGTTTATAATTCCTAAACATTTTGTTTCTATTGCTTTCTACATGATTTTTCCTTTTTCTTCATAAGGTTAGTAAATGTTTTCTTTCTTTTTCTAAAGTACTAGTATTTATTTTATATTAGTTTTATATGTACTAAAGATGTCAACATTTGTAATAATTTATAGTTTTGATATTATCTATTATTCTCAAATCCAGGCCCATATTTCACTGCCAGGTTTGCTTACTGACTTAACTACTATTTTATGCATTTTACATGTGTGTTGATACATTCTCTGAACTACTAGTATACTAGTCTAATAAATTGATTCTCTAAATAATTATCACTGTCTCAAGTTACCATTGTAAATATTTAGATATGATGAATGACATATTTTCTGTAGTTTTGTTACTAATAATGAATTTAGAGCTTACACATTAATTTACTAAAAGAGTCATAAGGTAGTTCTACTTTTAACTTTTTGAGGAACCTCCATAATGTTTTCCAGAAGGGCTGCATTGGTTTGCATTCCCACCAACAGTGCACAAGTGTTCCTTTTTCTCCACATCCTCACTAACAGCTATTGCTTCTTGCATTGTTGATTTTAGCCATTCTGACAGGTGTGAGGTGATATCTCATTGTAGCTTTGATTTGTATTTCCCTGATCATGAGTGAAGTTGAACATTTTTCATGTGTCTGTTGGCCACCTGGATGTCTTCTTTTGAAAATGTCTCTTCATGTTTTCCGCCCATTTGTTATTGGATTATTCATTTTGGGGGTGTTGAGTTTTATAAGTTCTTTATATATTTTGGATGCTAACATTTATCACCTATGCACTACTTCATATTTACCCAAAGAATAAAAAAACACTAATTCAAAGGGATACATGCATCCTAATGTTTATAGCAACATTCTCTACAATAGCCAAATTATGGAAACAGCCCAAGTATCCATCACCTGTTGAATAGATACAGAGGATGTGGTACATAAATAAAATGGAATATCACTCAGCCATCAAAAAGAATGAAGTTTTGGGGAAGAAAAGATGGCAGAGGAGCAGGGGACCCTATTTCAACTGGTCCCCGGAATTGAGCTGGGTAGCTACCAGACCACTCTGAGCACCCACGAAACCAGCCTGAGATGTAAGAAGATCTGGATCTCTACAAACAGAATATCGCAGGCAGTTGGTTTTGAGGTACAAAGCGGAGAGCTGTGATTCTGCGGGAAGATATCAGAGGACAAACGGCAGCGGGAGGGTGCCTGGCCATGGGGATCCTACACCGCCGGTGAGCAACAGCCTTGCGCGTTGGGGATGGGGCACAGACTCGCAGACCAGTAGCGGCGGAGAAAGGACTTTAGGGCAGCGCCCGGGTCGGAAACCCGGAGCAGTGGGGTCACGTGTGCGAATTGGGAATGGCTGGCGGTTTCAGAAGCACAAAGGGCAGAGAGGTACCCCGACTTGGAGCGAGGACTGGGAATGCTGCTGAGGGGTGCACAACCCAGGATGCTGCAGTTTATAGCAGCATGGACAGAAACGGAGACAGTGAGGCCTGGAGAGCTCACTGAAGAACAGACTGCAGTCTCTGCTCTGAGGCAGAGGATTGGAAATGGTCTCTTCTGCTCTGACTCTTGGAAGAGATGTGGAAAGCCACCAGGGAAAGCCGCCAGAGAACAAAAGCCCCAAAAAACTGGCTCCCACTGAGCCCATCCCCCTGCCACAGGGGGCCAGGGCAACTCCGCCTAAACAGGGTTGCCTGAGTAACAGCGGGGCCAGCCCCTCCCCCAGAAGACAGGCTGGGAAAACAAGAGACCAGCAACCTAAGGTCCCTAGAAACAGGTGCAACTCGCTTGAGTTCTGGTCAACAATTTGGACTCTATACATTCCCTCAACCACCAATCAACAGAATGACTAGGAGGAGAAACCCCCAAAACAGAAAAGACTCAGAGATTATGACTTATGCAGGAGATCTACAAATGGATGCAGATATAACCAAGATGTTGGAGACGGAATTCAGGCTAGCAATTGTGAAGACAATCGCTAGAATGGAGAAATCACTTAATGGCAACATAGAGTCTCTACGGGTAGAAATGAAAGGTGAATTGGCAGAACTTAAATATGCTATCAGTGAGATCCTATCTAATCTAGATAATCTAACAGCTAGGTGAAGTGAGGCAGAAGATTGAATTAGTTACCTGGAAGACAATTTAATAGATAAAAAGGGAAAAGAGGAGGCCAGGGAAAAACAACTCAGAATCCATGAAAATAGAATCACAGAAATAAGTGACACCATGAAGCCTTCCAATGTCAGAATTATCGGAATCCCTGAGGGAGTGGAGAAAGAGAGAGGACTAGAAGATATATTTGAGCAAATCGTAGCTGAGAGCTTCCCTAATCTGGGAATGAAACAAACATTCGAGTCCTAGAGGCAGAGAGGACCCCTCCCAAGATCAAGGAAAACAGGCCAACACCCCAGCATGTAATAGTAAAACTCTCAAATCTTAGAACCAAGGAAACCATCTTAAGGACAGTGAGGGGGAAGAGATTCCTTACGTACAGAGGGAAGAACATCAGAATAATGTCAGACCTATCCACACAAACCTGGCAAGCCAGAAAGGCCTGGCAAGACATATTCAGGGTATTAACGAGAAGAACATGCAGCCAAGAATACTTTATCCAGCAAGGCTGTCATTTAGAGTGGATGGAGAGACGCAGGGCTTCCAAGACCAGCAGAAACTGAAAGAATATATGACCACTAAGCCGGCCCTGCAAGAAATATTAAGGGGGATTCTATAAAAGGAGAAAGACCCCAAGAGTGATATACAACAGAAATTTACAGGGACAATCTATAAAAACAATGTCTTCACAGGCAACATGATGACAATTAATTCATATCTTTCAATAATCACTCTCAACGTGAACAGCCTAAATGCTCCCATAATATGGCACAGGGTTGCAGACTGGATAAAAAGACAGGACCCATCCATATGCTGTTTAGAAGAGACTCATTTTGAACCTAAAGATACATCCAGACTGAAAGTGAAGGGATGGAGATCCATCTTCCATGCCAGCGGACCTCAAAAGAAAGCTGGGGTAGCAATTCTTATATCAGACAAATTAGATTTTAAACTAAAGTCTGTAGTTAGAGACACAGAAGGACACTATGTCATTCTTAAAGGGTCTATCCAACAGGAAGATCTAACAGTTGTAAATATCTATGCCCTCAACATGGGAGCAGCCATCTACATAAGCCAACTGTTAATCAAAATAAAGACTCATATTGATAACGATACATTAATTGTAGGAGACCTCAATACGCCACTCTCAGCAATGGACAGACCATCTAAGCAGAACATCAACAAGGAAACAAGAGCTTTGAATGATACATTGGACCAGATGGACCTCATAGATATTTACAGAACATTCCACCCTAAAACAACAGAATACTCATTCTTCTCGAGCACACATGGAACTTTCTCCAGAATAGACCACATACTGGGTCACAAATCAGGTCTCAACCAATACCGAAAGACTGAGATTATTCCCTGCATATTCTCAGACAACAGTGCTTTAAAACTGGAACTCAATCACAAGAAAAAATTTGGCAGAAATTCAAACACTTGGAAGCTAAAGACCACTCAGCTCAAGAATGTTTGGGTCAACCAGGAAATCAAAGAAGAACTTAAACAATTCATGGAAACCAATGAGAATGAAAACACATCAGTCCAAAACCTATGGGATACTGCAAAGGCAGTCCTAAGGGGGAAATACATAGCCATCCAAGCCTCACTCCAAAAAAGAGAAAAATCCCGAATTCACCAACTAACTCTACACCTTAAAGAACTAGAGAAAAAGCAACAAATGATGCCTAAGCCATGCATTAGAAGAGAAATAATTAAGATTAGAGCAGAGATCAATAAATTGGAAACCAGAAACACAGTAGATCAGATCAATGAAACTAGAAGTTAGTTCTTTGAAAGAATTAGTAAGATCGATAAACCACTGGCCGGACTTATCCAAAAGAAAAGAGAAAGGACCCAAATTAATATAATTATGAATGAAAGGGGAGAGATCACGACTAACACCAAGGAAATAGAAACAATTATGAGAAATTATTATCAACAACTATATGCCAATAAACTGAGCAATCTGGATGAAATGCATGCCTTCCTGGAAACCTATAAGCTGCCAAGACTGAAACAGGAAGAAATTGACAACCTGAATAGGCCAATAACCAGTAACGAGATTGAAGCAGTGATCAGAAACCTCCCAAAAAACAAGAGTCCAGGGCCTGATGGATTCCCTGAGGAATTCTACCAAACATTCAAAGAAGAAATAATACCTATTATACTGAAACTGTTTCAAAAAATGGAAACAGAAGGAAAACTTCCCAACTCATTCTATGAGGCCAGCATTATCTTAATCCCCAAACCAGGCAAAAACCCCATCAAAAAGGAGAATTTCAGACCGATATCCCTGATGAATATGGATTCCAAAATCCTCAACAAAATCCTAGCTAATAGGATCCAACAATACAGTAAAAAGGATCATCCTCCACGACCAAGTGGGATTGATCCCCGGGATGCAAGGTGGTTCAACATTTGCAAATCAATCAATGTGATAGAACACATTAATAAGAGGAGGGAGAAGAACCACACGGTCCTCTCAATTGATGCAGAAAAAGCATTTGACAAAATACAACATCCTCTCCTGATGAAAACTATTCAGAGTATAGGGATAGAGGGAACATTCCTCAAGTTCATAAAATCCATCTACGAAAAACCCACAGCAAATATCATCCTCAATGGGGAAAAGCTGAAAGCCATTCCCTTAAGATCAGGAACACGTCAAGGATGCCCACTCTCACCATTATTGTTCAACATAGTACTAGAATTCCTAGCAACAGCAATCAGATAACAAAAAGAAATAAAAGGTATTCAAATTGGCAAAAAATAAGTCAAACTCTCTCTTTTCGCAGATGACATGATACTTTATGTGGAAAACCCAAAAGATTCCACCCCCAAATTACTAGAACTCATACAGCAATTCAGTAATGTGGCAGGATACAAAATCAATGCACAGAAACCAGTTGCTTTCTTATACACTAACAATGCACCTGTAGAAAGAGAAATTAGAGAAACGATTCCGTTTACAATAGCACCAAAAACCATAAGATACCTCGGAATAAACTTAACCAAAGAAGTAAAGGATCCGGGGTGCCTGGGTGGCTCAGTTGGTTGGGCGACTGCCTTCGGCTCAGGTCATGATCCTGGAGTCCCGGGATCGAGTCCCGCATCAGGCTCCCTGCTCAGCAGGGAGTCTGCTTCTCCCTCGGACCCTCCCCCCTCTCATGTGCTCTCTTTCTCATTCTCTCTCTCTCAAATAAATAAATAAAATCTTTCAAAAAAAAAAAGAAGTAAAGGATCTATACTCTAGGAACTACAGAACACTCATGAAAGAAATTGAAGAAGACACAAAAAGATGGAAAAATATTCCATGATCATGGATCGGAAGAATAAACATTGTTAAAATGTCTATGCTACCCAGAGCAATCTATACCTTCAATGCCATCCCGATCAAAATTTCAATGACATTTTTCAAAGTGCTGGAACAATCCTAAAATTTGTATGGAATCAGAAAAGACCCAGAATTGCCAAGGAAATGTTGAAAAAGAAAAACAAAGCTGGGGCCATCACATTGCCCAATTTCAAACTATATTACAAAGCTGTGATCACCAAGACAGCATGGTACTGGCACAAAAACAGACATATAGACCAATGGAACAGAATAGAGAACCCAGATATGGACCCTCAACTCTACAGTCAAATAATCTTTGACAAAGCAGGAAAAAATACGCAATGGAAAAAAGACAGTCTCTTCAATAACTGGTGCTGGGAAAATTGGACAGCCACATGCAGAAGAATGAAACTCGACCATTCTCTAACACCATACACAAAAATAAACCCAAAATGGATAAAAGACCTCAATGTGAGACAGGAATCCATCAAAATCCTAGAAGAGAGCATAGGCAGTAACCTCTTTGACATCTGCCACAGCAACTCCTTTCAAGATACATCTCCAAAAGCTAGTGAAACAAAAGCAAAAATGAACTTTTGGGACTTCATCAAGATCAAAAGCTTCTGCAGAGCAAAGGAAACAGTCAACAAAACAAAGAGGCAACCCACAGAATGGGAGAAGATATTTGCAAATGACACTACAGATAAAGGGCTGGTATCCAAGATCTATAAAGAACTTCTCAAAAAAGGGCGCCTGAGTGGCTCAGATGGTTAAGCGTCTGCCTTCGGCTCAGGTCATGATCCCGGGGTCCTGGGATCAAGTCCCGCATCGGGCTCCCTGCTAGGCGGGGAGCCTGCTTCTCCCTCTGCCTCTGCCTCTCTCTCTCTCTCTGACTCTCATGAATAAATAAATAAAACATTTAAAAAAAAAAAAGAACTTCTCAAACTCAACACTCAAGAAAAAATAATCAAGTCAAAAAGTGGGCAGAAGATATGAAAGACACTTCTCTGAAGAAGACATACAAATGGCTAACAGACACAAATATTCATCATCATTAGCCATCAGGGAAATTCAAATCAAAACCACATTGAGATACCACCTTACACCAGTTAGAATGGCAAAAACGGACAGGGAAAAAAACACCAAATGTTGGAGAGGTTGTGGAGAAAGGGGAACCCTCTTACACTGTTGGTGGGAATGCAAGTTGGTACAGCCACTTTGGAAAACAGTGTGGAGGTTCCTCAAAAATTTAAAAATAGAACTACCCTATGACCCAGCAATTGCACTCCTGGTATTTACCCCAAAGACACAGATATAGTGAAAAGAAGGGCCATATGCACCCCAATGTTCCTAGCAGCAATGTCCACAATAGCCAAACTGTGGAAAGAGCCGAGATGCCCTTCAACAGATGAATGGATAAAGAAGATGTGGTCCATATATACAATGGAATATGACTCAGTCATCAGAAAGGATGAATACCCAACTTTTACATCAACATGGATGGGACTGGAGGAGATTATGCTAAGTGAAATAAGTCAAGCAGAGAAAGTCAATTATCATATGGTTTCACTTATTTGTGGAACATAAGGAATAGCATGGAGGACATTAGGAGAAGGAAGGGAAAAATGAAGGAGGGGAATCAAAGGGAGAGATGAAACATGAGAGACTATGGACTCTGAGAAACAAACAGGGTTTTAGAGGGGAGGGGTGTGGGGGGATGGGTTAGCCCGGTGATGGGTATTAAGGAGGGCACATACTGCATGGAGCACTGGGTGTTATACGAAAACAATGGGTCATGGATCACCACATCAAAAACTAATGATGTATTGTATTGTGACTAACATAACATAATAAAATTCAAAAAACTAAAAACAACAACAAAAAACAAAACAAAGCAAAACAAGAAAAAGAATGAAGTCTTGTCATTTGCAATGACATAACTGGAATTAAAAAGTCTTATGCTAAGTGAAATAAGTCGGTCAGAGAAAGTTAAATACCATATGATTTCACTCATGTGTGGAATTTAAGAAACAAATCAAATGAGCAGAGGGGAACTAAGAGAGAGAGAGAGGCAAACCAAGAAAGAGGCTCTTAACTATAGAGAACAAACTGATGGTTACCAGAGGGGAAGTGGGTGGGGGGATGGGTTAAACAGGGATGGGGTTTAGGAAGTGCACTTGTTGTGATGAGCACCAGGTGTTGTACGGAAGCATTGAATCACTATATTGTACACCTGAAACTAATATTACACTGTATTTTAACTAACTGGAATTTAAATTAAAACTTTTTAAAAATTTATTAAAAGGGCTTTTAAATATTTTTAAACTTTCTTTTTTTTATTGAAGTAAAATAAACATAGGTAATGATTCAACAATTCTCTACATTTCTCAGTGCTCATTAAGATAAATGTACTCTTAATCTCCTTTATTTCACCCATTCCCCCAACCCCCCCACTCTGTCAACCACCAGTTTGTTCTCTGTATTCAAGAATAAACTTTTTCTCTGGTGTTTTGGTCTCTTTTTGTTTGTTCATTTGTTTTGTTTCTTAAATTCCACATATGAGTGAAATCATAAGGTATTTATCTTTCTCTGACTTATTTCACTTAGCATTATACCCTCTAGGTCCATCCATGTTGTGGCAAATGGCAAGATTTCATTTTTTTTATGGCTGAGTGATATTCCTATATATATATATGAATGGACACAGCTCGCTTCCATATCTTGGCTATTATAAATAATGTTGCAATAAACATAGGGGTACATATATCTTTTCAAAATAGTACTTTCATTTTCTTTGTGTAAATACCCAATAGTGAAATTACTGGATCATATGGCAATTCTATTTTTATTTTCTTGAGGAAACTCCATATATATTGTTTTCCACAGTGACTGCACCAATTTGCATTCCCACAAACACTGAGCAAGGGTTAAAAGGGCATTAAATTTCATGAATAGGAGTTCTGATGCATAATTGTTTTGTTATTTGAGTCTATCTAACACATGTCAACATGAATTCTTTTTTGTAGGAATATGAGTCATGATCTATCCTTACTTTTGTCTAGTAACTTCAAATAGCAGAACTTCCCTCACCTGCTGTCAAGGACACAAGCACCTGGGACTTGTGTTTACATTCTTACCAACTGCTTCTCAAACTACTCAGTTAATTAGCAAGGGGAAGGTGTTCAGAAACAAACTGGCACAACCTCAAATATATGTAAACTCAGTAAAAAGGAACTAGATGACTAGCAGACAGGGGTCTATGGAAGGAAGACTTCCCTTTTATGTCATACCCTTTTGTAATTTTTCTTAGCACATGCATTCATTACCGATTCAAAAAGAACCTCACTTTTATAAAAGTCTATGTATATTCTGCAACATAGGATAGTAATCTATTGCTTACATATGATTAAATATGACTAAAACACTTAAAAATTATCTTGCATAGTTTTAAAAATAATAAATATTGAATCTGGGGCGCCTGGGTGGCTCCGATGGTTAAGCATCTGCCTTCAGCTCAGGTCATGATCTCAGGGTCCTGGGATCGAGTCCTGCATTGGGTTCCCTGCTCAGTGCAGAGCCTGCTTCTCCCTCTCCCTCTGCTTGTGCTCTTCTGTCTATCTCTCTGTCAAATAAATAAATAAAATCTTTTAAAAATAAATAAATAAATAAATAAATAAATAAATAAATAAATAAATAAATAAATAAATATTGAATCTTACCATTACTGTTTTGCTCAGCAAACTCTTCCCACAGAGGACACCAAAAAAACCTCAGTTCATTCTGGGTAATATACTGTCAAGAATTATTTTTTTTGTACATTTTTAAATTTTATTATGTTATGTTAATCACCATACATTACATCATTAGTTTTTGATGTAGTGTTCCATGATTCATTGTTTGCGTATAACACCCAGTGCTCCATTCAGTATGTGCCCTCTTTAATACCCATCACCAGGCTAACCCAGCCCCCCACCCCCCTCCCCTCTAGAACCCTCAGTTTGTTTCTCAGAGTCCATAGTCTCTCATGGTTCATCTCCCCCTCAAGAATTCTTAAATGGTAGAATTCCTAAGGTTTACCTCTACTTTTTCCTTAGATCCACGTATTCTAGAGATGTGCATCCAATTGTCAACTATGTGTTTTCCAAAGGGTCACTTATTTCCCAAAAAGTGTAGAGGGAAAAAAAAAAGAGAAAGAAATATCTCCAATAAGAAGAAAATAATGTAATTATTTAAAAAGTTAATGTAATTATGGGCATACTAGGAAGGACTGTAACCAAAAATGAGACAGAGAGAGGAGAAAAAGAAAGGAAACTATCTCATGCTCTACACGTTGTTCCATATCCTGACATCACAAATGCTTTCGTCATAAGCTAATGTCAACTTTGTTTTTTAGAATGTTAATAACTTGAATTAAGTAAATTTTATGTTTAATACAATAGTTTTAGGTATCTATTTTTTACATGATAAAAGTACTAAACAACTGTGTATTCCCCTCTACTTATCTAAGTAGATGCCAGAGCATTCAGTTCAACCACAAGGTCCTTCAGTGTGAACCCAAATGATTCTATAAAAACCATGAAAGCTGCTAATTTTCATCATTTTGAATGTTACATAGGCAAGAAATAAAATCCAATATAAATTTCTGAATTCAATAAATCTTTCTATGCCACTGTAAGAGGAATAGTGTCTCCAAAAGAAAATCAGAATAAATAAAGATCTCTTTCCAAATACACGCCATGTAACATTAAGTTTAAAAAAAAAAAAAGATCTTTAAACAGAGATCAAGCAGGTAGGGAGAAAATTGAGAATATTATTTCAGAGAAACCAAAATAAGAATGCCCAGGAGCCATCAAATGCCCAAGTCTACTGAGAGGTTAAGGAAAAAAAAGGAATAGTATGGAGTTAACTTTTTTCCTATTTGGTAAAAAAACAAAAACAAAACAAAACAAAAAAAAAACAACCAAAAAAAGAAAAACAAAACAAAAAAAAAACAACTTTGCATATAAGGATGAGGAAGAGCAGTACATTGTGTGTAGCTTACATAAAGAAGATAATTTTATAATAAATTGAATACAAACAAAGAGGGGGTGTCTAGAACAAATGCAGAAAACTCTCTGGATTTCATTTTATTTGTGATATAGATGTTCATCCATGGAAATAAAGATAACTACTCTTAAATGGTCATATATAGAGAAAACACTTTAAGACAGTATTTTAATTCTATCAACATTTATTAAGTGTCTTCTGCATGTACTGTAGAGATTACTGACTTATCCATACTTACTTGGCTAGAGGAAAAATCAAGTGACTTGATTCACCAGTTTCATCTTTCTTCTACAACATCAAACTTAAGATATCAATTTGTAAGCCACATGCTCATGAGTGATTGCTGAAGCTGTTAGAATGAAAACTCAAGACCAGATAGGTTTTATAGGTAGGAGGTAGTCAATTAAGGGAAAAGACTGAATTCTTAGCTCAGGAGTTCAAATTTAATACTAAAGACAATTTTGAAAATCACTAAAAGAGTCACTAAGGACTTTAAAGGAAAATAAGAGCATGCCATACAGTTTTTTTGAAATGATTATCCTAGAAGCAATATGAAGGGTACACCAGAATAATAAGGGACTCAAAAAGCCAGGAGGCCATTTCACCATTATAGTTACTGTGTGTTAGGGTTGGCTGGAAATAGAAAGTAGGGAAGGGGGAAAATGAGGGTAAAGGGGGTCAAAAGGCAGTAAAGTGTGAATGAGAATCATAAGCTTATAAAATGGAATCATAGAGCTGCTATACACAATTACAAAGAATACATACAATTATTATATATACAACTAATATTAATATAGACAATTATGAAAGCTGATTTAGAGATGAAAATTCTAAGCCCAGTTTGGGGATATAGGAACATGACTAAGGCAGCCAGGATTTTAAGACAGGAAAGAAGAAAATCTTTTATTTCTGGAGTTTGAGGATAATTTTTAAAGAGGTTTAAGTCATGATCTCTTCAAGGCAGTGAATATAGAGGTAGAAAAACAGAGAGCCAACAACAGAATTTTTTTTATTAATTAGGTACAGAGGTACAGTGGGACCTGCAAATGATGAAGATTAATCAAAGAGGCAAAAGAAAACCAGAAAATTATATTGTCACAGAAGGCAAGGAAGAAAGATTTTTAAGCTTTTCAAAAGCTGCAGGAAGGACAAAGGAAAATGAGACTAGAAAAGGATTATTTGGGTTATCAGTTTTCCACTAATATGTAAATTTTATGATGCTATAATGAAAAATAATTCATTGTAAAGGATAATGACTGTCATTACTGATTATATTTAGAAAAATGAAATATATGATAAGAATATAACTCCAAAAAGGGTGATTTGAAAATGTTATGCACAGAAGCAATGTTATTTGGAAAGACTTATAACTAGTTTAGATACATAAATTCCGATGTGTTGATTAAATATCACATTGTAGACAAACTTCATAGGCAAGTACCTACTCTACCTTTATTCCTTTGTTGAGCAGTAGCCTCTTAATTAGGCTCATTCCTTTTCTGAATCAATTTTTTTAAAGTATTTAATTTTGGTTCCTCAGTCTCACCACAGCAAATGGAATTTATGTCATTTACTTCTCTTTTCTTTAGAAATTGGCCTTGGAGACTAATAAAATGCTGTCAGGAGATTGCAGTGAAGAATATAAAGAGAGTGTGTAAAGGAATATAAATAAATTTTGCTCTATGGAAGTAAGTCGCTTACTTTGAAGTAGGTACAACTCTGTTGCCTCCTGGTAAAATTCTGTGGTAAGAAAACTGTAATTTTAGACATTTGACCCTTGAATGTGCTCAAGATTCCCAAAATACAGATCTTCCTACCCTGAGAGCATTTACCCCTTACTGAAAACATACACTTGACATTTCTTAACCTACCTAAAATTATTAAGATGAGAAGTGAATCTTCTAGTTGATGGGAAAATATAGAAGTCTATATATAGTTTTTAATGGTAAATCCACAATAGAAAAAAGCAAAAGGAAAAACAATGTTTCCCCCCAAAAAGACAAAATCGCAAAACAAAACAAAAAAGGTAAAGCCTGCTTTAATTATTATTTAATCTCTACTAACTTCTAATTTTAAAAATTCAAGTCATGATATTGAGGTATATTCCCTCTATCACACTTAGAAGAGTTTTAATCAAGAAAGGATGCTGTACTTTGTCAAATGTTTTTTCTGCATCTATTGAGAGGATCCTATGGTTCTTGTCTTTTCTTTTATTAATGTAGTATATCACATTGATTTCCAGATGTTGAACCACCCTTGCAGCCAGGAATAAATCCCACTTGGTCCTGGTGAAAAATCCTTTTAATGTACTGTTGGATGCTATTGGCTAGTATCTTGGTGAGAATTTTGGCATCCATGTTCAAACAGCTTCAGAAGAATAGTTATTAATTCTTTAAATGTTTGGTAGAATTCCCCTGGGAAGCCATCCAGCCCTGGACTCTTGTTTGTTGGGAGATTTTTGATTACTGCTTCAATGTCCTTGCTGGTTATGGGTCTGTTCTGGTTTTCTATTTCTTCCTGGTTCAGTTTTGGTAGTTTATAAGTTCCTAGAAATACATCCAGTTCTTCCAGATTGCCTAATTTGTTGGCATATACTTGCTTATAATATGTTCTTATAATTGTATTTCTTTGGTGTTGGTTGTGATCCCTCCTCTTTCATTCATGATTTTATTTATTTGGGTCATTTCTCTTTTCTTTTTGGTAAGTCTGGCCAGGGGTTTATCAATCTTATTAATTCTTTCAAAGAACCAGCTCCTAGTTTCGTTGATCTGTTCTACTGTTCTTTTGGTTTCTAGTTCATTGATTTCTGCTCTGATCTTTATTATTTCTCTTCTTTTGCTGGGTTTAGGCTTTATTTGCTGTTCTTTCTCCAGCTCCTTTAGGTGTAAGCTTAGCTTGTGTATTTGAGACCTTTCTTGTTTCTTGAGAAAGGCTTGTATTGCTATATACGTACCTCTTAGGACTGACTTTGCTGCATCCCAAAGGTGTTGAACAGTTGTGCTTTCATTTCATTTCGTTTCCATGAATTTTTTCAATTCTGCTTTAATTTCCTGGTTGACCCATTCATTCTTCAGTAGGATGTTCTTTAACCTCCATGTCTTTGAGTTCTTTCCAAATTTCCTTTTGTGATTGAGTTCCAGTTTTAAAGCATTGTGGTCTGAAAATATGCAGGGAATGACCCAAATTTTTTGTTACCAGTTGAAACCTGATTTGTGACCCAGTATGTGATCTATTCTAGAGAATATTCCATGTGCACTCGAGAAGAATGTGTATTCTGTTGCTTTAGGATGGAAAGTTCTGAATATATCTGTGAAGTCCATCTGGTCCAGTGTGTCATTCAAAGCCCTATTGCCTTATGAATCTTCTGCTTAGATGATTTGTCCATTGCAATGAATGGGGTGTTAAAGTCTCCTACTATTACTGCATTATTTTCAATGTGTTTCAAGGATTTTGAGCCCAGCTTTCTTTTGATGTCCATTAGCATGATAAATGGTTTTCCACCCCCTCACTTTCAATCTGGAGGTGTCTTTGTGTCTAAAATGAGTCTCTTGGGGCAGGTAGGTGGCTCAGTCAGTTAAGCGTCTGCTTTCAGCTCAGGTCATGATCCCAGGGTCCTGGGATCAAGTCTCACATCAGGCTCTCTGCTCGGCGGGGAACCTGCTTCTCCCTCTCCCTCTGCCTGCTGCTCCCCCTGCTTGTGCTGTCTCTCTCTCTCTCTCTCTCTGACAAATAAATAAATAAAATCTTTTAACAAAATAAAAAATAAATAAAATAAAATAAAATGAGTCTCTTGCAGACAGCATATCAATGGGTCTTGTTTTTTTATCTAATCTAGTACCCTATGTCTTTTGATTGGGGCATTTACCCCATTTACATTCTGAGTAACTACTGAAAGATATGAATTTAGTGCCATTGTATTACCTGTAAAGTGACTATTATTGTATATTGTCTGTTCCTTTCTGGTCTATGTTATTCTGGGCTCTGTCTTTGCTTAGAGGATCCCTTTTAATATTTCTTGTAGAGCTGGTTTGGTGATCACAAATTCTTTTAGTTTCTGTTTGTCCTGGAAGTTTTTATCTCTCCTATTTTGCATGACATTCTAGCTGGATAAAGTATTCTTGGTTGCTTATTTTTCTCATTTAGCACTGTGACTATATCATTCCAGTTCTTTCTGGCCTGCCAGGTCTCTGTGGATAGATCTGCTGTCCCTAAGATCAGGAACACAGCAGGGATGTCCACTATCACCACTGCTGTTCAAACATAGTAATAGAACTCCTAGCCTCAGCAATCAGACAACAAAAAGAAATAAAAGGCATATGAATCGGCAAAAAAGAAGTCAAACTTTCACTCTGCAGATGACATGGTACTCTATGTAGGAAACCTAAAAGACTCCACCCCAAAATTGCTAGAGCTCATACAGGAATTCAGCAACATGGCAGGGTATAAAATCAATGCACAAAAGTCAGTTGCATTTCCAAACACTAACAATGCAACAGAAGAAAATCAAGGAATCCATCCCATTTACAATTACACCAAAAACCATAAGATACCTAGGAATAAACCTAACCAAAGAGGCAAAGGATCTGTAGTCAGAAAACTATAAAACACTCATGAAAGAAATTGAGAAAGACACAAAAAATGGAAAAATGTTCCATGCTCATGGATTGGAAGAACAAATATTGTTAAAAATGTCTATGCTACCTAGAGCAATCTATACATTCAATGCCATCCATATCAAAATACCATTATCTTTCTTTACAGAACTGGGACAAATAATCCTAAAATTTTTATGGAATCAGAAAAGACCCCAAAGAGGGTGTCTTGAGGTGCAGGTACCCCTTCGGATCACTACATCTGTATCTTTGGGGTAAATACCTAGTAGTGCAATTGCTGAGTCATAAGGTAGCTCTATTTTTAACACCTTGAGGAACCTCCATACACTCTTATAGAGTGGCTGTACCAGCTTGCATTCCCACCAAAAGTGTAAGAGGGTTCCCCTTTCTCCACATCCTTGCCAACATTTGTTTCCTGTCTTGTTAATTTTAGCCATTCTGACTGGTGTGAGGTGGTATCTCATTGTGGTTTTGATTTGCTAAATAAAATAGTTTAATTAATTATTGAGTTATACATGCATACAAATGCAGATATAAAAGCCTTGGCTTATTTATTTATGCAAAGATTTTCAACACTGTAGACTGTTTAATACTTTCTACAGAAAACATTACAATCCTCACAAAAAAATTGCATTGCCACTGCCTGTTAGCTCTTCAGAAGTAAAATTAAAGTAAGAGGGGCACCTGGGTACCTCAGTCAGTTAAGCGTCTGACTCTTGATCTCGGGGTCATGGGATGGAACCCCAGTATCAGGCGGGAAGTCGCTTGAGATTCTCTCTCTTCCTCTCCCTTGCCCCCCCACCCCCAGCTCATGCTCTCTCTCTCAATTAATAAATAAATAAATCTTTTTTTATAAAGTAAAATAAGAACAATAAGATATAAAATTTGCAAAAGAAAATTAGTTGACTACCTCGCAAACTGACTTGATCCTTGACTCTCTCCCAAACTAGTAACAGGTTTATACACATAAATAGCATTAGGTCTCTTCTAGGAACTTTTGAGATCCGGATGTTTTCCTGCTTTAGTGATTTTTTAAATAGCTTGTAAACAATTAACTCTATCTATAAACTGGACAGGGTCAATGTTTTTTGCAAACAAGTCTAGCAACAGAAATTACTGTGTTTGCCACACAATCACTACAAAATCACTTCTGTAAACTGCTGGTTGAAATAAAATAAAATAGGTAAGTGATGCTTTGGAACTCACAGTTTTGACTATATACTTTAGATGAAAATCTAAAAGTCCTACATTTAAATTCCTAAAAATATATATATAATTTCCATACTCAACCCTACTTTGCCAAGATAAAAGTCATACAAATAGCACTACAAATATTCAAAATTTGTCATTTAGTTAACTTGAGGCAAATTCTGTAACTTTAAAGAGGGGAGTTAATACAATGAATACAAATGATCACTGTTCTTTTGAACTTCTTCTTTTTAATGTTAATTTTCTGTATCATTCATAAAAACAAGAAACTGCTGGTCACCACAAGAACTATGTCAGAAGCATAAACTCCCCTCATATTACACAAATTAGCTATCATTTAATGAAGCAGCTATGCTAGGCATCCCAGGGTTCCAAAGAAATCTGCCTCAACAATATATACTAATGACAGAAGCGTGCTAATAAATGCCAACATCTAGTCTCAGAGTCAAGACTTACTTAAAAGGAAAAATATAAAAATATACTTGAGTAAAAATCAGCAGTAATTTATAAGCAGCAAATAACCAGAACAGCAAACTTTTTGTGTGTAGAAAGAATGTAACTTCCACCCCAACAATGTATCTCAAATGACTTCATTGTGTTCTAAGTACAGATAGAATACTTTCTGTTTGATTATTTCTTTTAAAAGCTCCTTTTTGGGGATTCATCAGAAGAGAAAAGCCCCAAGGTCACCTGTCAATAACAGAACAAACCCTCAGTAAATCACAGTGCTTCACAAATAAATTCCTCATCAGTAATTAAAAGCAGGCCTCTCTGGCCCTGTGTTATCAGCTCATCAAATTCATTGCTCATCTAGAATAACAGATCCACATCTGCAGTCATTACAGCATGCCAGATAAATCAATCCTCTCAATGATGCTTTGAGCCATCTCTGCTCCCTTTTAACCAGCCCGATATTTATTTCCCCCTGACACTTCTGACATTCTATTTACTGTAGGCAAATGGAACTCATACGGCACCTTGTAATGGCTTTACCAAATCCCATTGTGGGGCATATCTTGGAAGACTGATGGTTGCAATAAACAAGGTTTTATGGTGTAAGTGTGTGCTTCCAACTTTTTTCCCCTAGAATTTGACTTCTGCTGTGAAGGTTTATTACACTTGATTGCAGGTGGAAGACTAGTAGCCATTTAGAGCTTTGTTAACTAAAAGTCAGCAAAAAATTTTTGAGCTGATGTCAGTGTTTCTTGTCTTTCTTTTATTTTCTTTTAAATTAAGTCTCTATCAAAGGAACCTTAAACAGAAGTTTGCAGAATCCAAGTCCATAGACTAACAACAATAAAGCTACTATTAATTTATTCCTTTGCTTTTTGAGATGTTTTTTTAAAAATTAAACTATCACAAGGTTAAAAGAAGGAGGTTTTTAAATTATTATTCTTAAAAGGATATAATCACACTGAGAAAAATTATACACATCCTAAATGCAAAAGTTCATGCATTTTAATACCAAATAGCTTTTTTTTTTTTGAAGATTTTATTTATTTGACAGAGAGAGAAATAGCAAGAGCAGGAACACAAGCAGGGGGAGTGGGAGTGGGAGAAGGATAAGCAGGCTTCCTGCCGAGCAGGGAGCCCGATGTGGGACTCGATCCCAGGACCCTGGGATCATGACCTGAGCTGAAGGCAGACACTGAACAACTGAGCCACCCAGGCACCCAATACCAAATAGCTTTTATGAACATAAAATAACAAGCAATTCAAGGAAAATCTAGATAGTAATCATGCTTTTGAACAAAATGGGAATTTTTATAGAGCCCCCCCTTTTTTTATCTTCACTAATGAACCAATACTGTGAAGAAAAATAAAACTAGAAAGTTTAACAGTTGTGTTACTCTAGTCAGCTGGACAAATTTTGGGTGGCTCTACACAAACTGTTCTTCACTGAGCTGCACTACTTTTCTTGACAGCAATTATGAGACTTGCATCAAATTAATGAGACTCGCATTAGACACAATGTTAGTGGAGCTCACTGTTGGCATATATTAAACTTATTTCTTTATGCCACAATAATATTTGAAAGAACTGTCAACTTTTCTGTTCCTTCCTTTTCTTCATGAGCACAAAGCTAAAGCACATAGTAGGTTGTGAATGTTGAGATTACCTTCTGAACATTGATTTAAAAAGACAAAATATAGTCTTTTCCTTAATGAAAATTCTATATTTATCACTCTACCATTTGTGTGTACTGATTCTACTGCTCTCAGATGCCAAAGTTTGAATATATTGGATTTTTAAATAATACCTAAAGTATCAAGTTGCTGGGCCATGATACACAAGTGATAGGAGGCATGCTCCTCCGGAGCCCTTAAGCCTCCTGCCACTTAAGTCAAGCAGGGGAAAAAAACCCCACAAATTCTAGGTTGAAACTTTCAGGAAGCCTGTGTTATCTGCACTAAAATGGAAATTATGCATGAGTTTTCTTAGGACTCCAAGAAGTACAAACAATAAGGGTATTCTGAGCAAGACAAAACAGCCTACTACAAAGATAGAGTAAATCACATAAAGCCCTCTGAAAAATGAAATGTTTAATTTCTGCCTTCACTTAACACGCACATAGCATTAATCTCAAAGTACAATCCAATTTTGACCAATCCTCTACATTAGGGAAATGTTCAAGAAAACAACAAACTTGGCTTGAGAGTTTTTTTGTATTTATGGTGGGCTAGATTGAGTAACCAAACTCATCATTTCCCTTTACACACACCATGAAAGGTTATTCATTTGAAGGTTGGTAGGGGACCGTTCTTTTCTAATCTTGACTGGCTAATGAAGCTAATCAAAAGAAACAAACTCCCTTGTCTTTATAAACTGTTGTCTTACCTATAGCTAGAAGACAGAAACATACAAACTCTGGACTAAATGAGGTCTTAAAAATTATAGATGAGAAAACTGATATGCCAAGGGTGGAACTGATGTGCCCAAGGTCACACAGCTAGGTAATGGATGAATGATGGATACAAAGAGCCAGCAACTGGAGCCTCACTCCTATGAAATAGTAGACGTGATCATTAATAGCTTCAACTGTCATGCTTAGTTGGGCCCTATCAGCGTCCTGCTTTCTTGCACTGTACCTGAAGCAACGGCAGGACTCAGCTAAAGAAACTTGTGATCTATACTTCTAAGCCTTCTAACAGAAGGGACAGGGAAGTACCACTTTTGAATTCTTAGCACTAAACCCAATTCCTGGCACACAGTTGGTGTTCAATAAATATTTGTTTAAGGAAGAGGGAATATAGGAGAAAGATATACATAAAATTCTTTAACTACATACTAGAGAGAAGACTTTACCTAATTTATTTATACATGCTATGCTAAGACTGTCCACGAAGATGCCAATCAGAATAAAGTAGTACTAATAATCATTATGGTTCTTTATATTTGAGAATCTCAAAAAAGGAAAGGAAAGTTAGATAACATCCTGTATGATGTAGTTAAATATTATTATCTACATTTTACAGAAGGTAAATCCAGGAACAAAAGTGTGAAGTTGGATATTCACAGTCAAATAGGAAGTTTATGACAAAATTGACAATGTAATCCATGAACCCTGATCTTAAATGCTTAACACAATCAATTGTACCAGTTATAATGGCTGTGTGATGATGATAATAAAAGCCACATTTTATAATGCTTTTCCTGATAGAAGTTCAAAGTCCTCCACAAAGACAGGGTCTGCCCAGTAGTTTTGTAAATACCAATCTACAGATGGACAAAGAGAAGTAATCCTGTCTTTTTGTAAGTGAGGAAAGAGATTTAGCAAGGCTAAATGACTTTGCCATGGCAACATGTTTGTAAATTCTGGAGTCATAACTTCAACGGGGTCTTCTCTTGTCTAGCTTCTGGTGTCTTTCACGATGCCTTCTTGGTTAGTAGAATGCATATATTTGTATTTTAATCATTCAGAAGACAAGGGTGCAAATCATCTTATATTTTACAAATGCAGTGTGTACTTTACCAACAGTGTTCATGTAGACAGGGAGTACAAGGACCAGACAGACCCAGACACAACCATCATTTGGTGCCAAAGATTCTCAGTGAAGTGCATTCTTCAGCATGTGCCAACACAACACTAACTAGGAGAGGATTTAAAAAACAAGTAAGTCTAGTTTCTTCCTTTTGGAACATGTCCCAGTGAAAATAACCTAAGACAAGTTGAATGTATATACCAAGGAGTGCAAATTCATATGTAAGGTTGACTTAACAGAATGATAAAATGGGTGTGGTTCATTGAACCTAGCAAGGGATTGATTAGGGTTTGGCTTTCTACACATATAAGACAGATAACACTAGTCTTTCTGTCACTTATCAGCAGTAGAACCCCAGGCAAGTCATTTTCCCTCCCTATAAAATGAGGGAAAAGTCTGCTTTACATAACAGAGTTTTATGAAGATTCAATGAGAGAATAGATGTAAAAATACTTTGTAAAGCATGAAAGCTATTGATCTAGAGTAGGCAGCAGTTAAGAGCTAATAACTCCATTACAAACTTTTGAGGATAAAGAACCACATCTTAGTTATCTTCAAAATTTCAAAATTCCTTGTTCAGAAGGAACATTATACACAGTTGGCATTTATTCATTCATGCATTTTTTCATTCACTCAACAAACCTATTTACTGAGTTGTTAAATTGAATGAAATAAAATACTCTACAATAAGAAAACTTATTCTCTATTCCCTAAGGCTTTGAAACTCGACCATTCTCTAACACCATACACAAAGATAAACTCAAAATGGATGAAAGACCTCAATGTGAGACAGGAATCCATCAAAATCCTAGAAGAGAACATAGGCAATAACCTCTTCGACATCGGCCACAGCAACTTCTTTCAAGATACATCTCCAAAAGCTAGTGAAACAAAAGCAAAAATGAACTTTTGGGACTTCATCAAGATCAAAAGCTTCTGCACAGCAAAGGAAACAGTCAACAAAACAAAGAGGCAACCCACAGAATGGGAGAAGATATTTGCAAATGACACTACAGACAAAGCGCTGACTTCCAAGATCTATAAAGAACTTCTCAAACTCAACACCCAAAAAACAAATAATCAAGTCAAAAAATGGGCAGAAGACATGAACAGACACTTCTCCAAAGAAGACATACAAATGGCTAACAGACACATGAACAAATGTTCTTCATCATTAGCCATCAGGGAAATTCAATTCAAAACCACATTGAGATACCACCTCACACCAGTTAGAATGGCAAAAATGGACAAGGCAAGAAACAACAAACATTGGAGAGGATGTGGAGAAAGGGGAACCCCCTTACACTGTTGGTGGGAATATAAGTTGGTTCCTCAAAAAATTAAAAATAGAGCTACCCTATGACCCAGCAATTGCACTCTTGAGTACTTAACCCGAAGACACAGATGTAGTGAAAAGAAGGGCCATATGCACCCCAATGTTCATAGCAGCAATGTCTGCAATAGCCAAACTGTGGAAAGAGCCGAGATGCCCTTCAACAGATGAATGGATCAAGAAGATGTGGTCCATATATACAATGGAATATTACTCAGCCATCAGAAAGGATGAATACCCAACTTTTACATCAACATGGATGGGACTGGAGGAGCTTATGCTAAGTGAAATAAGTCAAGCAGAGAAAGCCAATTATCATATGGTTTCACTTATTTGTGGAACATAAGGAATAGCATGGAGGACATTAGGAGAAGGAAGGGAAAAATAAAGGGGGGAGGGGATTGGAGGGAGAGATGAACCATGAGAAACTATGGACTCTGAGAAACAAACAGCGTTTTAGAGGGGAGGGGGGTGGGGGGATTGGTTAGCCCACTGGTGGATATTAAGGAGGGCACGTACTGCATGGAGCACTGGGTGTTTTATGAAAACAATGAATCATGGATCACTACATCAAAAACTAATGATGTACTGTATGGTGACTAACATAACATAATAAAATTAAATTAAATTTAAAAAATGTAGTACCTTTCAAATCATTTTCAAATGATTGTTTTAAAGTATCCAAGGGCTAGAATATATAGTTCTGTTTTTATTATAAGTAAAAGCATAAATCATTTATGAATTGCTTTCCTTATTAATAAGGAGGGGAAAATGCTATAATATGTGTCATATTCTCATGCAAAAGCCTCATTTCTTTATCAAGGTCAGCTACATAGGGCTTCCTTTCAAGTATATGGAATAGGTAGTTGTTTATATAATATAATTTGAGGGGCACTTAAGATATAATTCCTGCCCCCAGATGCCTCCCCCAGCTTCTTGGTTTTGTTTAAAAACAATCCTTGCATTAAGGATGTTTTTTTGGACCTTGAAAACGTCTATCTTCAAGATTCCTATAGTAAAAGTCAAATAACTAGAAGTTACACCTTGAACTACTATGACAATGCTTTTTGACTTTGACAGCTGAGAGCAAAGCCCTGAAACAGCATTTCCCAAAGGAAACTGAGAAACACCAATCTTAGGAAAGGCTCTATGAAAAGAAAAACGTTCTATAATCAGAAAAAATTAGAAAACTCTGACTATTGTATTTTCCATTTAGATATATGAAAACATGATACAAATTAACATTTTACAGGCTAACGATTATAAGTACTACCATTACGAAACCTATTTAGGGGGGCGCCTGGGTGGTTCAGATGGTTAAGCGTCTGCCTTCAGCTCAGGTCATGATCCCGGAGTCCTGGGATCGAGCCCCGCATCGAGCTCCCTGCTCGGCGGGGAGCCTGCTTCTCCCTCTCCCTCTACTGTTCTCCCTGCTTGTGCTCTCTCACTCTCTCTATCAAATAAATAAATAAAATCTTAAAAAAAAAAAAAAAAGAAACCTATTTAGGTTTCCTAGACATTTGAAAATGAAACTTCCTCTCATTTGTGGGGGGTGGGAGGGAGCAGTTCTTTAAAATCCTTAAAACTGGGGTGCCTGGGTGGCTCAGTCGTTAAGCGTCTGCCTTCGGCTCAGGTCATGATCCCAGGGTCCTGGGATCAAGCCCCGCATCAGGCTCCCTGCTCGGCAGGAAGCCCGCTTCTCCCTCTCCCACTCCCCCTGCTTGTATTCCCTCTCTCGCTGTGTCTCTCTCTGTCAAATAAATAAATAAAATCTTAAAAGAATAATAAAATAAATAAAACCCTCAAAACTTGGGGCACCTGGGTGGCTCAGTCATTAAGCATCTGCCTTCAGCTCAGGTCATGATCCCAGGGTCCTGGGATCGAGCCCTGCATCAGGCTCCCCGCTCTGCGGGAAGCCTGCTTCTCCTTCTTCTACTCCCCCTGCTTTTGTTCCCTCTCTCGCTGTGTCTCTCTCTGTCAAATAAATGAATAAAAATCTTTAAAAAAAAAAGATCATTTAAAAAAATTTTTTAAAAACCCTCAAAACTCATTTTTTTGTGGACACACTTGGAGAAATACACTTTATAGACGTGGAACACAACTCTTGCCAGCTAGGTACCCCTGGATAAGTCACTTATTTTCTGTGAGCCTTGATTTCCTTGCCTATAAAATAGGCATTATTTCAAGAATCCAGTGAAATAAGGCATGTAAAAGTGCCTTAGAAAGTATAAATTATTCCTTATTTTTAGTTACTTCTCATTCTTGTTACCTTTTATTATATTGTTGGAATTGTGCTAGGCAGCAAATTGTTCTAACTGTATTCTTATGTATTGCTTTAAATTCAATCTGAAAAGTTTTTCTAAACTTACTTTTGCTGCTTTGAAATTTTACTGTAAATTAACCATTGCCAAGGTGTGAACACTTTTTTAGATTATGTCACAATAATACCCTGGACTTCAATTTACCACTCTCTTAAATTTTAAGTTATTCTTAACTCGTTCAAAAAATATAATGTCCCTAGGCCAGCCCACAAAGGCCTATTCAATGTATAATGCACCTGAAGTAATAGTTATTTTTCTAATAGACCCAACTAATACTGAGATCAGGTCTTTAGAAACTGCATGGCCCAGTCCTGGGGAGTACTTGTGGCAGTCCTACGAAGAGCAACACGACTGAACACTATTACTTTTATGTCACAGATCTTAACCCCTTGAGACTTCAATTACAGAAAGAGTATCATTTCTTAACAACAACAGAGGTTTGAATTTACAACATGTCTTTCCACAGGAAAATTGATTCAACAAAGGTTTTTGGAATATCTACTCTGTGGCAGACAAAGTTCTAGGTTCTGGGGAGAGAACAATGAACAAAGCAAACAAAAGTCCTACCTTCTTGGAACTTATATTTTAATGCAAGAAATGCATTCTTTCAGGCAAAGGAGCCATGAATACATCTTCACCGTTCGGTCTTGGTAAGACAAGGCAGACACTTTCAAGAAGTAGCTGAATTTGCTCCACATCTGCTTAACTCCACATCTGCTTAAATAAGCTGCTAATAATAATAATAATAATAATATTAAATACTAGCAGAAACAGCAGCAACAACAACCATCACCACAAGAACCACTGCTCCTCATTTCTGAAGCCAGGAATTAGATTAAGGGCTTAGAAATGTGACTGTTTCTGTACCTTTCCTGGACTCTACCCCATCCTCCTTCATAATCCCATTATAACCCCTTAGACACCTACTTCTCTTTTAGATAACCCTTCTTACCCAGTCCGTTCTCATTTCTCAACTCCAGTTTGGTTTACAAATGTATGATTCTTAAGTACTATCTGCTGAAGAATAACCTGAGGAACTTGATAAAAATACATATTCCTGGGTCTTGCTGAGAAATTGAAATTAGAAATGAAGGGAATTCCTGACACTAAGATTTACTAGCTGTCATCCTTAGAGAAGTTATTTTTCTTCTTCAAGTATCAGTGTCCTCAGCTACAATATGAGTGTGATAATATATTTTCTATCAACTTCAGAGGGCTTTTTTGAGAACTACCTAGGGTAATTAAAAGTTTTTGCAAATGTAATATTGTAATTAAGAATACTATAAATCTGTCTAGCAAATCCTTTTATCAGGCATATTGAAAAGATAAACATCAATCCAGTTCTGTTCACATGATATTAAATAGCAAATTTATGAATATCTCTACCTATTTCCTGTTCTCAATAACAAGGAAGCCAATCTATAAATTCTTTATGGTTTTACTTGAAAAACAGAATGGCTTTCTTGCCCTTGGAGACACTAAAAATCATTTAATAGTGAGTCTAATACTCTTAAAAGTTACTGGAATGGCAGCTGTGGAAATAAGAAAATAAAGCCTTATCTTTATGATGATATTAATATCTTCTAGTCAGGAGCTTTAATCAATCCAATTAGACAACAATTTAATAACCCCCTTCTATGTACTAGGCACTATGCATACTTCTGAATTACAAGACCTAAAAAGGCTTATTTTCTTTACCTAAAAAGGCTCTCCAGTTTTTCACTCAGTCACCAAATCCTGTCAATGTTACTCCTGGGATGGCTCTCAAATAAATCCTTACTCCATTCCCATTGCCACTGCCAAGTCTTCAAAATCTCTTTCTCAGAGCACTATGGCAATCTCCTAGGTACATTTCCAGCCTCTAGTCTCCTCTTCACTCCAATCTTTCTTCTTAGAATACATTTTTCCAACTTCTTTAGGACCTGTAGCTAGTTTCCCCATGCATTTACACTACACTTCAACCACACCAGCTTACTCAGTCTCTCTGGAACACGTAAGGTACTTCCATACATCTGTACTTTCTCTGGCTTCTTCTTTCTCCTTAGAATGCCCTCTCTTTCCAAATCTGCCTTAAAAAAAATCCTACCCATGCTTTAGGAATCAGTTCTAAAGCCATTTTTGGGAAACTGTTTGAATATCCCAAGTTGGGATCAGTAACTTCCCCATCTCCGTTGCCATGGCACTTTCTGTATCATTAATATGCCTCTATTGCATAACTCTATGGCATCATAGTTAAATACTTGTTACTGCTCCCACTTAATCTCCTCTTCTCTCCCTCCATAAAATAAAGTATATGCTCCTTCTGCATAAGGATTATATTTTATTAACCTTTTTATTCCAAGTAGCTAGAACAGAACACGTAGTTGTACCTAGTAAATGAAAACTAGGATAAGACAATAAGATGCAGTTTCTGTCTTCAAGTAGCTTATAATTTAGTGAAGGGAAGGACAAAACAAATATAAAAATGTATATTGATGTTTTGAAAACCTGCAGTCACATTTTTAATTCAATTTTTCCAATCATTCAGAGAAGTGAGTAAAATGGTTATTATCCCTCTTTTACAAATAAACAGGGCTGACAAAGGATAGGTCACTTGCCGCACACTACACAGAGAGCAAATTAGAGAGGGACAAGGGTTCCCTTTTCTCCACATCCTCACCAACATTTGTTATTTCTTGTCCTTTTGATTACAGCCATTCTGACAGGTGTGAGGTGATATCCCACTGTGATTTTGATTTGCATTTCCCTGATGGTTAGTGATGTTGAACATTTTTCATGTATCTGTTGGCTATTTGTATGTCTTCTTTGGAAAAAATGTCTATTCAGATTCTTATACACTGTTGCTGAAAATGTAAATTGGTACAGGCATTATAGAAAGAAGTACAGAGTTTCCTCAAAAAATTAAAAATAGAACTACCATGTGACCCATCAATCCCACTTCTTAGTATGGATCTTAAGGAAACGAAATCAGCATCCTACAGAGATAGCTGTAGTCCCATTTTCATTGCAGCATCAAGTCACAATTGCCAAGATATGGACTCAATTGAAGCACCCACCAACAGATGAATGGATAAAGAAATTGTGATTATACACCCACACAGACACACAGACACACACACACTGAAATATTATTGAGCCTTTAAAACAAAGGAAATCCCACCATACACAGTAAAATGGGGATGAAGCTGGAGAACATTATGTGAAGTGAAATAAACCAGACAGAAAGACAAATGCTGTATAGGACCACTTTATGTGGAATCAAAAAAGAAAAAGCCAACCATATGAGGTGATGGATGCTAATTAACTTGATTGTGGTAATCATTTCACAACGTGCACAATATATACCATCCTCATGTTTGTACACTTTAAGTATACACAATTTTGTCAATTATTCCTCTTAAAACTGAAAAAATGAAAAAAATGGGAAAGGGACAAACTAGAACCTCAGTCAGTTGGCTCAGAGTAAGTACATATCTAGTCTGAAGAAGGTAAAATCATAGCAAGCACTTGCCCAAGTTGTATGAATTTAGACTGATTTTAGTAGGCATCATGCTAGAACTACTCTCTCAGCCTGCCCAAATAAAAAAATACTTCAATCTATTAAAACTAAATACTACTAAATAAGTTATGTACCTTATTTATTAGTCAATAATTTCTCATTGTCATTCTATAAAATTGCTCGTTACATATTTAATAGTTGCTCCCTTGAAGAGTAGTTTAAGAAACTACAATAGCAGAGTCTTTTAGAATGAACAACAACTGAAATAAATAACTTTACCTAAGTGCATAAAATAATATTTGTCAAATTTTTCTACTTAGTTATATCTTAAAGGGAGTCTACATTTTACTGAATTTATATACTTCTTCATGAAGAATATACAGGGTTTTTCCCAAGAAGCACTAAATTCCCCAACATAAGATGGGTATTCACTCTAACCAAGTTTAACCATGGCTTTGATACTTTTACAAAACACAACTCAATGCTAATTAGTCTCCCTCAGTCAAATTTGCTGAATTGGGGCAGTCTGGTTTCTTTCTATGTCACACAGAATTCTAAACAATTCCACCGATCTGTCAGCTTCAGGTGATATCCATGGAGGTTACTAGTGGGGCAAGAAGATCACTTCACAATGATGTGAACAACAAAGTTGGTTATGAATAATTAATAGAATTCACAGTATATTCCCTTTGACCTATATTCACTTAAAAAACTAAAGCAAAATTAATATCTTTATAATACAAATGTCATATGCAGGTATCTAAAGAAAACAACAGGGCACCTGGGTGGCTCAGTCAGTAAGCAGCTGCCTTCGGCTCAGGTCATGATCCCAGGTTCCTGGGATCGAGCCCCACATCGGGCTCCCTGCTCAGTGGGGAGCCTGCTTCTCCCTCTCCCTCTGCCTGCTTCTCCCCCTGCTTGTGCTCGTGCGCTCTCTCTCTCTCTCAAATAAATAAATAAAATCTTTTTTAAAAAATAAAGAATAGAGTCATTCACAAATGGTAGATGGAATCTGCAGTTAGTTGTGACTAGCTTCACATACCTCTTAGCATATAAACTGTCTAAAGGAGTTCTTAGTACCTAGAAAAAATAATTCGTAAGGACATTACTGTTCTTTTAATATATTCACCTTCTTTGTTCTGGTGAAGTTTGGTTTACTCCCTGAGAATAGTCAAGAATTGGGCTGAGGTTATAAATTGAGGTCTATATTGAAAATTCTTCAAATATATCTATCTAAAACAGCTATTCACCCTAACTTACTATATTTTTACAAACCACTTTAAACACCAGATAGCTTCCAGTTACATCCAGAAAAAAAATAGTATCTACCTCCTAAGCAAGAATGTTGTAAGGAAAGAGTTAAGAATATTCATTGTCTAAATAAGGAGAAAAGATAATGCAACCTAGTTTTGACCTATGATATTTGAGCCTACAGATCAAATGCTTTCCCCTGTAGAATAATACTACCATTTATTTTGTTGTATTTTATTGAAGTATCAATTTTAGTACAACCTCTTTGTCTTTAAGAAATGCAAAAGTAGCAACTGGCAACACTATCAATAAATTCAGGGATTTTAATCTATTTTTCACATAGGAGGGTAATGGAAAAAAGAAGGCAGACAAATTTTTAGTGTAACTGAGTAAAAGAAATCTATGTGGGCTTAAGTTACAATCATTTTAAGTGTTTAATTATAAATCAGAATATTGTCTTTCTCTTATTCAACATGTCATTATTTTCTGCAAACTAATAAGCAAATAGAATTTATTTTCCAGTAATGTTTCATAGAATAACCGATTTTACAAAAAAGTCAGTGGAATAGAATTATTATTCTGAAATGAACATTCACCAGAGGGCACTATACTGCATAAAAAAAGATAAGCCAATTCTTGCAGTGTATAGTTTAAACGTGTAAAAATAAGGAGACTGTGATTCTCCACACCATCCCAAAATAAATGAAAAGCAGACTTTTCATATAGAACTTAAAACATCAAGATCCTTTCCTTTTCTAAACTTTCACATAATCTAAAGAGTCTATATTCATGGTTCGTCTCCCCCTCTGGTTTCCCCTCCTTCATTCTTCCCTTCCTGCTATCTTCTTCTTTTTTTTAATATATAATGTATTATTTGTTTCAGAGCCATGAGAGACTATGGACTCTGAGAAACAAACTGAAGGTTCTAGAGGGAAGGGGGTGGGGGGATGGGTTAGCCTGGTGATGGGTATTAAAGAGGGCATGTTCTGCATGGAGCACTGGGTGTTATATGCAAACAATGAATCATGAAACACTACATCAAAAAAAAAAAAGCAGAACACAGAGTATGTTTAAACCAAATCTATGATGTTTTCTTAATTTAAATAAATCTGATTCAAACATGGAAAGAAAATAAAGAATCTATATTACATGTTTTAAAAGTTAATTATATTCTTTTGTTTCATGTGTGCACATATTGCTGTTACCAAATAGGATTCCTTGAAGGCAGGACACAGGAACAGGCCATTTATTTTTTTATTTTTTTTTAAAGATTTTATTTATTTATTTGAGACAGAGAGAATGAGATACAGAGAGCATGAGAGGGAGGAGGGTCAGAGGGAGAAGCAGACTCCCTGCCGAGCAGGGAACCCGATGCGGGACTCGATCCCGGGACTCCAGGATCATGACCTGAGCCGAAGGCAGTCGCTTAACCAACTGAGCCACCCAGGCGCCCCAGGAACAGGCCATTTATTAAATATATTAGTGAACACTACTTGGTAAATGTATTTTAGAAGGTCATGGTGGAGTTAACTAGGACAACAACTTACAGCAGCAATCCACAAAATCTCTACTCCCTGTCCCCTAAAGGAAGACTGGATCTTTTTCAAATATTACTCTTGGTAAGTACCATTAACTGAACATTCACTATGTGATAGGTCTTGTGCTACGCCATACACAATACACCCACATACACACATACACTTTATACAAAATACTGAATTTTTCACTATATCACATGATTTGGGCAATATTTCTCACTGTTAAACTAAAGCTGGTTGCAAACAGTTTGAATAGTGAACACCAAAAGCATCTAGTTGTATCATCTAATTTTTAATAAATTATTCACTATAATGCTTCAATTAAACTTAATACTAAGCACCTCCTATATGGAAGGCATTGTTTTGTGGAAAAATCAAAACACACAAGGCTTATACTGATTTCCAGGAGATAATAACCTAGAAAGCAGCAATCAGATGCACAAAGTGCTCTTTTCTTTGGCTATGGTTTTTGGGGGGGATTTTTCTTCAAATATGATTGTTTATTTCAACACTCTTCATAATAGTGAGGATACAGAGTAGTATTTTTGACCATTGTTCTATGAAACTTGCCTATGTATAAATTTGAAACTGCAATGAACAGATACTACATGCATACTGAATACCAATAGAGGCAAGGCAAGATGAGCACCTGGCAAGAAGGGTGCCATTGTGAGTATGGGCCAACGTCGCCTCACATACAAAACACAAGTCAGGAAGTCAGCAAGTGTTGAAAACCACAATAAGAATAAAGAGGAATCAGAGTTAAGTAAGACTAATGAAGAGATATTGTTTTAAAACATAAGGTTTGAAGTAGTTTTGAAAGGGTAGGATACATGTATTAGTGCAAAAGAACAGGGAGGACTTTCCAGAAATGAACACATCTTGAGTCAGGGAAATTGAAGCAGATTAAAATGTCTGCAGAATAGATTCCATGATTCAGAATAATGAGTAATAACGTTGGTCAAATATGCAGAGGATGAAAAAAAGGAGGAGTTCTTTTACGGGTTTATGTTATGAACATAAAAGAACAAAATGTAGAGATCTACATAAGAGTCCAGAGAGGAGATGGTTATCTCAGGTTATCTTAGATAATGAGAAGAATCAGCAGGATTTGGTAGTCTGGATATGAAAGACAAAGAAGTGAAGGGTTGCTTTTTTTTTTTTTTAATTACTATAAGATCAAAAGTCTAGGGGACTAGGTGACCCTATTAACAAGATGGAAAAAGTAGAAAGAGTGACCATCTGGTAATGGGAAAATGATAAATTTCATTTGTAAGATGTTTCAATGCCAGAAGAACATTAAAATATGAATATGAAAATATATGAATGTTTTACTATTTTGTATATTCTTAATCCAACCATAACCTATATAACATTTTTACCGAGAATTCTGGCACTATAGCCTAAGAAGATTCTTATCTATATTCTTTTGATTTTGTCACTTATTTAATGATCAATGCACCATACTTAAGGGCATTCAGACTAAACTAACATACACAGTACTTTATATAACTCATTCTAAAGCTGTTATAGAGACATACAGGCTACTGCTATTTTACTTTTTTTATTATGTTATGTTAGTCACCATACAGTACATCATTAGTTCTTGATGTAGTGATCCATGATTCATTTTTTGCATATAACACCCAGTGCTCCATGCAGCATATGCCCTCCTTAATACCCATCACCGGGCTAACCCATCCCCCCACGCCCCTCCCCTCTAAAACCCTCAGTTTAGCAGAGTCGCGCAGTGGAAGCGTGCTGGGCCCATAAAACCCTCAGTTTGTTTCTCTGAGTCCATAGTCTGTCATGGTTCATCTCCCCCTCCCATTCCCCCCCTTCATTTTTCCCTTCCTTCTCCTAATGTC
This sequence comes from Neomonachus schauinslandi, assembly GCF_002201575.2. Taxonomy (NCBI): domain Eukaryota; kingdom Metazoa; phylum Chordata; class Mammalia; order Carnivora; family Phocidae; genus Neomonachus; species Neomonachus schauinslandi. Next base: position 56,200,237 of record NC_058419.1, read on the forward strand.
CTCCATGCTATTCCTTCTGTCCCACATAAGTGAAACCATATGATAATCGACTTTTTCTTCTTGACTTATTTCACTTAGCATAAGTCCAAGATCTATAAAGAACTTCTCAAACTCAACACCCAAAAAACAAATAATCAAGTCAAAAAATGGACAGAAGACATGAACAGACACTTCTACAAAGAAGATATACATGGCTAACAGACACATGAAAAAATGTTCATCATTAGCCATCAGGGAAATTCAAATCAAAACCACATTGAGATACCACCTTACACCAGTTAGAATGGCAAAAACGGACAAGGCAAGAAACAACAAATGTTGGAGAGGTTGTGGAGAAAGGGGAACCCTCTTACACTGTTGGTGGGAATGCAAGTTGGTACAGCCCCTTTGGAAAACATTCTGGAGGTGCCTCAAAAATTTAAAAATAGAGCTACCTTATGACCCAGCAATTGCACTCCTGGGTCTTTACCCCAAAGACACAGATGTAGTGAAAAGAAGGGCCATATGCACCTCAATGTTCATAGCAGCAATGTCCACAATAGCCAAACTGTGGAAAGAGCTGAGATGCCCTTCAACAGACTAATGGATAAAGAAGATGTGGTCCATATATACAATGGAATATTACTCAGCCATCAGAAAAGATGAATACCCAACTTTTGCATCAACATGGATGGGACTGGAGGAGATTATGCTAAATGAAATAGGTCAAGCTACTGTTATTTTAAACATGCTTAGCTACAATGTGCACTTGTCCATTATTTGAACCTACCTCTAGGTTGTCCATTATTTGAACCTATCTCTATATGATAGTCTTTTTTAAAAAAGATTTATTTATTTATTGTAGAACAGAGAGTGCACCCAAGTAGGGGGAGGAGCAGAGGGAGAGAGAGAGAGAATCTCAAGTAGGCCCTGTGCCCAGTGGAGCCCAAAGCAGGGCTTGATCTTACAACCTCGATGTCATGACCCTAGCCGAAACCAAGGGTCAGATGCCCAATCTACTGAGGCATCCATGTGCTCCAATATGATAGAGTATTAATAAGCAATTAAATAAATGACATTTGTTCATTGACATAGTTTATGAAGGTGAATGCAACCAAAGCCCCCTAAAACCCCAAGTTATCTTTCTTCCTACTTAATGTGATTGGATTTTAATTCCAATGACAAAAATAGCAATGTGGATGGTTTATTACACTTAGACATTTCTGCTAGAGCTAAATGACAAAAAAATCAAAATGTCTTAACTACTAGCTTCGTATAATTTCTAAATATTTGTGTATGAATATGTAGACCTATAGTATTTTGCATAAAATTCAGCTACATTAATCCTTAATCTACTCAGAGCAAATTTCAGCATTTTACAGAAATGTTGAAGATTTTCCAAGTCCGTTATAACAACTGTCCACTGATCATATAAAGAGTCTCAGAATCACTTCTAGTTAATCATGTCCTAGGTTTTCTGGTAAGATAGCCAAGCAAAAAATGTTTACTATCTACCATGTATTCAGTCATATGACAGATACTGTGGGAGAGACAACAGAGCTTAGGGTGTATATTAGGTTCCTATTGTGCCTATAATACACTACCACAAATTCAGTGGCTTTAAACAACACAAATATATTCTCTTACAGTTCTGGAGGACAAACTCAAGGTATCTCCCCTGGTTCCTTGAGGGCAGAATCCATTTCCTTGCCTTTTTCAGTTTCTAGAGGCTACCTGCTTTCCTTGGCTCATGGCTCCTTCCTCACATTACTCCAAGCTCTCGCTTCCATTGTTGCATCTCCTACTGTTGATTCTGATCCTCCAACCTCAGTTTTATAAGGACCCTTGTGATTATATCGGGTCCCCTCAGATAATCCAAGATAATCTCTTCATTTTAATTTTAAAGTCCTGAACCTTAATCACATCAGCAAGATCTTTTTTGTCATGTAAGGTAACATACACAGGTTCCAGGATTAGGATGTGGACATCTTTGGGAAGCCATTATTCAGCCAATCACAAGGCACATCATATTAAATAGAAACTGATGCCAAATACCTTATGTGGTAAGCTCAGTGGTGTAGCCATAGATAAATACTTTATCATAGGCACCCATCAAAGAACAGTTCCTTACCTGTAATTAAGACCAAAGTTTGAGAGTAGAGAGCAACACAATTCTTTCCACCTACTGATTCATCCTGAGTTTCAATCACTATCTTCTCAGCAATTATACAGTGGACCAGAGAAAAGAGAATGGATTTAACAACTCATGCCAGTTATACTCTCAGGAATAACTGGCTGGTCTGAACTTACTACTGAGAGTCCCTTTAGTTTTATCAATCATACAGATAAAAAAGCCTAAAATGTATCAGACCACATAAAATTTTATAAGCTCCTTTTCTTTGGGCTTAAATAAGCTATCTAACCAGGGGTGCCTGGGTGGTGCAGTCCATTAAGCGACTCACCCTGGTTTCGGCTCAGGTCGTGATCTCAGGGTTGTGAGATCGAGCCGGCATCAGGCTCTGCACTCCGCATCAAGCTCCTTGCCCCACATGGGGCTCCACACTCAGCATGGAGTCTGCTTAAGACTTTCTCTCCCTCTCCCTCTGCCCCTCTCAGCCCCTCTCTCTCTGTCAAATAAATAAGTAAATCTTGAAAAAAAATAGGCTATCTAACCAATAAAATAAGCTCCTTCACTACTGGCATAGCATTTCCTTACTCATAGTTGCTGTAAGATAGGTCAGTAGCTATCTGCAAACCTTTGTAGAAGTATATGACAATAAATTAAACATGGGAGCTCATTATTTATTTTATCTGATTTCCTTGGTATATCTTGTCTCTAACCCTACTACTACCCTTTTGATATTCTATGTCCTAGAGTTTCCTTCTTTCTCATAGTGGAATTTCATATACATCTTGGTAGACTTTTAGTCTAAGTTGGAAAAGTTTTCTAAAAGTGCTCCCCAAAACCATCTAAGTCAGTAAGTTACCTTATTAGTTATTATTGAATAGGAATTACACATCAACTAAAATTTCTTGCAGCTTCCTATATTGTAAGATTTGAAAGTAGAGACCATATCTAAACCTTTTTCTACACACTCCTATACTGGTTTATGCTATGCCAAAAATTTAGGAGAAACTTTCCTCTCATGGCATCAATTATAATCTCAAGGTAGTTGACACCTCTGACCATGCTTTCCCAATAGTCAGTCAAACATCTCACTCTGCTCATGAAATACCTCTCAATAAATTTTATTGTTATCCTATATAATCATGATACTTCATTAAGTATTGTTAATAAGCTATTCCAAGATCCCTAAGTAAATTGAGTTACACAGCAATGAAAATAATATAGGAAACATTGTCCAGTGATTAGAGGACTCAAAGTAAATACATTGCCATTTCTTTTCTCCAGTGCCAGTTTGGCTTTGATAAGATACTTAATCTTTCCAAGACTTGGTCCCTCCATTTGCAAAATAAGATAGTACTAACTTGACAAAGGTGTCATGAAAATATATGTGTGAAGAAGAGAGTCCATATATGCCCTACAATTTAGATCCACCACTATTATTAAGAGAATGTTAATTGACTTACCTATTCTATATCCCAGCATGGGGTCTAGACCCCAATTTGTATGGATTTTCATTACTCCTCTCCCCAATATGCTTCCTTTGCAATATTGTACAAAACAATTCTTTCATTCTCCTTGAAGTCACAGCAAATTGCATAATTAAATCCTGTGCAGTAGAGACATAAGACTTTTTCCAGTTTATAGCTCCCTATAAATATCCTACTTTACACTCAACAGCCTAAATTATTTTTTAGAGAATTGTTACCACCTGTCTTCAAAAATACCATTTTATCATTTAAAGGCAGTGAACAAGAGAAACAGAACAATGGTAGGTTCAATGACTCTATTTCCCCCTGAAATATATTCTATATTATTTAGAATGTCCACTGAGAAGTTCAGTAAATAAGGGACTTGTCAAAATAGATATTCATTTTACAGATGACAGTCTCTATCCCATCTGTAACCAGAGCTTGAATATTTCTGAAGAAAACATGTTTGCCAATACCAGCACCCCTTTAAAATGTACTAGTAGATACCAATGATCACGATGTGTTCCATATTCTAAGCAACCAAGAGTAGATATTTTAATTTTATATCCTTATCTCAAATATCCTTTCCTCAATCCTGATCCAGTTGGTGCCATAATTTAAAGATGTTTAATTAATGTATTATTTTAGTTAGTACAGGATTATATAATCAAAAGAGCCTGGTTTGGTGTCAGTGAATTCCTGGCTCTGCATTGACTAGTTCTTTTACCTAATTTCCCTTAGCTTCAGTTTTCTTAACTGTAAAAGAGACTAGTAATAGCAAACTCCTAAGATAGCCATAAGGATTAAATTGGGTAATGAACAAAAAGATCCAAGGACAGTGTCTGGCTCACAGATGCCACTCAATAAATAGAAATTATTATCATAACTTCAAACCCTATATAAAGATGGCAGGTTTCATTTTTTCTAAAAAATTTAATCTGAACATTTTCATTTAATAATAGTATAGCAGCCATGTCTATGTTTGAATATAGATACATGGTAATGGATGCCATTTATTAAATCAGGTTTTTAAATAATGTTATTGGAAGTTAGAAAGTTATTCAAAATTTATTTAGTAACTGCTATATACAGACTATGTATGGAAGAAAGCTATATAATGCTCTCTATTTAACAAATGTCACCCTGGATAGTTTATTAGAACTGTGAAAATGAACAAACTTCAAAAGCCCCCATAAAAAAAGAAATTAATGACTACTACCAAACTTGTATCAACTAAGAGCAAGATTCTAAGGAGCTAAGCATGCCAGAAAGTGAAGCATGTATTGGGTAAGGAATCAGGCCCTTTAGAAAACTAAAAGACATATTCTTCCTTGTCCCAGCCTCTTAAACTAATTACCTAGAAATTACAGGCTGGGGTTAGACTCTATTCCATCTCATTAAGATTCCCTACCTCTACACAGAATAAAAGACTGGAGAAAAAGGAAAAGTCAGATCAATGAGAAAAGCATCGAGAAAAACTATTGACTGTACTTCCCTATATTCTTAGAAAGCTGAGAAGTTTGCCTCTTACAAGTAGGGTTCACCAGAGACATATATTCTTTATTGCCAGATCATTTTTTTAAAAGATTTTATTTATTTGGCAGAGAGAGAGAGAGCAGGAGAGAACAAGCAGTGGGAGCAGCAGAGGGAGAGGGGGAGGGAGAAGCAGGTCCCCTGTCGAGCAAGGAGCCCAATGCGGGGCTTGATCCCAGGACCCCGGGATCATGATCCGAGCCGAAGGCAGCCGCTTAACCAACTGAGCCACCCAGGCACCCCATATTGCCAGATCATTTATTAAGGTTTGACATATACCAAGTTGCCATATATGTATGGCAATCTTAGGTTTTTCAAAAGATCACTCAACATTCCCAATTATTGAAGAGGGGGAGAAATAAAACAGTAGCAGATTAATCTTCCATACTTCCTATTCCTCTGAGTCCTTCTGAGACATATTACAAGCTTCGCTCTATAGTTCGGAATTTTAAGAAAGTGATGCCATAATTCTGACTATAATAAAACAGTTGATGATAAACTTCTCTGAGGTTTTTTTTTTTTTTTTAATTCTTAGAGAATAGAAATCTCCTGCATAGAGGGTACTTAATCTCCCATTTGGTGAATAATCAGCTATTTTATGCCTTCTTATTCTAGTCCTTGAATGAAAAAAAAATAGTGGAGATTTAATTCAAATTATTTTCCAACTTTCTTGAAAATATTGAAAAACTACTTAATTGCTCGATACTATGTTTTAAAATCTATTTCTCATAACCTTCGGATTCTGTAGAAGTGCTTTCAAAACCCAGGAGGTGTGGGTAGCACTTAATGATGTGACTGAGTCAGTGGAGATGTGGAGACTCAATCAATAACAGCAGATCTCTTGTTAAACTTTTATGTAAATGATAAAATGATAAACCATAAAGATATTTATTTTATTGTAATAAAATAATAAAAATGAGTGTGAATACAACTGTTGTATCATTGTTATACAAATGACGTGTTGTGGAAAACTTAAGAAGTAAGGGATTATAAAATCAATTACTACTATTCCCAAATATTCAAACCATTCTTCTTGGTCTCCTTTAAAACGAAAGCAATGGGTGTTCAACTTATTTAGATTTTTTGGAAAACCACAGCAATGACTTTGAGGATTAACTCAATCTCAAAAAAAAAAAATGTATTAACAGGGATATATTCAGTTCATTGTTTTTTATATCATACAATATGGTAATGCATCACTTTTTCTGGGTGGATGGGATATTATAATCATGTTAGTTTCCAAAGGGAAAAGAGAGATAAAGCTTCCTGGGATAGCAATGGAGTAAGTTCTAAAGGACTCACCCTTCACTTCCACAGGATAACCTGGCCCTTCTGAATTTGGTGCAATCCTGAAGGCAGTGGTCTCCTCACTGTAGAAATCTAAAAATACCTGTCTTCTACAGGAATACATGTCAAATCTCCAGAACAAAGTTCAAAAAAAAAAAAATCAACCTTAGAATGTCTGATAAGTCAGACTCATTGGCTTCAATTATCTAAGTAAAGAGCTTAAACATTTTTTTCCCAATAAGTGAACAAGCAATGATGTTAGAGGCGCCTGGGTGGCTCAGTCAGTTAAGCGTCCAACTCTTGATTTTGGCTCAGGTCACAATCTCAGGGTTGTGAGATCCAGCACCACATCAGGCTCCACACCCAGCATGGAGCCTGCTTAAGATTCTCTCTTGGCAAACCTTAAGAGACTCTTGACTACAGGGAACGAACTGAGGGTTGCTGGAGGGGAGGTGGGTGGGGTGATGGGGTAATTTGGTGATGGGCACTGGACGTAGCGACCACTGGGTGTTATATTGCAACTGATAAATCACTAAATTCTACCCCTGAAACTAATACTACACTTAGTATTAACTAACTTGTTAATACTAACATGTTAACTAATGTTAACTAACTTGAATTTAAATTAAAAAAAAAATTTCTCTCTCCCTCTGCCCCTCCCCCACTCTCTCCCGCTCTAAAAAAAAAGCAATGATGTTAAATAAATGCCTATATACAGTTGTCGTCAATACAGTAAGGACCTGCACTCCAGTAGACAAGAGCAGCTGCTGGTGATCAGTGGGTCTTCCCAGTAAACTGACCTAGCACATGCAGAAGAATAAGCTCCACAAGAAATAGTAAAAGAATGACAGCACTGGCCTCAGGAACCTGAGAAAAATTATCAGGTGCAATCCACAAATGTTTATGTTCTATTTAGAATGCATTTCTTGAGATTTTGATCTCAAACACATTGGAAAATGTTTTACATTATATAAAGAAAATATCCTAGAGTTCACCATAATGACCAGTTAAAGCACAGAATTTAAATCAATAAAAGACCATAGTAAAAGGATATAAATGTTATGATTTCTGACTCCCACAAATGGACCTATAGGAAATAATTTTAGGAGGCACTAAAATATACACAGTAAACTCATTTTCTTTTATTTCTACAACATGATTTATTATGTTTTTACATTATTATAAGAACTACATCAATGTATAAAGTTCGACATGGTTGCTAAGGCACATTAAAAATATGATTTATTATCATAGTTATTGTTAACATAATAAGTATTTGTTATCAGAAAAGAGACAATATCTATATTGTATAGAATAACTATGGCCACAACTAAATAGGATTATTGTGCTAAAAACTGTATACAACCAATGTCTGGAAGCAGAAGCACAAAGCCACAGTCAGATCTTGCAAATACATATCTAGAGTGCACCTTGGAATTTAAACCTGAATTCCCCAGTAGGAAGACTATATTCCCTCTGGGTTTGTGTATCTTGACTTTGTTTAATTTTTCATGGAAAAGGGAACTGCTTCTGCTAATGTAGTCTGAAAAACCTAATGTATGCTCCTGGTCAAGGTGCAGTCCCATTCCTTTGCCACAGATTATCCTCCATGGATGAAAAGAGCAAGCCAACTCCTTCACTGGGTGAAATAATGAAAACCCTAGATCCCTTGACTGTTCAAGAATAAAGAAAACTTAACACTTGCCTCACTAAGAATTTGAGACTAATCTCAAAAAAGATGTCATCAGAGATAAGGAATTATATCTCCTGTCAAAAGATGGCACATGTCAGGTCTATGGATAGTATATATGAGCCTTCTCATCTCTTTTCATACCAAATACATAGATGCATGTAGTACACACTACTGTACCTTCAGTGGTTTCATTGTCAGCTCCCATTTTCTGCTTCCTGCCTTCATCGCTCTCCTGATTTAAAACCATCCCTTTAACACATCATTCCTAATTAGATGATTAGTGCTTGGAAGGGCAGGAGATAAGTCATTTGCATAATTTAATCATAAAAGAAGTTAAAGATACAGATTTTGCTGTTCCTTTGTACAATTATCTTCTTCAGCCTGGGGGGCTGAGATATTAATGTGATTAAACAGTATTTCTGCAAACAGGCAACTGTGTGTCCTCTATTAAAGGAAGGCTGGAGGCAAATGAAAAATTAATTTCAGAAGACAATCAATTTCATTCTACATGACTGTAATAAATAACAGCCCATCTGCAGACAACTCATTAAGCCTAGGGAGGGTACATGTGTCACAAACTCTAAATGACACACAAGGCTGAATTTTCCATCAAAATAGAACTAGTAATAAATGGCCTACAAGCTGCCATATCAGCCTAGAAAGTCAACATACAAGAATTTCCTAGAAAACGAAGTGCAAAGAGTGTCACTCACAGTCAACCAGTTAATTTAGTACTGGTTGCAAAAATTTCTGAAAACTGGTTCATTTTATGCTGAGATTTGCCCTTTTTCTTGTTCTCAATGTAGGTATATATGCGGGTTCACACATATTAGTGTGATACCACTTTCAGTAATAAAAGCTAACATTTACTGAACTCTCATTATGTGTAAGCACTTCATGAACATAATCTCATTTAATCTTAACAACCCCATGAGTGACGTAACTAATGTTACCCCCATTTTTAGATGAAAAAACTGAGGCTTGGATGGACATACATTTAGAAAGTTTTGGAATCAGAACAAATGTGGGTATCTGAGACAGAATAGTAATTCCCTAGGTTTCTGTTGTTCAAGAGAATCTGTCAATCAGAATCAGAATAATACACCCTTCAAGTATAGCAATAACTTTCCTTAAAATATGAATATTTCCCAAAGCAAATAATTTAATTATAATAAATCATAGTTACACTGTCTAACAAACTGAAAACATTTTGAACATTTACATCTGTGTACTATATTAGGCACTATGAGTGATATAAAATGACACACATCAGACTGTTCCTGAACTTGAGGAATTTAGAAAGTAGTTGGGAGAAAGAGAAAACATATATGGCTTAAAACTTAACAATTTGGAAAAAGAAGAAGAACAGGAGCAGGAGGAAAGTTATCTGCAGATAAAATTTCAGAGAAGCAAGAGATCACCACAGGGGATAAGGGAAGTCCTCATAGAGGAGGTAAGACTTCAGCTAGATCTTTAAAGATCGTTTTCAATTATTGAGTAGAGGAAATTCCTCTTGGAATCTCAACCTTAATATTTTCTGCTATCATTTTCCTTAGGCAGGTTATATTACATCAGTTCACTTCCATTCAGTTTTAACAAACCTGTCAATGATTCATGCTTGGATAAAATGTTCATTTGAAGTTTAATCTCACCAAATTTGAAATATCAGAGAGGATGAGTTATCACTTGTTCCTCTGCTTTGCTTTTGTATAATAGATCCTAGGGTCATAGTGCCTAAAACAGTCCTTCTACAACACTTTGGACAGCATATCCTGATTGAGATAATCCAGTTTCTAGTGTATGTACATGTCTCTTCTCAGTGCTACATAAAGAAGGGAAACAAGATATTTCAAATCAACCCAACAGAGCTAAAATCAAGTTTTAACAATGGAACGGTTTTTTTTTTCCCTAAACAAGAGTCTTAGTAGCAGATGTTACTACATCTGGCTTCCCTTGCTTTTCTCCAGCTGTAGAAATTAAAACTCAGAATCAGTGACAGAATCTAATGGGAGTTTGCAAATGCTGACCAAACCCTTCTTCCCAACCACTTTACTAAAATGCCAAGTGAATGTCTGGGCAAACTTCACCAGAGAAAATTCATTTCCCAGGTAATTAACAAGGAATTGCTATTGAGAACACCAACTTCTTAGCTTTACTCTGCAATGATTTCACATGAGCACCTGATTTAAAGCTTAACTATTTCTTCATCACCAAACCTGCAATGTCACAGAAATCTAACCAGTAGTCAAAGAATAGTTAGGAGAAGTGGTGACTACAGCAAGAGCTGTTTAAGTAGCTTTCATATGAGGTAAATAATGCATGAATCAGAGAATAGCAGGTGTCAGAAATATATATTGACTGGGTTTCTGCAACTTTGAATGCATTATGAACCATCTACAGGTAAAGAAATATGACTACTAGTTCTGTGCTGTACCTACCAGATTTTTAGTATTCTGTTTATAGAATACCAATGTACTGAAATGAAAGTGGGAAATTAATTTACTCTTCATGAATATATGACATAATAATATTAACAAACACACTTCCTGAGACTGATAATGTTCCTGATATAAAACTCAGTTCAGATGGGATTGGGAAAAGATGGCGGAGGAGTAGGAAACCCTATTACAACTGGTCCCCAGAATTGAACTGGATATCTACCAGACCACTCTGAGCACCCACAAAACCAGCCTGAGATGTAAGAAGATCTGGATCTCTACAAACAGAAGATCGCAGGTGGTTGGTTTCGAGGTACAAAGCAGGGAGTCGTGATTCTGTGGGCACATATCGGAGGATAAATGGCAGCAGGAGAGAGCCTGGCCATGGGGATCCAAAACCGCCAGTGAGCAAAGGCCTCCCACGATGCAGACAGGGCACAGACACGCAGACCAGTAGCAGCTGGGAAGGACCTTAGGGCAGCCCTCCGGAAGGAAACCAGAGTGGTGGGGCCTGTGAATTGGGGGCGGCTGGTGGTTTTAGAAGCACAAAGGGCAGAGATGTGCCCTGACCTGGAGGCGAAGACTGGAAGCGCTGCGGAGGGGCACACAACCGAGGACGCTGCAGTTTATAGCAGCACAGACAGAAACGGAGATAGTGTGGCCTGGAGAGCTCACTGAAGAACAGACTGCAATCTCTCTGCTCTGAGGCAGAGGGTTGGAAAGGGCCTCTTCTGCTCTGACTCTCAGAAGAGACACGGAAAGCCACCAGGGAAAGCTGCCAGGGAAAAAAAGCTACAAAACACCAGTTCCCACTAAGCCCATTCCCCCCACAGAGGCAGGGCAAATCTGCCCAAACAGGGTTGCGTGGGTAACAGCATGGCAGGCCCCTCCCCCAGAAGACAGGCTGGGAAAACAAGAGATCAGCAACCCTAAGGTCCCTAGAAAACAGGTGCACCTTGCTTGAGTTCTGGTCAATAATTTGGACTCTATACATTCCCTCAACCACCCCTCAATAGAATGACTAGGAGGAGGAAACCCCAAAATAGGAAAGACTCAGAGATTATGACTTATGCAGAAGATTTACAAATGGATGCAGATATAACCAAGATGTTGGAGACGGAATTCAGGCTAGCAGTTGTGAAGACAATCACTAGAATGGAGAAATCAATTAATGGCAACATAGAGTCTCTAAGGGCAGAAATGAAAGCTGAATTGGCAGAATTTAAAAATGCTATCAATGAGAACCCATCTAATCTAGATAATCTAATAGCTAGGGTAAGTGAGGCAGAAGAACGAATTAGTGACCTAGAATACAATTTAATAGATAAAAAGGGAAAAGAGGAGGCCAGGGAAAAACAACTCAGAATCCATGAAAATAGAATCAGAGAAATAAGTGACACCATGAAGCATTCCAATGTCAGAATTATTGGAATCCCGGAGGGGGTAGAGAGAGAGAGAGGACTAGAAGATATATTTGAGTAAAACATAGCTGAGAACTTCCCCAATCTGGGGAATGAAACAAACATTTCTGTCCTAGAGGCAGAGAGGACCCCTCCCAAGATCAAGGAAAACAGGCCAACACCCCGGCATGTAATAGTAAAACTCTCAAATCTTAGAACCAAGGAAACCATCTAAAAGTCAGTTAGGGGAAAGAGATTCCTTAAGTACAGAGGGAGGAATATCAGAATAATGTCCGACCTATCCACAGAGACCTGGCAAGCCAAAAAGGCCTCACAAGACAAATTCAGGGTACTAAATGAGAAGAACATGCAGCCAAGAATACTTTATCCAGCAAGGTTGGCATTTAGAATGGGTGGAGAGATGCAGAGCTTCCAAGACCGGCCGAAACTGAAAGAATATGTGACCACTAAGCCAGCCCTGCAAGAAATATTAAGGGGGGTTCTATAAAAGGAGAAAGACCCTAACCGTGATATACAACAGAAATTTACAGGGACAATCTATAAAAACAGGTCTTCACAGGACACAAGATGACAATTAATTCATATCTTTCAATAATCACTCTCAACATGAACGGTCTAAATGCTCAAATAAAACAGCACAGGGTTACAGATTGGATAAAAAGACAGGACCCATCCATATGCTGTCTAGAAGAGACTCATTCTGAACCTAAAGATACATCCAGACTGAAAGTGAAGGGATGGAGATCCATCTTCCATGCCGGCGGACCTCAAAAGAAAGCTGGGGTAGCAATTCTTATATCAGACAAATTAGATTTTAAACTAAAGTCTGTAGTAAGAGACCCAGAAGGACACTATTTCATTCTTAAAGGGTCTATCCAACAAGAAGATCTAACAATTGTAAATATCTATGCCCCCAACATGGGAGCAGCCATCTACATAAGCCAACTGTTAACTAAAATAAAGACTCATATTGATAACAATACATTAATTGTAGGAGACCTCAATACTCCACTCTCAGCAATGGACAGATCATCTAAGCAGAAAATCAACAAAGAAACAAGAGCTTTGAATGATACACTGGACCACAGGGACCTCATAGATACATACAGAACATTCCACCCTAAAACAACAGAATACTCCTTCTTCTCGAGCGCACATGGAACTTTCTCCAGAATAGACCACATACTGGGTCACAAATCAGGACTCCTCCAATACCAAAAGACCGAGATTATTCCCTGTATATTCTCAGACCACAATGCTTTAAAACTGGAACTCAATCACAACAAAAAATCTGGAAGAAATTCAAACACTTGGAAGCTAAAGACCACTCAGCTCAAGAATGTTTGGGTCAACCAGGAAATCAAAGAAGAACTTAAACAATTCATGGAAACCAATGAGAACGAAAACACTTCAGTCCAAAACCTATGGGATACTGCAAAGTTGGTCCTAAGGGGGAAATACATAGCCATCCAAACCTCACTCAAAAAAATAGAAAAATCCCAGGGCGTCTGGGTTGCTCAGTCGTTAAGCGTCTGCCTTCAGCTCAGGTCATGATCCCAGGGTCCTGGGATTGAGCCCCGCATCGGGCTCCCTGCTGACGGGAAGCATGCTTCTCCCTCTTCCACTCCCCCCGCTTGTGTTCCCTCTCTCGCTGTGTCTGTCTCTATCAAATAAATAAATAAAATATTTTTTTAAAAAATCAAAAAATCCTGAATTCACCAACTAAATCTACACCGTAAAGAACTAGAGAAAAAGCAACAAACGATGCCTAAGCCACGCATTAGAAGAGAAATAATTAAGATTAGAGCAGAGATCAATGAATTAGAAACCAGAAACACGGTAGATCAGATCAACAAAACTAGAAGCTGGTTCTTTGAAAGAATTAACAAGATCGATAAACCACTGGCCAGACTTATCCAAAAGAAAAGAGAAAGGACCCAAATTAATACAATTATGAATGAAAAGGGAGAGATCATGACTAACACCAAGGAAATAGAAACAATTATGAGAAATTATTATCAACAACTATATGCCAATAACCTGAGCAATCTGGATGAAATGGAGGCCTTCCTGGAAACCTATAGGCTGCCAAGAATGAAACAGAAGAAATTGACAACCTGAATAGGCCAATAACCACTAACAAGATTGAAGCAGTGATCAAAAACCTCCCAAAAAATAAGAGTCCAGGGCCTGATGGATTCCCTGAGGAATTCTACCAAACATTCAAAGAAGAAATAATACCTATTCTACTGAAGCTGTTTCAAAAAATGGAAACAGAAGGAAAGCTTCCAGACTCATTCTATGAGGTCAACATTACCTTGATCCCCAAACCAAGCAAAAACCCCATCAAAAAGGAGAATTTCAGTCCTATATCCCTGATGAATATGGATCCCAAAATCCTCAGCAAAATCCTAGCTAAAAGGATCCAGCAATACATCAAAAGGATCATCCACCATGACCAAGTGGGATTCATCCCTGGGATGCAAGGGTGGTTCCACATTCGCAAATCAATCAATGTGATAGGACACATTAATAAAAGGAGAGAGAAGAACCATATGGTCCTCTCAATTGATGCAGAAAAAGCATTTGACGGGCGCCTGGGTGGCTCAGTTGGTTGGGCGACTGCCTTCGGCTCAGGTCATGATCCCGGGGTCCTGGGATCGAGTCCCGCATCGGGCTCCCTGCTCGGCGGGAAGCCTGCTTCTCCCTCTCCCACTCCCCCTGCTTGTGTTCCTGCTCTCGCTGTCTCTCTCTCTGTCAAATAAATAAATAAAATCTTTAAAAAAAAAAAAAAAAAAAGAAAAAGCATTTGACAAAATACAGCATCCTTTCCTGGTTAAAACTCTTCAGAGTATAGGGATAGAGGGAACATTCCTCAAGTTCATAAGATCCATCTATGAAAAACCCACAGCAAATATCATCCTCAATGGAGAAAAGCTGAGAGCCTTTCCCTTAAGATCAGGAACAGGTCAAGGATGCCCACTCTCGCCACTATTGTTCAACATAGTACTAGAAGTCCTAGCAACTGCAAACAGACAACAAAAAGAAATAAAAAGTATTCAAATTGGCAAAGAAGAAGTAAAACTCTCTGGGGTGACTGGGTGGCACAGTTGGTTAAGTGACTGCCTTTGGCTCAGGTCATGATCCCAGAGGCCCAGGATCGAGTCCTGCATCTGGCTCCCTGCTCAGTAGGGAGTCTGCTTCTCCCTCTGACCCTCCCCTATCTCATGCTCTCTCACTCTGTCTCTTAAAGTAAATAAATAAAATCTTTAAAAAAAAAAAAAAGAAGTAAAACTCTCTCTTTTCGCAGGTGACATGATACTTTATGTGGAAAACCCAAAAGACTTCACCCCCAAAATGCTAGAACTCATACAGCAATTCAGTAATGTGGCAGGATATAAAAATCAATGCACAGAAATCAGTTGCTTTCTTATACACTAACAACTCAACTGTAGAAAGAGAAATTAGAGAGACGATTCCATTTACAATAGCACCAAAAGCCATAAGATACCTCGGAATAAACCTAACCAAAGAGGTAAAGGATCCATACTCTAGGAACTACAGAACACTCATGAAAGAAATTGAAGAAGACACAAAAAGTTGGAAAAATATTCCATGCTCAAAGATCGGAAGAATAAACATTGTTAAAATGTCTATGCTACCCAGAGCAATCTATACCTTCAATGACATCCCGATCAAAATTCCAATGACAGTTTTCAAAGTGCTGGAACAAACAATCCTAAAATTTGTATGGAATCAGAAAAGACCCAGAATCGCCAAGGAAATGTTGAAAAAGAAAAACAAAGCTGGGGGCATCACATTGCCCAATTTCAAGCTATATTACAAAGCTGAGATCACCAAGACAGCATGGTACTGGCATAAAAAAAGACATATAGACCAATGGAACAGAATAGAGAACCCAGATATGGACCCTCCACTCTATGGTCAAATAATCTTCGACAAAGCAGGAAAAAATATGCCATGGAAAAAAGACAGTCTCTTCAATAAATGGTGCTGGGAAAATTGGACAGCCACATGCAGAACAATGAAACTCGACCATTCTCTAACACCATACACAAGATAAACTCAAAATGGATGAAAGACCTCAATGTGAGACAGGAATCCATCAAAATCCTAGAGGAGAGCATAGGCAGTAACCTCTTTGACGTTGGCCACAGCAACTTCTTTCAAGTACATCTCCAAAAGCTAGTGAAACAAAAGCAAAAATGAACTTTTGGGACTTCATCAAGATCAAAAGCTTCTGCACAGCAAAGGAAACAGTCAACAAAACAAAGAGGCAACCCACAGAATGGGAGAAGATATTTGCAAATGACACTACAGATAAAGGGCTGGTATCCAAGTTCTATAAAGAACTTCTCAAACTCAACACCCAAAAAACAAATAATCAAGTCAAAAAATGGGCAGAAGACATGAAAAGACACTTCTCTGAAGAATACATTCAAATGGCTAACAGACACATGAACAAATGTTCATCTTCATTAGCCCTCAGGAAAATTCAAATCAAAACCACATTGAGATACCACCTTACACCAGTTAGAATGGCAAAAATGGACAGGGAAAGAAACAACAAATGTTGAAGAGGTTGTGGAGAAAGGGGAACCCTCTTACACTGTTGGTGGGAATGCAAGTTGGTACAGCCACTTTGGAAAACAGTGTGGAGGGTCCTCAAAAAATTAAAAATAAAGTTACCCTATGACCCAGCAATTGCACTCCTGGTATTTACCCCAAAGACACAGATATAGTGAAAAGAAGGGCCATATGCACCCCAATGTTCGTAGCAGCAATGTCCACAATAGCCAAACTGTGGAAAGAGCCGAGATGCCCTTCAACAGATGAATGGATAAAGAAGATGTGGTCCATATATACAATGGAATATTACTCAGCCATCAGAAAGGATGAATACCCAAGTTTTCATCAACATGGATGGGACTGGAGGAGATTATGCTAAGTGAAATAAGTCAAGCAGAGAAAGTCAATTATCATATGGTTTCACTTATTTGCAGAACATTAGGAATAGCATGGAGGACATTAGGAGAAGGAAGGGAAAAAAGGGGGGGAAATCGGAGGGAGAGATGAACCATGAGAGACTATAGACTCTGAGAAACAAGCAGGGTTTTAGAGGGGAGGGGTGTGGGGGAATGGGTTAGCCCGGTGATGGGTATTAAGGAGGGCACGTTCTGCATGGAGCACTGGGTGTTATACGAAAACAATGGATCGTGGATCACCACATCAAAAACCAATGATGTATTGTATGGTGACTAACATAACATAATAAGAAAAAAAAAAACCTTAGTTCATTGCTAAAATTAACAACATAGGAAACAACAGGTGTTGGCAAAGATGCAGAGAAAGGGGAAACATCCTTCACTGTTGGTGGGAATGCAAACTGGTGCAGCCACTCTGGAAAACAGTATGGAGGTTCCTCCAAAAGTTAAAAATAGAACTTCCCTAAGTTCCAGCAATTGTACTACTAGGTATTTACCCCAAGGATACAAAAATACTGATTGAAGGGGATACATCCACCCTGATGTTTATAGCAGCATTATCAACAAAAGCCAAATTATGGAAAGAGCCCAAATGTCCATCAACTGATAAATGGATAAAGAGTGTACACACACACACACACACACACACACACACACACACACCATGGAATACTACTCAGCCATCAAAAAGAATGAAATCTTGCCATTTGCAATGAGATGGATGGAACTAGAAGGTATTATGCTAAGCGAAATAAGTCAGTCAGAGAAAGAGAAATACCATATGATTTCACTCACATGTGGAAATTTAAGAAACAAAAGAGATGAACATAGGGAAAAAAAGAGGCAAACCAAGAAACGGACTCTTTACTAGAGAGAACAAACTGGTTACCAGAGGGGAAGTGGATGGGAGGATGGGTTAAATAGGTGATAGGTAGGGGCGCCTGGGTGGCTCAGTCGGTTAAGTGACTGCCTTCGGCTCAGGTCATGATTCTGATGTCCTGGGATTGAGCCCCACGTCGGGCTCCTTGCTTGGCGGGGAGCCTGCTTCTCCCTCTCCCTCTGCCTGCCATTCCCCATGATTGTGCTCTCTCTCTCTCTCAAATAAATAAAATCTTTAAAAAAATATGTGATGGGTATTAAGGAGGGCACTTGTTGTGATGAGCACTGGGTGATGTATGTAAGTGATCAATCACTAAATTCTACACCTGAAAGTAATATTGCTCTGTATGTTAACTAGCTGGGATTCAAATAAAAACTTGGGGGAAAAAACTCAGTTCATAATAAAAATGAAGTGCATTATCTATTGTAAAAAATGTTAAAAATAGATAAAATAAGCCAAACATTATTTAAATTATTTAGAAAATGTTATTTTTCACCATATTCTTCAAGACAGTTTAACTAAAGCACAGCATTCTCATGGCAAAATGGGGATTGTTAGAGTAAATATTCAAACTTTCGTAATATAGTGAATGAGGAATACTTTTTAAATTTTGATCTTTTAATTTCTTGACCTCCTCTCCTCTAAATATCTTGCCCTCTTTACTTCAGCCACTCATGCCCATGGTCATACCCTAAACTTCATAATTTACCAGTAACTGCAACAGTTCCATATTTTTAATTTTGTGCATCCTACTCTGACCCTCACTACTTCTCTCTGGATCACACCTTGTAGTACTCCCACTGCAACAATCCTTTGACCTTTTCTTGGAACCTCCAATTCATGGACACTACCATCTTTTCATTGTCTCTCACATCCTTGATGTCCTCTTTTTTCCTTAGCAGTTTAAAATGCACTGTCATCCATTATAATTGCTTTTTGCATAAACCTTCAACTCCCTTGCCCCCTCTGGTTTTGTTATACTCATACCACTTAGCAAAACCATAAATCTTATTAAATCCAATTTTTGCCTACTTTGCACCAGTATCAATGCAGCTCTGCATAAGTGGAATTAAAACACACAACCACACTAACCATTTTGAATTTATGATCATAAACATCAAAAGGTTTTTGATGTTGCCTGGGAATCATATTAACCTCTTTAAATAGTTCACTCTCCTCAACTAGATGGCTATTTTACACTTTCTTCTTCTCCTCAAACCCCCAACACTTCCTTTCCAGTCCTCCCAAACTAATAGAAGAGGACTTCCATAGAGTCCACATACCAGATCAACCAGAATCTCCATTTACATACTCAGGCTTCCCATCTGGAGATGCACTAATTTTGCTCTTATCCAAAACTGATGACTTCACTTGTGCACTGGAACCTATCCACTCTCTCCAATTCAAGAATATCACTTCAGCAATACTCCTCTCTCTTTCCTACAGAAATTTTTAACCAGTCAGAATGGCTAAATTTAACAAGTCAGGAAACGACAGATGTTGGCGGGGATGCGGAGAAAGGGGAACCCTCCTACACTGTTGGTGGGAATGCAAGCTGGTGCAGCCACTCTGGAAACCAGTATGGAGGTTCCTCAAAAAGTTGAAAATAGAGCTACCATACGATTCAGCAATTGCACTACTGGGTATTTACCCCAAAGATACAAATGTAGGGATCCGAAGGGGTATGTGCACCCCAAAGTTTATAGCAGCAATGTCCACAACAGCCAAACTGTGGAAAGAGCCAAGATGTCCATCAACAGATGAATGGAGAAAGAAGATGTGGTATATATATATATATATATATATATATATATATACACACAATGGAATATTATCCAGCCATCAAAAAGAATGAAATCTTGCCATTTGCAATGGCATGGATGGAACTGGAGGGTATTATGCTGAGCGAAATAAGTCAATCAGAGAAAGACATGTATCATCTGATCTCACTGATATGAGGAATTCTTAAATCTCAGGAAACAAACTGAGGGTTTCTGGAGTGGTGGGGGGTGGGAGGCATGGGGTGGCTGGGTGATAGACATTGGGGAGGGTATGTGCTATGGTGAGTGCTGTGAATTGTGTAAGACTGTTGAATCACAGACCTGTACCTCTGAAACA
Source organism: Neomonachus schauinslandi (assembly GCF_002201575.2). NCBI lineage: Eukaryota > Metazoa > Chordata > Mammalia > Carnivora > Phocidae > Neomonachus > Neomonachus schauinslandi. Next base: position 56,220,189 of record NC_058419.1, read on the forward strand.
AATAATACATTATATGTTAAAAAAAAAAAGAAGATAGTAGGAAGGGAAAAATGAAGGGGGGAAGTCGGAGGGACAGAGGAACCATGAGAGACTATGGACTCTGAGAAAAAAACTGAGGGTTCTAGAGGGGAGGGGGACGGGGGGATGGGTTAACCTGGTGATGGGTATTAAAGAGGGCACGTTCTGCATGGAGCACTGGGTGTTACATGCAAACAATGAATCATGGAACACTACATCAAAAACTAATGATGTAATGTATGGTGATTAACATAACATAATAAAATTTTTTTAAAATGTGAAAAAAGAAACCTAATACAAAAACAAAAAAAAAATAAACATTTCTAGTGGAAAACTGCTGACTGCACAATGCTGTTATGTCTTCCATCTTAATAAAATATAATAACCTCTTGATCCCTGCTTTCAAGCTACTCCCTCCCACTTTGAGTTCTATGCTATCTTTGCCACAAATCCCTGGAAAGAGCTGTCTATACTCTGTCTCTAATTCCTCTCCTTCTATTCTCTCTTAAACAACATGTCACCCAGAATTTTCATCATATTTTTCCACCCATACTGCTCTCAAGATCACCAATGACTTCCATTGTCATATCTAATGGCCATTTTTTTTGTCTTCATGGTTTTTTGCTGATTGGCAGTATTTGATATGGTTAATCACTCCTTCTTTTTTGATATACTTCCTTTGCTTAGCTTCGGGACACCATTCTCTCTTGTGTTTTTGTTTTTCTGGGTTTTTTTTTTTTTTTTTTTTTTTTTTGTCCTATTTCACTGGATTTTCTTTCTCAGGCTTTTGCTGATTCCTCCTCTTCTTCATCATCTTTGACTTGATGTGACTCAGGACTCAGTCTTTGAAACTCTCCTCTTTTCTATTTACAATCACTCCTGTCCTAAATTTATATCTCCTGTCCAGATGTCTCTTCCAAATACCAAACTTCTTTATCCAATGACCACTCTACATCTCTGCTGAAAAGGCAAAAAGATATCTAAAAACTAACAAATATAAAACTGAACTCCTGCACTTTCTCCCCAAATCTGCTCCACCTACAGCCTTCCCCTCCTGAAATGATGGAAACCTAATATTCTCAGTTGCTCATACCAAAACCTTGGAGTTATTCATGACTGTTTTCTTTCTCTCACACTCAGTGTCTAATCCATCAGGAAGTCCTATTGATTTTACCTTCAAAACCTACCCAGAATCTAATTCTTACTACCCCTACTCTACCACTACGGTCTAAACCACCACCATGTCTCTCCCAGTTCAGTGCAATAGCAACCTGACTGCCTCTACTCTTGCCCCACTTTAATTAAGCCTATTCTCAACCTGCGGCCAGAATGATCCTTTAAAAACCTAAGTCAAATCCTGTTACAGCCTTGCTCAAAACCCTGCAGTGACTCCTCATTTCATTCAAAATTTTTTTTAAAAAATTGCTTAAAAGGCCCTATATGACCCCCACCAACATTACCATTATAATCTTATTCCTACTATTCTTCCCCTCAACTCATTCCACTCCAGCCTCACTAGCCTCCTTACTGTTCCTCAAAACTGCTAGGCATGCTCCTGCTTTAGGGCTTTTGATCAAACTGTTTTCTCAGCCTAGGACACTCTTTCCCCAGATGTGGCTTAACTAACTTCCCTCTCTTTCAAGTCTGTGAACAAAGCTCACATTTTCAACGAGGGCTATAATACCCATTCTATTTAAAACTGCAACCAGCTCCAATTCCCCCCATACCTTTGCCTTACTCTACTTTATTTTTTTCCATAGCACTTACCACCTTTGTACAATATAATTGACTTCTTTATTATGCATATTGTTTGTTGTCTTCCTCCATTTCACACTACCATACCCTAGAATATGACCCCCTTCCCAAGAGCAGGGAACTTTATTTTTTTTAAGATTTTATTTATTAATTTGACAGAGAGAGAGAGAGCACAAGTAGGCAGAGTGGCAGGCAGAGGGAGAGGGAGAAGTAGGCTTCCCACTGAGCAGAGAGCTTGATGTGGGACTTGATCCCAGGACCCTGGGATCATGACCTGAGCCAAAGGCAGATGCCATCCAGGTGCCCCTAGGTCCCAATTTCATAAATTCTTTCAATATTATGCTTTGATGAACTACTGTCATCTCTATACACTTTCTTGACTTATTATTATTCCTTTCACTTTTCCATTCAAAATGTTAAGTTTTTGTTGGTTCCCAAAACCTTCCTGTACGTACATATGGAATTGAGTCACCACCTAGAGTTTAGTTACTGTATTTCTGAAAACATCATCATTAAAAGGCAGCATCTCTCAGGGCATGTAACCTGAAGACATTCTAGGGAAGTTCCTGTGTAGTGCTTGTCTCTCTTACTAGTTTGCTTATCTCTAATTTCCATTCCTCGTTTTTCCATAATTCTGAGGATAACTGGAACAATCCACCACCTAACTAAACTTGTTTGCTCATATCCATCTATCAAGACTTAACCATTTCAGAGACAGTATCCAGAGCAAAGCGTACCAGAGGGGGTACAACAGAAGACTTAGATTCAAGAACTGGTTCTGCCTGTACTAGATTATATGGCCTTCAGCAATTCACTTTTCTTGCCCACATTTCAATTTTCTCACCTAAATTCATGATCAGGTGACCTGCCTCATTGAGTTGCTGTGAGGATAAATGCAGATAGTGTATGAACAAGCTTTGTAGCCGGTGAGCTTCTGCACAAACATAAGGTACTATTGTTCCCCGGAAGCATTATAAGTTTCATTATAACTATAGATGATGCTGATTTAGCATTGAGTGAAAAAAATCTAAATGAGATTAAGTGATCCCCAGAAGTACCATGTCGTAAAATGATCAGCCATTTGTTTATAAAAATTTAGAAATTTCAAAACAAAATTGTAAAAGCAGACTATTCTAATGATCAGATTAAATGAGCTAACATATATGAAAGCACTATATAAATTATGTACCAGTATATACATGTAAAGTTTTTACTATTATACTTAGCTAGTAATTTTAAGCTTCCAGATATATTTTCAGGCAGAAGGCATGAAGGAAGTATTTAAACTTTACTGTACTTATTAAATACAAGAATGACAAAAATGCCACTTTGATGTTCTTTAATTCAAATTTTAATGTTCATTAAATAATCTTGAATGCAGTGGTTCAAACTACTTCCTAAAATGTACACTTAGTTACTATTGAATACAATAAAAACTTCACACACATACCCAAAGGCAAAATGTAACCCTTTTAAAAAAATTCACTGTCAACATGTGCTTTAAAAATGTGCTATGGCAAGCTAAAATCAGGATAACAGACCAGTATAGTAATGGAACTTACAGAAGAAATATAAATGGATGCTATATAAAATATTTCAGAAATTAAATTAATATTTACTGGCATAGTAAACAAATATTTTAGTGAAAAGATGTATTCAAATATTCTGTTATGGTTTCAAATGCCACCAGCTCACCTCAAATGGAATAATATTTCCACATTTGCCTTAGTGTTTATATATTTATTTACAGCTAATATTTTTTATGTTTTCTGTGCCTGTTCATGAATTTGCTTAAAATAACCACTAAAAAAAATGAATGCAATTAAAAGGGATAATTCATTTAAAAACTCTGTCGTGAAAGGCCTTATCAGTCCACACTATACTGCCTACCTCTCATCTATCAGCTAGTTCCTGATCCATTCAATATTTCCACGAGAAATATTTTCTCATCAAGTTTTCTCCACCCTTATTTAGCTTCATTCCTTTGTCCATGCCCAAATGGAACTGTATCAATGTTAACATTAGCCAAATTACGGTGTCCTATCTTTAAATCAAGAGCCTTCTTAATTGGGGCACCTGGCTGGCTCAGTCAGTGGAACATGAGACTCTTGATCTCAAGGTTGTGGGTTCAAGCCCCACATTGGGTGTAGTGATTGTTTAAAAATAATAAAATCTTTAAAAAAAAAAAGAGCCTTCCTAATTGGACAGAAAACTGTAAACTGTTGAGCTCCACTACGCCTTCTTTGATGGAACGTGAATCCATAAGACAAATACTTTTACATTTTTACCACTAATACAGAAAAAATATCTAAAAGGGGGATTCCTTGAGTTTTATTTACATTTAAAAACTGAAAGCACTCTTGAAAAAGAAACAATACACAGAAGAGCAATCATTCAGTTCAATGGGAATAAATTGTAAATAATAAGAAAAGCTTTAGACTCTGGCAACACGGAGATTATGTGAACATCACACAACCTTATGAAAAAGAACATGTCCCTAAAATAACAAAAACCTGCCAGTCTTTTAGTATGACAAGGACAAATCCAAAACAACTGCAAACATAGGAAAGTGGATATACCAAATGTACTCATATCAACTAAGCTCTGGAGCAGTTACTACCCTCTTCAGAGGTCAAGGTGTTCAACATGTGAGCATCATCAAAATGACCATTCTTGCAGAACATGATTGGCATTAAGATTATAATGTTCCATTTTTTTAAAACTGCAAGCTGAAAATTGATTAAATATTCTCATCATAGAATAGGAACACTTCACAAAAAATGACTTAGAGCTATACTCATCAATGTGTTTTAACCCAAAAGCCATGTTTTCTCTGTCAACAAATGCTTGTTTAGCTTGTGGAAGATGGTTATTTAGGGGACCTAAATACAGGAAAGCATGTTAAAATCAACAACTGGCTTCATGCAGTTTTCCAGTTTTTGATCTGCTAATAGCTGTAATGACTACAATATCCATCAAGTATACAGATATTTCCATAGACAACATAAGAATAAATTCAAGCAAAATATACTACTTTAGTTACTCACTAACATGATCCAGTGCACCGCTGTTAGCTATAACATATAAGTTCTATGTCTGCTTATACTTTATTCACTTTAGATTTTTCTATATGAAGCATTTAATTTCAGATTTAATTCAACCTCAGCATGTTTCTGAGTTATCTCTCCTTCCCACCAGTGAATACTCATAAAATATAAATACAATTTAATAGTAGAATAAGCAAAATATATTTAGACAGGTAAATATGCCATAAACGTTTTTAATGCACTGCAAAGTCTAATTAATGTTACTTTAATTTTCCATAATTTTGAACTGCATACATCATTTGCTGTTCCTTGCATTAATGTAGGTTAGCTGAGAGTTAACCACATAACAATAAAACTCTAAGAAAAATAAGAATTTGGATAGTTCTTAAGATCACTACTTTCCCCTTGATAAGTATGCTTGTACAGATGAGTAGTATGTACTTATTAAATATTTGTTGAAATGAAGTGACAAATGAAATGACTTGGAAAATACGTTATACATATATGTATACATGTTTATAATATATTATATATGAATATGTATAATATTCATATATTATCAGTTAACATTATATATATACATACATACATAGTGTGTGTGTATGTTCAAACTGAATAGTCTAATTGGCTTATAAAATGAGACCTAAAACTTGTGTACTATGCATAAAATGTACTATGCAGTAAATTTTTTTCTATGAAAAAATTCCCCTTCTGTCTTCCTCAAATAAAAACCTAGAGGCTACTCATAAATTTTTTTACAAAATAAATTTAGAAGTTTAGCAGATCACAGGCTATTTTCAAAGCAGCAGGCTTAATGTTAATATTCAACATTTAATTATACATGTTTGCAAATAATCTTGCAAAGCAAATCAAACTCTAAGCTTGAGGATCTATTTAAAACTAACACAAATGGAAGAAAAAAAAATGGAAGAAAGCTTTTTTACATGGGGACAAACATGTTTTTTAATCCACAGTTGCACATTTTACTACAAAAACATGTCTCACAGAATGACTAATTTTATGAATTTTTAAGGGCTCATATCATAAGGACTCAGCAAATATATGTCAGAGAAAAGATACTAAAGTCAATTAACTACAGCCATTCTTAAGTAGAAATACCTGTTTTATTCCAATCTCCTCTTGATATGCATTTTATTTATAACATGAGTAATTCTCTACATTCATAAAACTAAAATAATTTGTTTTATATCTCAATAACTCTATTTTTAGTTGTAACTTCCTGGTATAATTCTAAAAACTAAAAAAAAGCTGTCATTTCCTGATATAACACAAGACAGATATGAGAAAGGAAACTGAAGTATTCAACAATGGATATCTGGCAAAAAATTTGTAATCACAAAGATTTCACAATTTAGCAAATATAACAAAGGGGATATATGGTTTAAGTACCCTAAGCTAAAGACAGCATGGTTCTAGAATGTAAGCTCCATGACAGAAGAGACTGTTGTGTTCATTCTGTTTGCAGCAACTAAAACATTGGCACCACATAGTATACTCTACACACACACACACACACACACACACACACACACACACACACACGAGTTACCACAAATCTAATCATAAGATCAAAATGATTGTAAGGAGGTTTTTATTTTATTTTAATTCCAATAATTAAATTGATAGATTGAGTTTTCCAAATGTCTACAGATTAAAGACAACACTGGAAAAAAGATATTCATGAGGGTCTAACTTATGTCCTGTGGAGAACTGTTTCAGTTGAAGTACTCAAGTTTTTGTAAATAAATTTCCTTGGATTGAATTCAAGAGGGGAACCATATCATACAGTATCCTACCCTATTATTCATAGTATTATATAAAGCAAGTCTTCAGTGTCTATATCGTTATTATCCTTCCAGAAGGATCAAGACCTAACATACATATATAATAATATTTTATGGATGGTCACATTAAAGTTTTTATATAGTTTTTGTGAATTTGGTGTGCTTTAACATGGCCCTAAACTCAACATTCTTAAAATAAGTGCTATGTAAATTGCACCTATGGAGCCTACTACCTAAAGCCATTAAGAGATAGAATAGTCTTAAATGATAATTATGTATGTATTTTTTAAATGTTTTTACTTCAATACAGCAGAGTATCTCACAATTGATACATAATGTAGATAATGCATTTAACAAATATAGTAAAAAATAAATTTATCACAATATTGTTTGTGATGCTATTACTACGCTTTTTTAGACAAAGAAGTGAGAGACAGACTTCTTCCAAAATAACTAAAAGCTCAGACTCTTAACATATTGCTGTAAGCTATAATGGTTATAACTGTTAATCCAATACACCTTTTATACAAACCCATAAACACATGAGTGGAAAAATAGCACAGATGTTCATCTCTAATGCAATTTCCATTCAATTTCCTAAGTGCGGTCCCTGTGTGCAAACTAGCTTAACGTTATGTTTAGCTTGCAAATTCTTTTAATAAATAATGAATGCAATAAAACTAGGAGATCAATGGCAAGCTGAGAAATCATAAAAAAGCCTTTTGTGTTCAGGCTGTTGCCCATTTCAAACTTTAATCCAGAGACAGATCAATATTACTTTTTTTCTTTTTAACTCATCACATAAATAGCAGTTATACTAAATGTAGCCTAAATGCTGTTACCAGCTAACAGTTGCCAGCAACCTGATAAGATCATTGGACACAATTGTGATTGAATGTTTTATACCTTAACATACACACTACATTATACACTATTAAGCAGTCAACTTGTTTAAGAATAAAATGGTGATACAGCAATGAAAATACCACGTTTCATTATTTTTTAAAATTTCCTGTACTATATATATATATTATTCCAGTAGCATAATTACAAAGTTTTCACCGCGATTTGCCCTAATAAAACAAATAATCTTAATGGATCAAAACAGTACACATATATGAGTAGTTTAAACCTCAGGGATCCTAGATGAAAGGAAATTTTACTCTTCAAAATTAATTACACCTGAAAGAACTAAGTTATTCCTTTAAATGGGTGGAGGGGGGGACTTCATGTAAATTCATGTTGCACTGAATGTGTCTTGAGATTATCCAGGAAAAAAAGTAAATCATAATACTTAGGTATCTGTGTTTCTATTCACAGGCTATAGATAGAAGGGAGGAAAACCCTCTTCTTACCAACTCATTTTGGATAAACATGCATTTTCTGTTTGAATGATTAAAAGTAAGCTGTCACTAGGGATGGTGCTGATATCAAATAGTATAAATCTAAATAGCTGAGAATGATTTTATGGTAGTAGGCTTGTCTTATTTATTAATTCTTGCCTATTCATATTAGAGTATCTTCTGTGGGTTTTCACTGAAAGGAAATATCAAGAAGTCACCCTTTCTTTAAAGATATATTTCAGTTCAAAATTCTAATTTCCTATATTAGATTTTGGTAGCTTTATATGTATATTTGTGAAAAGTTTATGGCATGATTACAAATGGTTTTATAATGGAATTAAAATTTCAAGATTAGTGTCTTTAATAACTGCATACCTTATGTAACTATTTCCTAGCTTTTCAAAGGAATGGCAATTTGTGCAAAGAATTCTGATGAGGAATAAATGTGTGTGTGTGCATGATTGTATTCATTTAACAAATGTGAATTAAGTGCCTAAAATATACACAATATTAGGCTGAATGAAGTTTTGCAATGAATATTACTAAAGTTAAAATTTACTCCTTAGAAATTATTATTATGAATTCAAGGGCTTTTTTTTGTAACAAATTCAGTTCTCTTTTAAGGATATCATTATAGGTAGTGATAAATATGTCAATTTGCTCTTTAGCTATATTATATTCAATTTAGCTATATTATATTCACATTCTCAATGTAATAATTTCACCAATTCTAATATATAAATTTAGCTCTAAAGAAAGATGTGGCAAAAAATTATCATGAAAACATTCCCATGTTTAAAGCAAAATTTGAAAAAATAACTCCTGTACATAACTTTGTTAAAATTTATTATAAATTTCTCTCTAAACTATAGATCATAGCATATATCCTAAGCTTCCCAAATTAGCCTAACTTTGGAGATAAAAATTCTCCTGAAGAATTTGAGACCTCAACAGTATCAATTAACATTGTTTCCTGTTTTCCTATTCAATAAAGTTAACAAAATTATGATGAAAGAATACTGTAAAGGCTGCAAAAAGGAACTACCTCTAAAAGCTGATTTATTTTAATATATATTCTTCAGAAAGCTGAACAAGAGAAAAATTGAATCTCTTTTTTAAAATTTGTATTTTCAAATATCAGAGATTAACTAAAAAGTTATAACACCCACAACATTCAATTCAAAATATTTCACAATTGACAGAATTGACAGAACTGTTCCTATCCTAAAACCAAGAAAATGAAGCCTTGGGTTAAATGATACAAAGAATGGCCACCATGATATTTAATGCAGGTAGGTAATAAATTTCACTGGAGTTATAATAAAGTTCCTTTTGGTGTGCCTATGCTTTTCTACAGTTTGAGAAATTAAATTATAAAAGTAGCATTTATTGTTACTGAATGATTTACAAATAATTACCCAGAATATAAATAACTGAAATAAACTTTTCTAAGATTTTCAGCTTTACAAATTGAGGAAATGATGAATATACATTGGACAGGCTATCTTCTTCCTACTAAAAAGAAATATTAAATCCTGAAGGAGTTCTAAATCCCTTGGTAAGAGTATATTACAGCTACATTAAGCCAACAAGAAGCTTATTAGTAAGGATTTAAAAACTAACACCCTTCTGTAATCAATTTGGATACAGCATTATTCTATTTATAGTGATATTTTCAGTGTGTCCCAATCATATATTACTTATTCTCATTTTTCCTACCACGAATAAATATTAATGTGGGGGGCACTTTTAAGTAGCTACACTGTATTTAGGTTTTAATATATTGATTTCCACCATTTTGGAATAGTTAATATAGCATGAAAATTAAGAATCTTTTTCATAAAGAAACTCATGATTGATTTGATATTTTTCTCTGATCCTTACATAAAATAAAATGAATTTAGTTGTTCTAGCAGAAAATGGAAAAAGGGATGCTGCCACTTTAAAAGCTTCGATCTCTTTGACATTGCTGGCAGTGTATGGGAACATTAATGCATCTGTCATGATAACAAGCTAAGAATAACATCTAGACATCAAACCGAGCAGAGAATCCATCTGAAGTGATTCATTCAGATCTGTCTCATTGATTTATTAAACACAGGGCAACATCTGCAGCCTCACAGAGCCGCTTGGTGAAATTAATGCAAGATCAATTCAAATGGAAAAAAGTGTAAAAGAGATAAATCAAAACACAATTTGCATGCAGTTCCACAATCAGGCTTATTGGGTGCAAATGTTCAATTTCCCTTCCAAAGCAAATGTGTTTAAACGTTGTTTTATTTTTTTAGAATTGTGTGATCTGAAGTGACAGTGAAGAGTTTTGCAGGTTGAGATGGCGAAAGGGAAGAAAAGGAGGAAAAAAAATGCTACCACAGACCTTTTGAATATGCAACAAGAATATCATTAATACCTAATTGTTTTGCTTTTAGGGAAAGGTTTGATGTCCTTTCTCCGAAAACAATATTTTCAGTTTTGGTTAATTAGGGTGGTTTTAATACATATTTGAAATGTGTAGAGTGGATAAACCTAAATCATTTGTATCTCTTAGTGCACCAGCACAACATAAAGTGACCCTGAAGATCTAGATTGCCAAATGAAACCTAATATATTGTGATTAAGGTTTCTCACAATTATATTTGCCTGCTAGAAGCACTTTTACAGCATGTAGGGATTTCATTCAGACAAAATAAGATTACTTAAGAAAGCATCAAATAATTCAGACAATATTTTCTACAGGTATTAAGGGTTTCTTAAAGAACATTAAAACATTAATGTCTGAAGACCATCACTTCCTAATTATTGGCATACTACACATTGATGGTAATATTACACATAAATATCCAAAGAAATTCTCCATCATATCATGCATCATTTCTTTAATGTAATATCCATCACCTAATAAATGAGTGTTTGGACAAATATTAAATCTAGCTCAGATATTTAGATAAATACAAAAATTGTTGGTTATGCAGAAGTGTACATTTAAAATGAATGTGCATGTGGACATTCTGTGCACTGGCACATGACTAAATCGCTTTAATTATAATCTTGACATCATTCTTCTAATAAAACAGCAATGACGACTAAGTGACTGCTTTTAATAGACAATCCAAATACCCCCTCATTATCCTATGAAATAAAATGTCTGCCTTTACTGCCCAGAATAATTTCTAAAATCTTCTTATTGTTTCTGTAAATGTTAAGTCATACAAAATATTAGCCCAGGAAAGTGATGCAAATTCTTCAAAAATTTGGTTCTGTATAACTTTCCTATGAAAAAAAAATCAATTTTCAAAGTAAATTGCTATTCTGTGTGGATTATGAACCATAAAGTCATCGAGTGTGAATACAAAGCTGAAATCATTGAGTACTTACAAAAATTGTATTTCTTGTATTTGAAAGTGGTTTTAAATTGTTTTAAAGTCATAATTCACATAAAGTTATTCTAACATGGATGCCCATTTATGTTCTGTTCACATGGTCAAAATAACAATTAACCACAATTAGATCATTTAAATTTTTAATTTAAAAAACTGAATTTTACTCATTTGAATATATGTTGAATCATGTCTCCAAATACATTTAAATGTTTTCTTAATCATACATTCTTGTTTCTCTAATCATTCATTTAACTATACATAAATGACTGAATAACACTTAATCAGTTGATCCTCAAATGAAATGCCGATCATGAAATCTAACAATGTTACTTTTATATAGTTAGGTAGATAAAAAAAAAAATAACACTAAAATGTGCTGGCTGATTTTTCACATTTACTGAATACCAATTTTTTAATTCAATATTTTACTGCTGCATTAAACTTTGAAGAATTTAGTAAGGAAAATCCATTGCATGAGAGTGAGATTTTTAGACATTTGCTTTCTGAATCTGCCTGCTCTGATGTTAAAAACTCCAAGTTTTGCTGCACAAGAAATTTAAAAAAAAAAATCACAGTGCCTTAGCTTGAGAAAAAAAATGATCTAAAACAAGATAACTTTTCCCATTTGGTTTGGGTCTTTTTATCATCATTTTCTTAATAATCCTCAGAAAAATCTCCCTACAATTAGTTTCTGAAGTAAAAAAGCATCAAGGAAAAATATTGCATAGCCCTTTGGAATTGCGGTGATGTAAAGCTTGATTTATTTAATAGAACAATGTATAGTCAAGATTTTTTTTAGTCTTACTATTCTTTAGTAGCTAAGGCAGGTATTATTTTCCAACTTCTTTTATGGGAAGACAAGTTTGAATATTTTGAAAATTAGCTAATAACAAAATAGTTAATATAAAGCACTGCTAGAGTTCTCATGACTCTCAGTACTTTCAAAGAAATAATCATGTATGTATTTTATTCATTCACCTTTCTTCAGTGCACATTAATAAAAATATGTCCTGAGCCGAATGAATCCAAACACCACTTGGTGGCAATACATTAAGGTCTTCGAAAATGACCAATTTGAAAATGGTCCATTTTGCATCTTCTGGAATAGTGTAGGAAGCATTTCAAATTAGAATACCCTAAGTCAGGACTTGTACTCTCTCTTAGTTAACTGACAGAGAGAGGAAGAAATGCTTATTATGTAGGAAAATAAAATTGCCAATGACACCATTACAAATAGGCCTTCCATTGAACAATACATTATGGAAATTTATTCATCAGGAGATGAAGATGAATCTCTTTTCTCAAATCAGAATAGCATATAAGAGTTTCCACTCACTGAACATATATATACTTTTTCCTTGCATCCCCCTTTAGCCAGAAGAGCTAAGAAATCATGAGTCCTCAGTGACAATCTTCCTTAACCAAGTCTCCATTGATTCACCTCTCATTTCTTTGAGCATCTCTCCAGGCTCTTCTGATCCACCTTTCACCTCCTTTCATAGCATCAGTTTGCTCATACCCTACATCTCTTTTCTCTTACTGGCTTCATGTCTCATCTACCTTATTTTGTCTCTCTTGAGTCTCATTCCTATTTACATCCCTCACCTTTCTTTTCACTGACTAGAAAAGTCATAGAGATAATGTTGATCTAAATAATAATTTCACAATTTTATAAAATCACTCAGATGTTGGGAATGATTTAAGGCACACGTTTCTGTAAATAATGTTACCTAAAGTCGTAAAGCCTCCATTATAAGCACTATCATATTTTGTAGGTTTTAACAACATGGTTATGAGGGCATTTTGCAGTGACAAAATTCAGTAATGTTATTTTATCATTAACAAGCTTTTCCCCAGATATTGTGGGCTGTTTGTTGTTGTTGTTGTTGTTTTTACTCTCTAGAAATTGCAATATAGGTGTGTTTCTAGTAGTTTTCCTCATCTCCATTCATGGACTGAATTCATAGAATATACTTCATAAATTTTTACAGTCATATATTGTAACACTTGTAACACACTTATAGAAAATGCATGTTAATCAATAACATACCTATCAAGAAATAAATGCAAAAGGAGGAATAGGCATCATATCTCATACATATTTCTTCTTATATTCTTAAGATTTCCCTATCATCTTTATACATGCATATACACAAAAGCAATTTAAGACCCCAAAAAAGTTAGCATTGTAAATGCTGTGATAAGGAGTAAATAAAACTTAACTGAATTAAAATAATAACCTAAAAACATATCATAAAATAGGGTCCAAAAAATAGTATAAGAACACCTGCCTCTTGATATAGAGTAATTTATCATTTTTCCCTTCGGTAAGTTGCTCTAATAAAAATTAATTAAAGAAAACTTTCTACTTAGAGGAAAGCATCAAAGTCACATTAAAATACTAATCTATTTATTTTTAAATGAAAGTCATAGATTTTGCTCAAGGATGTGTAAATTAATTATTAAGGTAGGACAAATTTCCTGTGTGTAATAATTGTTCCACTTTAATAATGGCTGTTTGTAAGAGAGAAGAGGGAAGGGAGGGAGGAGGAGAGAGAGGAGGAGGGGGAGAGAGTGAGGGGGGAAAGAAAGGTTTTCAGGTCTGCAATTGTTTAAATCTTTTTGAACTGGCAACACATGAACTAGATGGCCCTCATCTGAAGTCCCTGGTAACTTTCTGAGTTTGTGCATTAGTAAAGTGCTTTGTGGTAAAAATAAGATTTCCTTCCTACTCTTACAACTTATAATTGCTTATTTTATCAAGGGAGCAGTTATCCTTTGTGTTTTAAGACCACCTATCTACCTTAAGAATATTTGATCTAATAAACCAGGTTTGTAAGCCCCAGATATGAATCACCTAGAGGTTCTCATATAAACAGGTTTCTGTTTAATTGCTAGAACACAGGACACTGCTCAAAGTGGGGGAAGAAAGGTTCCTTTGTAAGTTCTGTAGCATTATCTTATTGTAGCAGTCAGCAACAGTTTGTCTACAAGGTGTCAGTATACTTCAACTATACATGGTAATTTGGATTTTACAAGGGATGTGGACAACCGAGTTCCTTTTAGTTGGTAAATCCAGGGTTCTTATGATTTAAAGTTGCATTGTGAGAAAGTCAACCTCTGCAGAAGTTTTCTGCAAAATGATCAACAGTAATGCTGTTTTACAACAAAACCCTTTGCTCCCTTTAACCTGATGATGATTTCTTGGTTTGTATGCCAAATGTGTACATGCCTGACAGATGTTACCTGACTGGAGATGGAATAAACACTATGGGGACTAATTAACAGGTCTTTAAAAAGTCAAATAATCTTGAATATAGTTTATTTTACTTTCTTTTTTAAACTTAGAAACATTGAATACAATTTGCTTATGGACGTACGCCAATGGACATTTATTCTACTGTCATATGAAGGAAGAACACTTACAACAACAGAAGCTGGTCATCATCATTTAAGAAGTCCCCTCTTTGGGGGAAAAGGATCCTTCCAACTGTTTGCCTGGGGAGAAGAGCTGGAAGCATCCTCTCCAACTTCTACATCAACCCTCAACCAGTTCCCAGTCCCAGCGTTTCATGCCCCGCATTGCCCTCTGCAGATGACCTAAAAGGGACGATCCCAGGAAAGTGACATCTGTCGTCGTTCTTTTTAAAAAAAAATGGGATCCATCGACTTTACTGTATTGTGAACCGGGGGAGCTTTGCATAGCAGGCATATGCACACATCCTCACAGGCTCGCTCTCCCTCACACGCGCGCTCTTGCTCTCTCTCTGTCTCTATGTCTCTGGCTCTGCTCTCTCTCTCTCTCTCTAAACACACGCACACTCATACACACACCACCACAACCACCACCGTCACACACCCCACGTACTCTAACAACAAACACACAGGATGGGGAACGAATCACCCTCTGGGATGGATTCTAAACTTCCGACCCTCTGCAACCCCCAAATGTTGTGTTGTGGATTTAGCTAGCTTAGGAGCCCAGTTTACAGCTCTGCCAGCCTTCTCCCCTACAAAGTCCCGGGTGTCTGTGTTCAGGAGAAAACCTATTCGACCCGTACGGCCACAAAAGAGGAATGAAAACCACATAGAGAAATTAACAAATAACCAGAAGCAGCCAATAAGCCATGCAATATATGGGCGAAAGGCTGTAAAGTTTCAGTAGAGGACAGCAAACTGAAGTTTGTGCGGGGCTTATCTTAGACCCAAGCCCTGCCACTGAGCAGGGACTAGAAGGGATGGGCAATTAGTCCTTCTAGTCCTCTTTCCCCACCGACTTAGAGCGTGAAGAGCAGAGGAAGCTAGTTAAGACACTCTGCAAAGTTGGATGAGAGTGATGAAACATACAGAAGAGGGCAAAGGGGGGGAAGAACAAGCTAAAAAATGAGTATCTCACCTGGCATTGGTGCAATCGGTGAACAAAGTTTCGAAGTCTTTTCTGGTGATGAGTTTGCAGCGGTTCACCCCAGGCTGGATGGCCCCCAGACCGCGGAGGATCCGGACCTGCTCCACAGTACACACCACAGGGGATATGTCCAGTCTCTTCAGCTTGGTGTACACCGTGTGCAACCCTCCCACCAGGTGCTTAAGGAAGAGATCAAAGACTTGCGGCAGGCAAATCAGTTCCTGACCGTCCATCAAGAACGAAGCCACCTTCACACCATGCATGTCGACCATCCTGCACTCGTTGGTGTTAGTGTTGCCGCTGCCTCCGCTGGCTCCACCGATCCCGCCACCCCCGGCGCTGCCGCTGTGGTTATTGGCCATGAAACTGTTGATCATATTAGGGGTGAGACGAGGAGGCTCCCCGGGAGTCGAGTACAAGCTTTCTGCCCGAAATAAGCCCCCTGGGACGCCGGCACCGCTAGAAGTTGTAGAGATCACCGGAGGTGCGGAGACAGCCATGGTCATTCAGTCTCAAACCGTAGGTTTTTGGGCCCTGTTTTCTCGCCCTGTCTCCTCTAGATCTGCTCGCACTCTCTCACACCCTCACTCTCTCGCGCTCTCTCTGGCGCGCTCTGCTCTCTCCAAACTGTTCTCAAGTCTACAGTAGCCCGGCTCACAAGCTCACGCTCACCCACCACCCAACGAACAGCTAGTAGCCCGGACGCGCGGCGGTCCAAGAACCCACCCCCAACACACCCCCTTCCGAGACTGGCAGCATACCCCAGCCAATGGACCCCACCCCCTTCGGCTCCCAAGCGCACCGAATGGCTGCTTCCCGCAAGGAGGTGGAGACTCTCTGGTCGGCCTCCCAACTACCTGAGGCCTTTCTGGGTTCGCTGGCGAAGGAGGATGGAGCCCGAGAAGGGGGCGGTATGGTTCCTCCGCTTCTTGCCTAGCAGTCAGACGAGAGAACGGCCAATTATTACGCAGAGCTCTCAAAGTGGCCTAGGCTACAAGCCCCTCCCCCTCCATGCCCCACCAGTGTTGAGGTGGGAACACAAAGCAGGACTCCAAAACATGCCTCTCCGCAACCCTGCGCCACCCTGCACCTGGGTTCAATTCAAGAAAGGGTGGTAGCAGCTCCAATTCCATTTGCACGGTGCTCCCATACTCTGCGGGGCTAAGATAGCTTCGCCCCGCTTCCAGGAGAAAGATTCTAGTGAGTTCCGAAGTAAACAGTTCTTCTAGTCCACCTAGAGCGCTTAGTGTGAGTTCTCCAATACCCAGCGCACATGGGAACCAGCATCCAAAACCGCACTCAAATCAGAGTTGCAGGTTGCTAACCGGCTCCTGCGCGCTATTAGCAGGCTCAGGGAGCCTGTGATCACTTTGGAAAAACAGGCTGAGGGACTTTGGTTTGCGAGTGGTGGACGGATGCTTCATTTTACAGTACTTCCACCACTGTCCTGGAATAGACTCAGTTTTCTCTGTCTCCATTCCTTAGTTTCAAGATTGTCCTGCCCCATCCCTGGCTAAAATTGATAGGAAAAGTTCCCGTGTGACTCAAAACAGTCATTACAGATATGAGAGAAGAGCAAGCGTTTGCATTCTTTAATACTGCATTTTCTTCCCTTGTCTATGGGCTTTGATGGTCCGGTAATTAGAGCTCCACGTCCTGCACTGAAGCTCAAGATTCCTTTTCCCCCACGTGTCAAGTACCCCTAAACGTTTGCACTACTAGAGCTTGTGATAAGCAAAATGTCTAGGCAAGGTACATTCCAGGGGGAAGGCATGGTCTTTCCCACACAGCATTTGGCAGTTAAATCACTGTAGCAAAATTGTTTTAAGACTTCTTTTCCAGCTTTTGAGTCTCTGAAATCAAGGTATTTCCTTTCTTCTGTTTCTTTCCTTCACAGGCTGTTATTCAGAAAGTGAAATACATGCTTGGTTTTAACCAATAATATAGCTAAGGCAACTTCTCCAATATCCTTCCAAAATGTAAATAATTTTAGATCCTTGCTGAATTCTATTTAGATCTCCTTGTACTTAGCAGTATCAAAAAGTAGGAGTGGGTGGGCTTCCCCCTCCCCTTAATAAGACCTAAATGTCCTAAATTGGATTTTTCTGCCTCTCTCTTCAACACATTTCTCCTTTTGTCATTTCAACCAAGTAGTAAAGAACTACTCTTTGAATCGCCTCATACTGTTACAATTTTTAAAAGATTTATTTTATTATTTATTATTTTAATTATTATGTTCAATTAGCCAACATATAGTAATACATCATGAGTTTTTGATGTAGTGTTCAACGATTCATTAGTTGCATATAACATCCAGTGCTTTGTTTATTTTAGAGGGGGAGAGAGAAAGAGAGAGAGAGAGAGAGAGAGCATCAGCAGGAGGGGCAGAGGGAGAGGGAGAGAGAGAATCTCAAGCAGACTCCCTGCTGAGGGTGGAGCCCCAGGAGGGGCTCCATGCGAGCTTGATCTCATGATGCTGAGATCACCACCTGAGCTGAAATGAAGAGTCAGACATTTAACTGACTGTGCCACCCAGGCACCCCTACTGCTACAATTTTAACTGTATGGAGTTAAAATGCTAAGACGTTGTGATAGTTGCTTTTAGAATACAGTAATAAGTGACTCTAACATAATAGGCTAGAATGCATGCAACCACAAAACACTTTTAAAAGGTATTAAATCATTTTTGGTAGTTTGGTATTGTGGGAAGAAAATATAGAGCAAAAAAGGACAATTGAGAAAGGATATCAGAGGCAGAAAAAGCTGCTAGGGGTTTTCAAAAAGTAATAGAAAAGCACTGACAGAAATGTTTTTATTTACCAGTTTTTAAAAAGATAAATCCTAAATTGTGTTCAACAGGTGTTTTGACAGGAATGGCTATTAAGCTGTTTGTTAATATAACTTACCTCTGATAACTTGTAATTGAAATTTTAGGTAAGTTTGACTTTAAAGAAAGTTGTTTTCTCTTATTTTGGGGGGGGGAATTCCTCTAAATTCATTAATAATCCTAAGGCCAAGCTACTCCCTATAAATGGCTGCACTCACATTATCAAATTCTTTTTATTTGCAAAGTGATGTGGAGTTTTCAGCAATAGGACATTTACACATATATTATAATGTTTCAAATTTAAGAAATGCTGAAATATAAAAAGGAAAGGTAGAACATTCAGCCTGCAATCACTATTTGCAATACTGAAAAACAAATGCACTTTGACAACTTTAGAAAAGACTCAAACTAGATATGTCTTATATGTTTAATGTGATCTATCACATATGTAGTAATATTTTATTTTATTTTATTTTTTAGAGCACAAGTGGGGGGAGGGGCAGAGAGAGAGAGAATCTTCAGCAGGCTCCATGCCCAGCATGGAGCCCAATGTAGGGCTCAATCTCACAACCCTGAGATCACAACCTGAGCTGAAATCAAAAGTTGGATGTTTAACCGACTGAGCCACCCAGGTGCCCCTGTAGTAATATTTTAATTATTACCAGAGATTAAGGTTCAAATTTTAGTAAAAATACTAATGACTAAAACTGGCCATCGATCATTTAAGGGTTAAAGTCCCTTGGAAGCCTGTCCATACACAAAAGACCCTTGGCCTCATTATTTGAATTCCTTCCCATTCGCAGTCCTCTAGAAAATAAACTTGGTAATTGTCTTAAGGGATACTTCTGATTTAAAGATTTAGTCATTTAGATCTAAGAAGCCAGATGTTGTCTCCTTGGGTTTTCTTGATATTTTGATTACTCTCTTTCTATTACTGCTACTACAACTCCTGTTATCTATGCTTTGAGATTGAGATAAATTCCACATGGAGAGTTTGTTTTTATCCCTTTCTGACTTTCATGTCTTCCATAAGTTTAACATATTTCTAAATAAGGCTTGGTTTCTACAAGGCCAGAGGAATCCTTGTGCATCAACACCCTGGAAGTTGGAATTTCATGAAGCACTATAAAATCACAAAAGCTGCAGTAAACAGAGTACCCCTGAGAGATGACTCTCCATGGAGAGAGGCACTGCACCAAAACTAAGAAAAAACTCAAGGTGTATGAATTATTTCCAGACAAGAGCAGATCACCCCAGCAAAGAAGAGAACAAAATTAGTACAGATCTCATATCTCATCAGAACAAATTCTAGATGGCACTATTCCAGTGGAATGATTTGGGGCCTAAGTGTAGCTTCCCACACTCTGAAATGCTGCAGTCTTTCAAGATTTAATTAGCAATTTACATGTTCTCTTAATTCATACTCGATTTGGAGGGGAAGGATGCTCCCTCATGACTTTAGGTCAAATATTCCACTTTGACATTGTCAGTGAGATGCAGATACTATTTTAATTAAAAATAAATAAATATATTGGCAGTCTTATGCAGGATTACAAAATGTCCGGAACCATTTAAAGGAGCTGGTTTTCAGAATGAGCATTCAAACAAAACCCAAGGTAATAAATGGAATGATTTGAAACCCTCAGCCAACTGACATTGCAGCCTTTAATATGGGCTCTAATCAGAACCTCTCAGGAGTCCTCTGAGGTTCATCTTTAGGCAAACAATAGAAGGAAATTGATTACAATTGTCGAATCACTATGTTGTACACCTGAAACTAATAAAACCTTGTATGTCAACTATACTTCAATTTAAAAAAATTGATTGGGCAAGGCAAAAATGTGAAATGAGAGCATTCCTATAACTGAGAATTTAACTGGCTAAGGCTAAGATACACCCCCATTCAATGGAATATATGTTCCCTTAGGAAACTGGCTATAAAATGACCTTCTATAACATGAATTCTTTTTTCTCATTCCATTCAGTGTTAAATTGAAGATGAGTTCCAAGGAAGCAAAGATGGAAAAGGGGGATCACTGGAGTAAGAAGGAAACTGGTCAAAACCCAAGGAGTAACAGTTAAAATCAGATACTCAGAGGAAAAAATGGACATTTACTAACTGAAATATAAAAAGGATACTCTCAAAGGGTCTCATAAAGTATAAGGACTTGCCAACTTTTAACATATCATACCCGGAACTGCACTGCTCTCGGGGAGAAGGAGATGCTTTAAATTCCATCTATGTCTCTCACTGTATTGTTCCCCTTTAAATTTTAGGCTTTCAAACTGTTCAAATTCAAGCCATTCTAACTTCAGCTGGATTCCCACTGCTACTTAGTATCCTTTTATTCATTTTGTTGACTCCCTGTTGAATTCCCTGCAGCAGCTACTCCAACCCTTTCCTACTATTTGCAAATGCCCCTCCCCCTCATTCATCAGCTATCCCTCCTTACTTCTCTATGATTTTACCACAGAATTATTCAGTAGGAGATCCCTCAACCTCCCTTCTCTCCTCCTACAAAGTTTTTTTTTCCATATTCTCTCTTATATTCTCCTACTTCCTTCATCCTTCAGAAAATAAAAAGTCTCTACTCCCTTCGCTGATGCTCTTGACCCCTCTTACCTCCTCCAAGTCACTAATCTGGCAATTTTATTCCTACTTCTCTCTTTGGCATCTCCAATACCTCTCCCTCTCTACTTCTTCTTTCCCCATTTATTATTGAAAATGGGCAAGGCCAGGAACCTTAAGACAAACAAAAAATTTCCTCAACCCTAGGACTCTCAGCATGGTCTCTGGACCACCAGCATCAGCATTAGTGAGTACTAGATAGAAAAGCAAATTGTTGGACTCTACCCAAGAGCTCCAGAATGGGATTCTCTGGAAGTGAGGCCCAACATGCTGCATTTTAACAAGCCCCGGTGATTCTGATGCAGGTAAAAGTTTGAGACCTACTTGCCCTGGAGTTACCAAACATTCAAGCACTTTTTGAAAATCTACGATTGTTTCTCTTCTTCCTTAACAACAAACTTGCATGCTTTAACCTTTTACTATTTGATTTCTGCTCACCACTTGGCTGAAACTATTTTAACAAAGGTAATTATTGGCCTAAATGCCAAATCCAAAATTATTTTCTAAATCCTCATCCTTTAATATTCTACAGCTTTTTACACCACTGGCATCATTCTTGAACACCTATCCCTTGGCTTTCATGACTCTCCAACAGTCTGTTTCTCCTCTTTCCTACACCCCTTTTCTTTTTCATGTCCTTGCTCTTGACCCTGAAATGTTAAAATTCCTAATGTCTACACTTTTACTTGTGGCAATTGCATCAACTTTCTATAGTTGCGACAACCACTGCTTTACAGATTACCCCAAATCTTATTCCTAGCTTTCTTTTTTTAAAGATTTTATTTATTTGAGAGAGAGAGCGAGCACACAAGCAGGCAGAGGGGCAGAGGGAGAGGAAGAAACAGACTCACCGCTGAGCAGGGAGCCCGACGCGGGGTTCGATCCCAGGACCCTGGGATCATGACCCGAGCCCAAGGCAGACATTTAACAGACCGAGCCACCCAGGAGCCCCTATTTCTAGCTTTCTTCAAACTCTCCTGGAGAATTGGGCATTTCCATTTGGATGTCACATGGTCACCTCAATCTCAGCATGCCCCAAACTGATAATCTTACTTCCTTTAAATCTTTTCTTGTTTTTCATTTCCAATATTTCTTAATGCTGTCTCCATGATGCTAGTCACCTAGAATAGCAACTCTGGAGACACCTTTGATTTCTCTGTATCCATCATATCCCCATCCAATTAGTCACTACATTTTGTGAATTCCCTCTCAGCAATATCTGTCTCTTCTATTCTTTTCCATTCTCAATGTTGCCACCTTAATTTTGTCCATTATTTGTTGTTTGTACCATTACAACAGTTACTTCTTAATCTCTACTTTCAGGTCCTTCCTCCTCCAACCTAGTTAGCATACCAGGTTATTTTGTCTAAAGTTTTACTCTACAGTTTAAAAAATCTTCATTACTACCCTCAGGCCACCAGATAAATTCCAAACTCTATAGAGTGATATTTAACTCCTTTTTGTGATTTACCTTTCATCCTTTCTTCCAATACTCTGACATGTTGCATTGCACTAGTAAATGGGTATTACTCTCCTCCACTCTTGAACCTTTTATACCTTCCCACCGTGGTGCTAATGTTTATGTCATTCTTTCCACATAGAATATGTTGCTGCACATCTCCTCATCTCCATTCATCCAAATCTGAACCCTCCTGTAAGACTACTCGAATTCACCTCCACAAAGACTTCCCTCATTCTTTTTTCCCAGGCAGAAATGGTCTCTCCTTTTCTGAACTCTTATAACATTTTGTGTCTTTCTTAACACAATTAAAACGTTGTGCCTTGTATCACGGTCTGTTGTATCTTACAGTCTTGGGTCTTCTCCTAGAATAAGGTTCAGTCAAGTTAGGAATCACATGTTTCTTAATCAAAATTTCAAGTGCCAACCACAGTGCCTGGCACATCAGAGGCACCCATACATGTTTATTAAGTGAAAGAGTATGTGATACTCATCTATAAACTGGTAAGTAACATAAATGTTTATTATTACCAATTCTGAAGTAGTTTAAGAAGTTAGTGTGCATTAAAGAGTTGTGTTTTGTGTTAAAATACTGATTATTTTGCTTATTAGTAGTTTCTGGATCTTTTTAGTGATGGCTGGTTTCTCATATTACTTAAGAATTATTTCAATTTTTATCTATCTAAGCATTAATTTCCTCACAAAAGCTTCTTCTAAGTGTGATAAATTTATATGTTATGTTTGCTCCTATGAACTCTAAAAAATTTATTTGTTATACATTTGTAATGAACATGTAACAAAATTTCAATAAAACATATTTAAATCTCTGTGTGAAACCTTATTAATTTTTTTTATTCTATATGTTCTGTTCTAAGTAAGTTTATCTTAATAGAGGAGGTATGTCATTGAGATAACTATTTCAAATCATTGCTGGGAGAAGTTAAACCTACACAGGGCTAATATGTAAATTTGCTACTATAGGCAAAATAACCAGCTCTAACTTGAGAAAAAAGTCTTCCTCTTGAGTAGGAGAGAAATCAGTACCTTTCTCTTACGTGGGGAAAATATTCGCAGGAGGGTATTCATACTCCCAGCAGCGTCAGAACACCAGGCAGTTGTTGCCTTTTGTTGTTGTTGTTTTTCTTCTGGAAAAGATGAGTAAAGAAAGCAAGAACTCTTAAGTGTTGTTATTGAGAACATAGCAAAGGCCTTCCCTGGGTTTTGCTGGAACAAGCCAGACATATGACTGGACCATTTTTGGCTGAATTCATATAGCTAAGCAGCTCTAGGCACTTCATCACCAAGCCAGGGTAAAGTTGACCATCAACTCCCAATAATATATATACATACCAGCTAAGGGTTGGGTTAGTTGTGTAAAAATTTAAAGTATTCATAATAAAGTTACTATATTGCTATTCATATAATTAACATTTATTGAATGCTTACTTTGTACAGACCTTGTGTTAAAAACATTTTGTGCATCCTTTCATTTAATCTTCATGACTGCTCTGCAAAGGAGATTCGGATATTATCCGCATTTCTCAGATGAGGAAACCGAGGCTTAAAGTGATTAACTTGTTGTCCAGGGTCACACTGATACGAAGTGGTTGAGCTGGAAATAGAATTCAGATGTGATCTAGAAACCCAATTCTTAACCACTGCACTATTTCTTTAAAAATATTACTCTACACTAAATTTAAAGTTCAGATATTATAAATATAAAATTGCATCTTTAATAAACAAGATGGCAAAAGTATTTTAAGAAGTAGGGGGAGGGTTGTAGCATTGGAAAAAATACCTATCTGAATCTCAGACAAAGCTTTTATCTCCGAGTTTAAGCCATTCTCCATATGGTGGCACAAACCATAAATTGCAACTTTAAGCTTTTTTAGAAATGTTAATAGAACAACTTTCAAAGTTGACATTTGAAACCCCTAAGTTCTGAGGTGATAGAAAATGGCACAAAAATGTATACACAACATTCCAAACTATTGAGAAACTTTCAACATGTCCCAAACTTGCCTTACATTTAACCAACGAAGAGGAATACTTCATGAAAATGGACATAAATCCAAGACATCCCATTGCAGTAGGAGGAGTACTTGTACTTGTTGTTACTTTACAGTTCAGTGCTTTATTCACTGAGTGCTGCCTAATTAGGACTCTACAGTACAGTAATCCCTCCACAACTGTAAGATCCCTTTGGGTCAAAACTTGGTTATTCCTCTGTGAGAAAGCAGTCTAGGAAAGTGGGTAAGAAAGTGGAATCTGCAACCAGACTGCCTCGGTCCAAACTCCGGCTCCACAATTAAGTAAACTGGGCAATTTGGGGCAAATTACTTGACCTGGTTGTACCTTGGTTCCCTGATCGGTAAAATCGGAACAATAATAATTGTACTTCTTCATAGGGTTTTGTGAGATAACAAGGGTTAATGTATACAATGTATATAAAGTGCTTAGAATAGTGCCTGTCACAGAGTGCTATTCCTGTTAACTATTACCATTTATCTTTTAACTTCTTTTTTTCAAAATTTCAGTTTCAGTATATACAAGCTGTGACTCCCTCAACTTGGAATAATTAGTAAAGGCAGGAAAGGGGTAGGCTGACAAGTGGTAATAGAAAAGGAAAAGGAGTAAGAAGCAAAGTTGAAGTATACATTTCTGCAGTGCAGGCTGGGGGAGATACAAGAAGCAGAGGGAAAGTAACCCAAGGCATAGAATTGTATTCAGGTATCTGAGGAAGGAGAGAATTGAGATATAGGCAAGATCTGACAGCATGTTTTGTGGGAAGAACAGATGAAACATAATGAACTCAGCTAAATGGGGTCATTTTTAAAAGACTCCCATAAAGATTCTTTTCATCTCAAACTTCCAGGGGTCTATACTTCTCTGGTATCCGCAGCTTGAGAAAACAACAGGGAGCCACGACACCTGAAAGGCCTTGAACACTTGAATGGGGACTAGACACAAAGGAGCACTATTACCATCTACTAATGTGAATACAATCATCATTAAAGTGAAACGAAGTGGTAAGCCGCTCCTTGAAACCACAAGAGTGGAGGGGAGAAATAAGGAAATCCTGAGCAGTTTCTTATGAGCAAAGTATGACAAGCGAACACTAATTGTCCAATCCTCGTATTGGTCATTTATAATATAAAAAAAAGCCCTTGTAAGTCTGTCTCTTAACGTGCCAGAGTCATTGTCTCAGTTTAGTGCATTTAAAATTAATTTGTAAGGGCTTTTAGGTGCACTCATGGGGTCAATTCTTTTAAATCTGAATACCTAAAGTTGTAAGTTCCTCAAACACGACTTCTACCAAAGAGATTCTGAGGGACCTTGCCCTCATGATTGTAGAGGACCCAACTGTTATACTTCTTGCCTACTTTAACTCCTTATTTGTGATTTCCAGTGATGTCAGAAGACATGATGGTAGCACTGCATATGCACTCACAATAAAGTACACATGCTGCTTGACTTTAAGTTATGATAAAAAAATGTAAATAATATATTCTCCAGGATCACATTATATGAAAAGGGGAACCTACTTATATTCTTCATTCATTTGTTGACTGGACCTCATCTTGTCCACTTATCCTTCAACTGCTTAGTTTTAATGGGTCCTATGCATGAAAATAAACAGGAAGCCTTAACTGGTGCTGTACTCCTCCATGTTGTCTGGATTCCAGAATTGTGCTGATTTCATAGTTGCAATTGCATGATCAATTTAATCTGTGAAGCTCCTCTCATATATTAGTTTTCGTCAGTTCCTATCTCCCCTGTTTCTTCTCATAGTCATGCTTAACCCAACCTCACAGCTCCCAAGATACAGGCAAAGGAGATAGGAGACATATTTGCCAGAGACAGCTTTTGCCTATAATCCTGCTTCTCCTCAACCCAGTGCCAATATTGCCATCATTTCCATCAAGTGTATAAATTTATTGGTAGATACAAACAAGCCACACCTTTGCCTTGTCCATAAAAGACTCAATTCTCAGTTAATTTCCAAGTTAAATGTAGACATGGAATATTGTTTTAATGTCTTAACTTGCCTGGGTGCTGAAGTCGAATTGATAATACTGACAGTGGATCGAATTCAAGGAGAACCTGAAGTATATACATGATATTCTTCATTAGAGTTTTCTCTAAATGCATACATGTTCTATCTTTTTGTGGACAGTAATTTATATAGGTTGCAAGAGATATGGAAAAACTAACGGGTAACAGGCCTCTAGAAAGAAGGTTGTTCAAATAATGAAAATCAAAACAGTACGCCTTTACAATTAAGTGAGAGTTATACCCCCGAAAACAAGTGAACAAAAACATAAGAAAATGAAGCTGTCATCCTCCCCCACTTTTTCCAACTAGAATGATGATTTCTTCTTTGCTTATACTTAATGCAATCTGTTTTCTGATTCTAAAAATAATCATGAAAATAATTTCCTCTCAGAACTAAAAAGAAAACTCTTGCTTGTGGTGTGGAATTCAGGTGATGGTGGTGGGAACAGTCTCACCATGGTTTTGGTTTTACTAATATTATCAAAATCAAATTCAGTTTAAAGGAAACCTTAAAGGTAGAAGAAATAGTGTCTTACATTAAGGAAAATAAGCCCCCTACCATCTCCAACGACCTACACCAAACAGAAGGATTCACTTTTTAAAATTCATTTATATATACAATTCTAGGTTGAGCCAGATACCAAGCCAATGGACTACTTGGGGCCTATGGGAAAGTAGGAAGAATAATTACTTAAGGTAGCCATAAGTAATGGAACTTGTTTCCACTCTGAACTCCCCTCTTCCAGATACCCTGCTCACTCCATCCTGCTCCCCAGCCTGGCCCCAATGAACCATTACATGCTGTTCTCACGACTCTCCTACAAGTCAAACTGTTAGAGTCAGTATCCTCTAAGCCCACATTTCTCATCCATGCCTCCAATCCTTTGCGGATGCTGTTGCTCTGCCTAAAATTTTATTTCTCAGCTTATGAAAATGCACATCTCAAAACATTTAGTTTGTCTTAAAGTCTTCCCTGACTGCCACAGGGAAAGGTGCCACTATCTTCTCCAGAAACCCCTAGAATACATTTCAATCATACAAATTTTTTACATTTTCTTCAAGATCAGCATTTAGGCAGCAAATATTCGTTTCATTCCTACTAAGCACAAAGCCTTCTATTAGGCATTATTCAGAGTATGTGTTTAAGGGCTGAAAGCTGTGCAATTCTAGGAAGCAAAGAATCACTGGCTGCCTCAGAGATATATAATTGAGCAGAATATTAAAATTAATGCAATCTTGCTCAAAAGCTCATATTTCTTAGGCATTTTTTTAAAGAAGACTTAAAATCAGTTTGATATTAATATTCTGAGTGCATTCTTATTTCAGTCTGGATCAACTCTTATTACTCAAACTTAATTTTGTTTTTAAATAAAACTGATGAATTCAAATGTCTGCATATCAACAGAAAAATGATCCCATCTTCTGTGTAATTAAGTGCATTGTATTTATGTGTGCATAATGTAAAATCAATAAATAATGAATTACCACTGATTGTAATTGAATGTTTCCATAATTTTATTGTCAGCCATGATAAATAATCAGTACACTTATAGTGCATTAAATTAATTAGTGTGTCATTTCTACTACATACATCAGCAGTGAAGTAATGCAGCGACATCTGTTTTTAATGTTTTAAAGATGGGATCTCTTAAGTAGAAGAAGTAGTTACTAGAGATATTTTCAGTAATTGGCATTTATGGTAGTATCTTCAAGGAGATCAAATAAAGGCATTTATACTTCTTACAATAACTATGTTTTACTCCACTATCAATTATGAGTAACAATACTCAGGCATAAACCCTTTCTTTCTGTGGAAGTAAACTGAGGAATTCTTTTGTTACATTGCCCTATAAATTTGAAAGCTTATCAATTAGTAATGGTAGGCTCTTCCTCTGCCACAGTTAGAAGTTGCAGAGTAAAGATATAGGTATAGTGTAATCAAACCAAAAAAGAACAGTGGAGTATTTTATGTTGAAAGCCAATTTGTAACATTTTGTAATCAGTCCTTTCACAAAAGCCATACTCATTTATATTGTTAGTATACAAAGCAAACGATGATAAAGGAATGCTCGTCTGGGATTATTTGATAAGGTCAATTAAGCATTGCATTTTGGAAGTGAACAAAAATAAAAAGCTCTTAACTAAGGTAGGGTTGCTGGATTTAGCAAGTAAAACACACTGCAATATTTGGAATATACTTATAGAAAAACTTGTTCACTGCTGATCTGAAATTCAAATTTAACTATGTTTCCTGTATCTTTGTTTTCTAAATCTAGTAACCCTTACATAGGCTGAATCAGGAAAGGCTTCTCAGGTATGGTGATACTTGAGCCATCATAAAGGATCATTTGAGGTTGGCTAGGTAAAAGTGGGAGGAAGGATGGGGCAAGACATCTGAGTCAGAGGCATGAAAATACTAGTAAATATGGCTGAGAATAGGAGTGTGAGAGAGTGATGAAAAGTAGAGGTGAGCCCTTTGTTTTATTTAAAAATTAACTTCTAACTCCACAATGATAACCGATAAAAGGGACATTACTTTATTTGAATCTCCAACCCTTTTCTCCAAGTTCACAGAGAAGTCTGACAGGTGTAAACACAGCAGCAGTTGTGCAAAAAACAAACAAAAACAACAACAACAACAACAAAAAAAACAGTTGCTTACAAGGATACAAAGCTCCTCTTGTCCAAAATTCTTTCTCTTATTTCAGAACCTTCAAGAGGTTTCACCTTGCTCTGTGGGAGCTAATCAGCCTTTGATTCTCTCCAGTGAGGAATCCTATTGCTTCTCTTTTCTTTCAACATGTCACATTCCACATTCTATGCAACTCTTTCCACCTGTCAGGATGTCAGGTCTCAATGTAATTTTATGGCTGGAGTAGGAAATTTGAGTGCTCCAGAAGGAAAATTTTCACCAATAACTGATGGTTGATGAAAGAACCAAATGTCCTTTAATGTAAACCGATGTTTGTATCCTGCTTGCATACTGCCTTCTGAAAAGTTTTGCTCTGAGCACAAACTGTTGTTCATCATGCTACTGACTAAAATCTCTCAATATGAGGCCTTTATTATGGCAGATCACACTTGTCTCCATTGTCCTGGGAAGACTCTTCAAACAAAGCATACATTCCAATTGATATCATTCATCACGAGGAGTCTCAAAAATTCATTTCGAACTCAATAATACATGCATTTACAAATATCTTATCTAAACTCCCTACTTAAAATATAGAGACAGATGGATACATGCATTTTGAACCCAAAATGTCTGAAAAGAAAGAAAACATCAAGTGGAAGATGGGACCTGCTTTTAAATAAAAATCAACATGTGCTACTATCATCATTAATAATGACTTGTAAATCATTCTGTTTGGAATACAAAATCTAAATATCTGTATACAAGGGTGATGTATGAAAGTATAAATGCCCTCTGTTTTATCATATAATATTTTTATATTTTTCTAATTCGTTATTTAGTTTTAATTTCATACATATGCAAAAAAAGGGGATCTAAAATAGTTTCAATTCTCTTGTAAACCATGGACTATATCTTTGATACAAATAAAAACATACACACACACACACACGCACGCACACACACACTCCTCCATCCTCCCTTCCCCAACAAACACATTCTACCGCTACCATTAAAGACTTGATCATGGGTTACTATGTATCTTTATCTTTGGTGAAAGCGAACAAAAATTTCCATTTTACTGCTTACTGAAAAGAAACCCATCCTGGAGTTACCGCCATCTAGTGACAAGTAGGGGTATTTAATCCTTTTATTTTTCAAAACGAAATTGCCAAACATTTAAAAAAGTAAAATAAGGTGGAAATAAAGAAGAACATGAATATATAGACTCTGAAAGAACTCTTTAGTCTATAATATAACTGCCACAGTATTGTTTGACTGTAAATGAAGGTAATTATTTTTGTTTTCAAATAAATTGGATTTCTTCCAGGTTTCTAACATGTTAGTATTTTACTTTGTGACGAAATGTAAACTATACAGATTATGCTTTCCTTTGTATCTTAAGCTTATTGAAATTCTATGCTGAAATAATATTTCTTTTTATTGACTAATTGTTTTCAGTAATAATAATTTTTTATTTCTAAAGAATGGTGCTTTCATCTGCAGCTCTTATCTTGAGAAGTTTGTGTGTGCAGGTTCCTGAGATGCTGTCACAAATGATTTCCTTGCATTCATGACTACATAAATATTGCCTTGAAGGAAAAAAGTGTTAACATTTGGTCAAAATACTTTAGAATTCTTTCAGAAATAGGGTATTAAATAACTTATGCTAAAAATATCTGTAAAATCTAGCTGTGTAGGAGTTACAAAGCTTTTTTTAAAACAGTGCCCTACTATCAGTTTTCAGAGCCACACGCATAATAACCTCAATCTGGAAAGTGACCTCTTGTTTAAGCTAGGAAACACAGAGATACTGCAGAATTTCAGTTCAGTCTTTTTAAGAATCAAATGCAGCCCTATTGACTACAAATGGTAACTTCCATGTAAATGTCCAAATTTTACAAAGAACTAGTTTATAATGTCAAATAATGCTTACTTAAAAATCATCTGTCCTGACAATTAAAAATATAAAGAATTATATATAATATCTTCAGTTAGTCCTCTTTTCCCTAAGGAACAAGATAAAAATATCTACCATGGATACTGACCACTCCAAAGGGGAATTTAATCACTTCATCCAGTTGAAGAACTGCTTGGGGTGCTTAGGCCAGTTCTTTTGTCTCTGCCTGTATGGAAAACCCTTAAATATGAATGGGTAGGTTCTGGGTCTCTAGGTTAGCAACCACTTTTTATTTCCCAGAGTCACTGGAACCAAGGCTCATTAATCTATGTCTTATAAAAAGTTATAGAGGTCACATTAAAATGTGTGTAATGTAATAGTTTTTCCATCTGGGCTAGAAAAGGAAACAAAGTAAACAGTAGATTTCGGAGGTTTAGCTCTTTCATAATTTAATATCAGAATTGAATTTAAGAAGTATCATAATGAAATTACTGAGTCATAATATTAGAAACGTAAAATCAGCTGATGCCTTAGAAATAGACATCTACTAATTGACCAGAGTATTTAGTCTATGGTTAGATTGTTTTAAATGATTTCAAATTAAATACATACAATATGGTTCAATTACATTGCTATTTGAGAATTATAAAAATTTATTTTCCATATTTAAGAGGCAATCTATTTGTACCATATAAAATATTCAAAGCAATATAAAATAGTCTTTGTTCCTGGTCATCTTTCTCTGTTCTCATATTTGTGATTTTACCTCCTAAGTGGAATCTAAATTGAAAAATAGTGAGTGCCCATGGTGTACCCTGGATATTATATAACACAGCTTTAATGTATGCAAATAAAGAATGTGATAGGAATTATGTAATGGTTTCAACACTAGGAAAATCCAAAATCTTTTATGTTTAATGTGAAAATAAATAGGGCATTAAAATGATTAAACTGAATAAGCACAGATACCTCAAACATCAGAAGTACCTTTTCTCAGCTTGATTTTTTAAGAGACCATTGCCTCATCTGTATTATGAGAACCTTAGTTTTTTTTAAAAAAGTGCAATCTCCTAAGTAAGATATTAATATAACAGGAGGAATCACTAGAAGAAACATTTTACTTTACGTATATAGATACAAATCATTTCTTTTCAGGTGTCCAAAAATCATCACTGATAATGTTAGAGTAGCAATTTAAAGGAAAATGAAATACTCATTTGTCCAAATATTTATGTTAGTTTCTTCAGTTCTGAACTAGATATTTT
Source organism: Neomonachus schauinslandi (assembly GCF_002201575.2). NCBI lineage: Eukaryota > Metazoa > Chordata > Mammalia > Carnivora > Phocidae > Neomonachus > Neomonachus schauinslandi. The sequence goes on from NC_058419.1 coordinate 56,252,710, forward strand.
GCTTTCAATTTAAAATGCATGTTTCGAATCTATTCAGCATTTCTTATTTAAAAGCTGCCGTGTAGGTCAGGGGTTAGGCTACAGTAATACATCAGAAGGAAACCTCCCATGTGTTAACTCTGGAGTAGGAGATTTTGTTTTAGTGTTCTGAAAACCTAGTGAAACCCTGTATTATTGTATCTTAGAGCACCATAAGGCAAGAAGTAGACTGAGAGTTAATGCTTAAACTTAAGACAAAGACAATAAATTTAAAATCAGGCAAATCTGATTGTCTAAGTAATCTGAGGTAATTAAGCTCAGAGAAAATGTTATTCAGAATCCACTTGACTGAGATCCTAATAGAGAAACTATATTAAGAGGATAGGAAGTCTCAAAAATGAATATTTCATTATATAACTAAAAACAATCCTCACGTAAAAGAAGAGTGAATCTAAAATGATGTGACCTTATAGGGAGCTTTCAGATGAGCTCCAATTATAAAAGGAGGCACACAAAAAATGGAAAAATAAATATACTTGACAAATATTTTTAGATGGCACATATACGCCTATTTAAACATTATCTGGAAGGCTGAAGCCAAGGAAGGGATGAGAATTATAAATTAGAAGAAAAACTTAAAACCACCAGAAGTGTCTTTTAAAAAGTTCTTTTTGGAGTAAGAACAAAAAACAAAAAAGGGCTACACCAATATGTTTCTCAGATTTGGGATGTTTATTTAAAATGCAGATTCCAAATTTCCAGGAATGGACCCAGGACCCAAATTTCCAGGAATGGGCTCATTTTAATTAATTTAATTTAATCCCCAGGTAAATTTGTTTAATTTTTTCAAAGCAGAAAGTGAGTATTGTTTTTAAAGTCAAGTAATGCGGTGTGCCTGGGTCAGTTGTTAAGCATCTGCTTTCGGCTCAGGTCATGATCCCAGGTTCCTGGGATCGAGCCCTGCATCCGGCTCTCTGCTCAGCGGGAAGCCAGCTTCTCCCTCTCCTGGAAAAAAAAATGTGGAGGTAAATGCCAGTAGAGATAACCAAAACATTTGAAAGTTGTTACCTTTGAGGAGGAATTTTGAGGTTTTGAGAAAGGATTGGCTAAGGAAACTATTATTTACTGCATGTCTTTTAGCATTACTTGACTTTATTTTTTTTTTAAGATTTTATTTATTTGACAGAGAGAGAGAGACAGCGAGAGAGGGAACACAAGCAGGGAGAGTGGGAGAGGGAGAAGCAGGCTTCCTGCGGAGCAGGGAGCCCAACGGGCTCCCTGGGATCATGACCTGAGTGGAAGGCAGATGCTTAATGACTGAGCCACCCAGGCGCCCCTACCTCCACATTTCTAAGTAATATGCTATATTGCGATTTCTTGATTAATCACTTTTAAATATTATCTTTGACTTCTTATAGTAGATAAAGATTCAGGTCTCTTACACTTCCACCTATATACTTCCTCCTCCCCCACACTCTCTGTATAGTTACATCAAAATTTGGGGGAAAACAATATTCAGTGTTTACATTGGCATGATCATATATATCTTATTTGTAGTTGAGCCAGTTAGTATACTGTGATTACACTCCTTTCTCTAACAGTTTCTTGTTTTCCAAATATTAGTAATTGTCTCATATATGCTTGGATTTTATGTAATGATTGCTAATTCTACCCAAACATTCCAAAATTGCCTCAATACTATTTTCCACATAAGCAAACACATCAGGTAATTCCTCAATTCCTATTTTCCCAGAAGTCTTCCCTCTTGGAGCCCTTTACCTTTATGCTATGCTTCGGGTTAGTTTCTCTACAGTGTTGCATGTCTATCATTCTAGGAATTCCCTTTGCCATTATCCTGTGTTGGATCCCCTGTTCCTTTAATCTTCACCTATTTACTCCTTTCTTTTGGTAGGCCATATCCTCTAGTTGCTTTTTGAGTGCTACATAGAAGGTACTTTTTGAGTCCTGTCATGTCTGAAAATATCCTTATAGCTAACAATCAGCTTCGCCGTGTCTCATTTTTAACATGAATGGTAAGCCAAGTATTACTAGATATTTAAGGAATACCCTTACTGTAAAAAATAGAGGCCAAAATAAACAATGAAAACTTGGAGAAAGAAAAAAAAATGAGAGTGGGGCGCCTGGGTGGCTCAGTTGGTTAAGTGTCTGCCTTCGGCTCAGGTCATGGTCCCAGGGTTCTGGGATTGAGTCCCTCATCGGGCTCCCTGCTCCATGGGAAGCCTGCTTCTCCCTCTCCCACTCCCCCTGCTTGTGTTTCCTTTCTCGCTGTCTCTCTCTCTGTCAAATAAATAAAATCTTTAAAAAGAAAAAAATGAGAGCCAAGGCTAGGAACAAAATAAAACTTAAAATATGTAAGTAATATGCTCAGACAGGTGAGAGATGTTGCAGCTATGAAACAAGAACAAAATAATTATAAAAATAGTTATCAGCACACAAGACTTAGATCTTGGAAATTTAAAATATGACAAAAAGAGAATCAGCCCTCTCTGGTTGGTTAATATTACATTATTGGATATAGCCTAGTGTTCTCAAGGTATACCTGAAAATCACCTGGAGACTGTAGGTTGAACATGGTGGAATGCACAAAGACAGTTTATCCATTCTTCCCTCCCCAAATCCTGTTAAAATAATAGTGAAAAAAAATTTTAAACCTTAATTGTGACAGGGACAAAAACACAGAAGGGAAATAGAAGAAAAATAAAGACAAGGCTAGGAACAGAAGAAAACTACAAAAATTATAATTACTATCCTCAGAGAGATAAAGGAAGATGTAAAGTAGATAGAGGTGTGGTAAATGACTTAGCCTATGTAAAGTAGATAGAGGTGTGGTAAATGACTTAGCCTATGGCAGAGAATGATGTACACATGCTCACTTTTCACGGGACTATTTCTGAGCAGTCATTTCAGCTTCCTCCAAAAGCTTGTTAACACCTCTTCTCTGTTCTTTATGTCCATGCGTAGAGTTTGTAGATGCATAAGCTTCAAGGTTAGCTGATTGAGCAGTAAGACAAGCAGATCCCTAAAATGTCAGTATTTAGAGTACTTGAAAAATAGACATCTTAATTTTGATGAAGTCTAATTTATTAATCTTTTCCTTTATGGTTTGGCCTTTTGTGTTCTTTTTAAGAAATCTGTGCCTACTCCAGGAGGTCATGAAAATATTTTCCTATGTTATATTCTACAAGTTTTATTGTTTTACCTTTCACACATATTTTTATTTTCAATCCTCTGAGAATTGATTTTTTCTTATGGTGTGAAAAAAGGGTCTTTTTTATGTGGCTATCAAAATGATCTATTTATTTAACATTCTTTACCCATTGCACTTCAACATTGTCATAAATCATGTGAGCAGATATGTATGGGTCTGTTTCTAGATTCTCTGTTCCATTCCTTACCCTATTTGTCTATACATGCACCAATACCATACTACCCTAGTCAATATATATATACTAATGGTAGGTCTTAATATTGGGCAGTTTTGTTGTATTAATCCTCTTTCAGGTTGCTTTTCTTGTCTATTCTTGGCTATTGTTTAGCTTTGGCACTTCCAATATAATTTTGAGAATCAATTTGTCAGTTTCTACATAAAACTTGCTGGGGTTTTCATGAAGGTCACATATATCAATTTGCAATGAATTGGCATCTTTACAATTTTGAGTCTTTCAATTCATGAACATGCATATCCCACCATTAATTTTGGTCTTCCTTAATTTTTTTCAATAATATTTTATAGCTTTCTGTGTAACAATCCTTTGTTAGATTTCTTCTTAGGCATTCGATGCTATTATAAAAGACCATTTTCCCCATATTATAACACTGAGTTTTGAATATTGACCTTGTATCCAGAGAACTTATTAAATTCACTTACTACTTCTAACATGTATGTGCAGGTATTCTGGGATTTTCTCCATACGGAAGAGTGTCATGTACAAATAATAATGCCCTTATTTTTTTTTTCATTTCTCTTTTACCTTTTACTTATTTTTCTTGCTTTATTGCACAGATTAGGATGTCCAGTACAATGTTGAATGTTAAGAGATGAGAGCAGGTATTCTTATCTTATTGCCACTCTCAGGAGGAAATCTTTCAATATTTTACCACCAAGCATGATCATTCCTGTAAGGTTTTATACTATTTATCAGATTAAGGAAGTGCTATTCTATTCCTGGTTTGCTAAAAGTTTGTGGGTTCTTTATTACAAATAGATGTAGAATTTTAACTCTAATCCATCTATTGAGATTAGCACAGGTTTCTTTTCATTTCTCTTTCTTTTCTCATTTCTCCCTAATTAATTTTTATCAATTCAATTAATTTATAGTAATAAATTGAATGGTTTTTCTTTTTTTAAGATTTTATTTATTTATTTGTCAGAGAGAGAGGGAGAGAGTACAAGCAGGGGGAGCAGCAGGCAGAGGGAGAAGCAGGCTCCTCACTGAGCAAGGAGCCCGATGTGGGACTCAATCCCAGGACCCTGGGATCATGACCTGAGCTGAAGGCAGTCAACTGAGCAACCCAGGCATCCCTTAAATGATTTTTCTTTACAAAAAGTTAATTTTTAACATTAACATGGATTCAATATTCAATAAGCTCATGTTAAAGTACTTTGAAAAAAATATTAAATGCACCATAGGAAAAGATAGTACTCCTAAAACTAGAGCTATCAAAACTTTGATATATTGAGTAATTTTTTGAATATCATTTCACCTCTGAATTCTTGAAATAAACCCAAATTGGCCATGATGATTATCAATTTTATATATCACTGGATTCAATTTTATAATACTTTAAAAGAATTTTTCATTTAGCCAACATATAATACATCATTAGTTTTTGATGTAGTGTATGTTGGCTAACTGAACGTAATAAATAAATAAATAAATAAATAAATAAATAAATAAATAAATAAAATAATTTTCCATTTCTGTGTATCAGAGAAATTGGCCTATAATTTTTCTTTCTTATAATGTCCTTGTCAGGTTTGTTATGTTATTCTGATCTCATAGAGTGAATTAAGAATCATTCCCTCATTTTCTATTCTCTGGAAGAGTTTGTGTGACATTAGTGCTATTTCTTCCTTACATGTATTGAAAATTTACTGTCATTTGGGGCTGGAGTTTTCTTTGTGGATAGGTTTTTAATTGCAAATTCAATTTCCTTTTTTTTTAAGATTTTATTTATTTATTTGACAGAGAGAGAGGGAACACAAGCAGGGGGAGTGGGAGAGGGAGAAGCAGGCTTCCCGCTGAGCAGAGAGCCTAATGTGGGGGTCAATTCCAGGACCCTGGGATCATGATCTGAGCCAAAGGCAGACGCTTAACCAACTGAGCCACCCAGGCACCCCACAAATGCAATTTCTTTAATAGATATAATACTATTCAAATGTGTTATTTCTTGTGTCGATTTTGGTAAATTGTGTTTTTCAAGGAAATTTTTTATTTTATCTAAAATTGAAATTTATTGTCATAAGGTTAAAATAACCTCTTATCTTTTTAATATCTGTAAATTCCTTAGCAGTGTTCCTTTTCTCACCTTTGATACTGGTGATTTGTGTCTTACCTACTTGTTTTTGGTTCTAAGCAGTTTTTTTTTTTTAAGTAAACTATACCCCCAATGTGGGTCTTGAATTCACAACCCCAAGATCAAGAGTCATATGTTCTACCAAATGAGCAAGCAGATGCCCCTTTGTCTTGGGCACTTTTGCAAAAAGTTTATTGATTTTACTAGTCTTTGCAAAGAAGTAACTGACTTTTTGAATTTACTATATGTCTTTCTACTTAATTAAATTCTGCTTTTATTATTTTTCACATACTTCCATTGAGTTTAATTTGCTGTTCTTTCTCTAATTTCTTGAAATGGATACCAAGATTACAAGATCCTTCCTCCTTCCAAACTCCTGTCTCATAATGGTGAACAGTCAGAAGTCAGACAACATATGAGTCTGGGGAAAACAACTTCACAAGGTAGCCCCCTTGTGATTCAGAGCAGAACAAAAAAAGGGCAAAGGATGAATATGACAGCCCCACAGGCAAATGTGTAATGCAGAGTGTGAAATCTGGAGAAAAAAAGACTTGGGCAGAACATGATAATGCTCTTAACTTTTTAAAGGATAGTTATATAAGAGAGAGACTGCATATGTTATGTATGAATCCAGAAGTCAGTACTAGAACTGATGGAGGAAATTATAGAAAAATAGATTGCAGCTCAATATAAGAAAAAACTTTTAACAAGTAGAGACACACAAAAATAGAAGAGCTAAAATACATGGAATCAAGCACTCTCATAAAATTTTGGTTGGAAAGCATTTTGACAAAACCCATTAGAATTTAAAGTACTCCTTTTTTTAAAAAAGATGTATTTATTTGTTTGAGAGAGAGAGAGGGAGCATGAGTGGGAAGATGGACAGAGGGAGAGAATCTTCAAGCAGACTCCCAGCTGAGTGAGGAACCAGATGTGGGGCTTGTTCTTATAACCCATGAGATCATGACCTGAACTGAAACCAAGAGTCAGCCACTTAACCAACTGAGCCACCCAGGCACCCCTAACCTACTCTTTCACTCAACAATTCTACTTTTAGGATTTTTTTCAATAGGTATTATTGTAATGTAGTATGTAGTGTGTACCAAGAACTATGTTCAAGGATAGTTACTGAAGATTATTTGCAATAGCAAAAGATTGGTGACAACCTAAATGTCTATCAAAGGGAACTGACTACAGTTACAATACAGTGTAGCCATTTATTGGAATAATGTCCAAGATATATTATGTGCAAAAAGCAATATGCAAAACAGTTTCAGAGTATGCTATCATTTATGCGGTATGCTATTATTTGTATAAAAAGAAGGAATACAAACTTACATATACATATACACTTTATTTGCACAGTATAGCTCTGGATGGATACACAAGAAACTACCAAGCAGTGGGGAAAGGAATCCTAAAGGCATAGCTTCTCTGAACTTTCATAAACCAAATGAATTAGAAAATATTCACATTTTTATATTTAGATACATTTTTAAAGTAAAATAAAGAAATATTAGCTGGAAAATTGGGTGAATACTAATTAGTGGATCAGTATCAACCACAAGTAATGGCTCTATATTGAAACACAGAGCACTAGCTTGGGTAGGAATGGGTAGGAATGACTTGGATGAGAACATAGATTACAAACTCAGCAATTTCTATTTTACCAGAAAACCCATAAAAATAGAAATTGCTGAGTTTGTAATCTAACATAATAAAAAAAATACATTGGATTGTTGGTCAGTGTTCAGTGCCCTTGTCAACCAAAGTCATCTACATTCCTTAAAAAAACATTTGGATAAAAATAGAGAAGATAAGGGGAACTGATAGTTGTCATCAATTTTACATTTCCAATTAGAAATTTGACTACATTTCTATTACTATTCTATTTTCTCTACACTTGCTAAGAAGAATGAATTTGTTGAATTCCAAGTCAAATGTGGATTGGTAATTTTCTTTAAACCTTAATAAGAAAGCTTACTAATGTTTATTTTTGATATTTGCCTTTAAACATTTCAGGATTTTTAAATTTTAGTTCTTTTCATTACAGAAAGTTGATAAATGAAAACATGTTTTAGACTACTTAATGGATTTATCATACCTTATTAAATAATGTAAGAAATACTAAAAATAAATATGTCAAGGTCAATGTTGCAGAAATTCAGTTCACTACAAAAACAAGGATTTGCAGCTTTAAATGTCCCTATTTTCGACCTAAGAAAAATCAGGTTGGGGTGAAAGAAAGCAGGCACAACACCCTTATTTCAAGATTGATGATTCTTTCAATTGCCTCATGTGTATTCATCACATGGTCAAAGTAGGACCTCACTAGTTGGCAGACTTTAAGTTTAACTCATCAGTTGTAACTATTCCTCAGTGCACTTTCAGTACAACAGATGCAAGTGTATAAAGCATGCTTAAGAGAAAGGACCATCTATTGTTTCCTTGTGGGAGCATGAAAAGCCATTCAGGCAGACAATACATGGAAAAACAGATCTCTATACAAAGCTTTTAAACATAAGTTTTCTCATGGGTGCCTGGGTGGCTCAGTCGTTAGGCGTCTGCCTTCGGCTCAGGTCATGATCCCAGGGTCCTGGGATCGAGCCCCACATCGGGCTCCCCGCTTTGCGGGGAGCCTGCTTCTCCCTCTCCCGCTGCCCCCACTTTGTTCCCTCTCTCGCTGTGTCTCTCTCTGTCAAATAAATAAATATAATCTTTAAAAAAAAATAAATAAACATAAGTTTTCTCAAAGGAGCATCTATGAGAATATTACAGGATTATTTTATTTACATGTGGTTTTACATGTCACTTCCACCCCCATCAGAACCTTTAAGTATACTCTCATAGTGTAACCCTTCTTGAGTTTTAGTCATTTGTTCTATAGCCAGGAGTGTGATGTTTCCAATAATGATGTGGAAAAGCACCAACAGGTGTAACGTCCAAATCGTGTTTTATACCTGCTATATATATTTGGTCTGGCTTATTGTTCAGGAAAAATAATTAAGACTGTGAAATAGGTATTATATTAAAAAATGGTATCAATTTATTTTTTTAAGATTTTATTTATTTATTTGACAGAGAGAGAGACAGAGAGAGAGAGAACACAAGCAGGGAGATTGGAGAGGGAGAAGCAGGCTTTCTGCAGAGCAGGGAGCCTGATGCGGGGCTCGATCCCAGGATCCCGGGATCATGACCTGAGCCGAAGGCAGACGCTTAACGACTGAGCCACCCAGGTGCCCCCCCCAAAATGGTATCAATTTAAAACAGAAAATTTAATGATGCTTTCTCTTTAATAATGCCCCTCCCTTTCTTTGTTGCTTGGGAAACATGAAGATTTACCTATAGATATCATATAATACTGTTAGGAACATAAGACCTAATGAAACATTTTCAGTCTATGAGAAGTGCCAACAGTGTCAAGCCTAAAGCTGTAAAGAAATCCTGTCAGTCCTTCAGCCCTACTTATGGGTCACTGAGATGAATCTTGGCCTTATTTGGAGCACCTAACTGGCATGTTACACACTGGTACAAGTTATACTAAATTGCATTTGATTGGAGAGAGATATTGGATCTGCAAATTAGAATTCCAGGGGAAAAAGTGCTGTGTTGCCTTCTCATAAGGAATATATACTAAGGGCCATTTTGCTCTCCACAGTGACTTCAAGTTTTTAACATTATTGGCAAAAATTTTAATTGTATACATTTAAAAAATATATTTTTATGATAATGCTAACATGTAAAGGTCAGTTTTCTAAAAACTTCTGTGAAGGAATTTGTAATTTTATAAATAGTTCAGCTATGTAATACCCTATTAAGTTTAGTTATCTCCCTGTAATTAAAAGTGATCCTTTACATTCTACTGGAGATGTAATATTACTAACACTGATAACTGTACCCTTGTTACCTGGTTCTCAAGTGAAGGGAGGGCTCCTACCTGCTTGATATGTTTACTCAGCTCCCACTAATGTGAATAGGCATTCCCCAAGGATAAGAAAAAAATTTATAGGTTGGGCATATGAAACACTAACTCAATAAGTTTAATCTGCAAAGAGATGTGAAATTCTTCCTGACATTACAAGAACAGCAATTATGAGAGGCTTTGGTAAACTAAATATAGAGGGAAAGAATTGAAGATTGGAGGAAACAATCTCTCCATCACATCCTAGCAATAAAAATCACCACTATTTTGGTAATCTGGCTTGAAAAATTTTGATACCATTAATGTACCGCAATGTTGTCATAATATTAAAGCATAATAAAATATGTTGTCAATTAAATTTAAAACTGTGATAAATATAAAGGTGCTAATTGAATCATGTGGAGGAGCACTTGTAGACTGAGAAACAATTTTGAACTCTCTTCTTCCCCTACTGATCTCAGATTTTTAAAATAAAGCTTGTAGAGTATACTTGGGATTCATTTTTTAAAACTCTAGAGTAATTTTTGGGCACCTGGGTCGCTCAGTCGGTTAAGCGTCTGCCTTTGGCTCAGGTCATGATCCCAGGTCCTGGGATGGAGCCCCGCGTCAGGCACCTTGCTCAGCGGGGAGTCTGCTTGTCCCTCTCCCTCTTCCTCTGCTCCTCCCCCTGCTCGTGCTCACTCACTCTCTCTCTCAATCTCTCTCAAATAAATAAATAAATAAATAATAAAATCTTTAAAACTCTAGAGTAATTGGATTTCCAAAATCATCTTTAAAAGATTAGGGATCTAGATAGATGGATAAAATCTCTGTACAATTCTCTCTACTTACATGGTGAAGGATTGAATAAGTCAACCTTTGCATGGCCCTGAATGCAGGATAATGTCGTCAGCCCATGAAAGGCTGAGGTAGAACATATTCACCTACAGGGCCTCACTTAGCCTTGGAGCAGCCACAGTTGTAGCTATTCTCAACACCTCTAAAAGACATCACGAGATAGATTTTTTGTCATTCATGCATCAACTCCTTTCTTTTTCTCCTATCTCTGTATAAACCCCCTTTTCCCATGAGAAAGATAAATAGGAGTTAGTTATACTCCTAAATGCTGTAGTATAGGCATTTATATAACCTAGGTCAAAAAAGGTAAATTACACGAACTCACAAGTTTACTCCTCTTTACACTACAGTCTCCTTTTCCTCCCAAATACCCGAGTTCCCTTAATTTTCAGCTCAGTCAAAAATTTCCTCAGTCCTCATACTAAACTAATGCTTAAAGATTTAAGAAAGTTACTCCACCACCTCTTGCAATATATTTAAAATGGAAAAACAATTGCATCATTAAAGGTTTTTTTAGAAAATCATAGTAAAGACTAAATTTACAGCTAGATTTAGTTGGGGTCTCCATTGAGAATTTAGGTTATGTGTTTTCTAGAAATTAGGCATGTCTGGAGATATGATGGAAGTGAGTTGGCTATGGATCTATTACATGTAAGTCTTGGGGAAAAGTTCAAACCAAAAGAAGAAAGAATCAAAGCACACAAAGACAGTACAAAGGAATGGATGGGGAGGTAAAATTCTAAATATAGCCCCAAGATTGTCTCAGCATGGTCCCCTGGCTCAATTCCTCGTGGACCCATGGCCAAGTTTTCATATATGGAGAGTGCAGTAAAAGAATAAAAGAGCTGCTTCTGTAAATCCTTAAGAGTGCCAAACAGCACTTCTCTGTACCCTACTTAGTAGGATCTCACACCAATGGAAGTAGAGGGTACTTTCTCCAGTGGGGTTAACTGCCAAACCACAGGATGGGCAAAATATTGGTGCTTCTGGTGAGCTTTAGTGGGTATGGGTGCCTGTGGTAGGCATTGAGATAACCTTATGTGTCACAGATGTGCATATAAAGCACTTAGCACAGTTTCTGACACAAAATACATGCTCAGAAAATGGTTGTTTAATAACACAATTATTACTAGTAACAGCAAAATCAGTGAGTGCTAGGACCAAATTCACATCAGAATCTGATTGTATTTGGAGAAAGTGTCTTTAAAGAATTAACTTAAAATGAGGTCATTTGGGTGGATCCTAATTCAATATGACTGGTATCCTTATAAGAAGAAGAAATTTGGACACAGACACATGTAAAGGGAAGACATGTAAAGACACAGGGAGAAGACCTACAAGCCAAGGAGAAAAGCCATGAATAAATCTTTCCTTCACAGCCCTCAGAAGGAGCCAACCTCACTGATGCCTTGATGTCAGACTTCAAAGCCCCCAGAATTATGAGAAAATAATCTTCTGTTGTTTAAGCCACCTAGTCTGTGGTATTTTGTTATAGACATTACTAATTCACTGGGCATTGGCAGCAACAGGATACGTCATGCTAGCAAGACAGAGGAAAAGAAGAAAATGGTGATAGCTGATATGACCAGTTCCTAAGCATTCATTCATTCATATTATATTCACTCAATAAATATTAGTTGGTCATTACTATATACCAGACATTATTCTAAGTGCTGGAAATTCAAAGCCCAACAAAACATAGTCTCTACTGGTGAGGAACTAATAGTCTTGTGTATGTGTGGTCATTTGGAAGTGGGAAAATAGGAGAGGAGGAAGGAGATGATGAGATGAGAAAAATGAGATGATGAAAAGGGCATAGGGCAGTAAATATCCAAATGAATGATTATAATTCCATAATCAGCACTATGAAAATTTGGACAATGTTGGGCATAAGATTTTATGGATGTATAGAGGCAGGCCATCTAATCAGAATGGGTCAGGAAAAGCTTTCCGAAGGAGGTGTTTCTTGAATTAGGCACTGATGCATGCATAGGAGTTAGCTAGATAAAAATAGAGAGGAAGAACATTCCTATTTAAGATATACCACCCCTACTCATTCTTCTCGAACTCCTTGAACTACATAGGGAAGTCCTGTAATAGTTACAGGGGAAATATCAGAAAAATTTAGTTTTATTGCTCTTCTGATGATATGACTTTTATCCTCAGGCTGGAATGGCCTAGAAAATTCAGAGATTTTACACATGTGCCGCAAAGTTCAGTTTTTTTATTCAAACTAAAAATTGAAAGCTCCACACACATATGTAGATGCTGAGAAGGCCCAGTTTGTGAAGTGTAACCCTTGCTTTATAATTACTATATTGAACCCTGAGAAAAAGAGACTAAAAATAAATTTCAACTAATGTTCCAGTGATATAAAATTATTTTTTATGGTTCTTTTGCCAATCTCTGTGTAATAGTTCATTTATCCTCCTCTTGATTTCAGCATCTGATTTGTATCTAATTCGGCCACTATTCAAAATAGTCTTAGTGATGAGATCTGAAGTCATACTGAATAATATATGCATTAACATTTTTAATATCTTATTTTGTGTACAAGTAGCACTCCTATGTACTAAAGAATCAACTAGTATCTCTATATGTCAGTTTTCTGTCTATAAGAATGTTGGTATTTTTTCTCCAAGCAAAAATGGCAAAATATATTTCAGCACAAAATAGTTGTTCTAGCTTTATATTGTATCCAAGGAATGAATAATGTAGGCCTAGGAGCTGAAAAGAATAACAGCATCTTTGAATAGTTCAGAGGTGAAAGAACACAACTTTCATTTCATTTATTTTTTAAATTCCATTATAGCCAACATACAGCATTACATTAGTTTCAGGTGTACAATATAGTGATTCAACAATTCTATGCATTACTCAGTGCTCATCAAGATAAATGTACTCTTTAATCCCCCTCACCCATTTCACCCCCCTCACCCCCAGAACCATCTATTTTTTCTGTATAGTTAAGAGGCTGTTTTTTTTTTTTTAATTTTTTCTTTGTTCATTTTTTTTCTTAAATTTCACATAGGAGTGAAATAATTTTGTATTTGTCCTTCTCTGTCTCACTGATTTCACTTAGCATAATGCCCTCGAGGCCCATCTATGTTGTCACATATGGCACTATCTCATCCTTTTTATGGCTGAGTAATATTCTATTTTATCTACCTATCTACCTATCTATATCACATCTTCTTTATCCATCCATCTGTTGATAAGCATTTAGGTTACTTCCATATCTTGGCTATTGTAAATAATGCTGCTACAAACATTGGAGTGCATGTATCCCTTTGAATTAGTGTTTTTGTATTCTTTGGGTAACTACCCAGTAGAGCAATTGCTGGATCATATGGTAATTCTACTTTTAATGTTTTGAGGAACCTCCATACTGTTTTTCACAGTGGCTGCACCAGTTTGCATTCCCACCAACAGTGCAATAGGGTTCCTTTTTCTCCACATCCTTGCCAACATTTGTTGTTTCTTGTGTCATTGATTTTAGCAATTCTGACAGGTGTGAAGTGATATTTCTTTGTGGTTTTGGTTTGCATTTCCCTGATGATGAGTGATGTTGAGCATCTTTTCATATGTCTGTTGGCCATCTCTGTCTTCTTTGGAGAAATGTCTGTTCATGTCTCTGACCATTTTTTAATTGGATTATTTGGGGGTTTTTTGTGTTGAGATGTATAAGTTCTTTATATATTTTGTATAGTAACTCTTTATTGGATATGTCCTTTGCAAATATCTTCTCCCATTCTGTAGGTTGTCTTTTAGATTTGTTGTTGTTTCCTTTGCTGTGCAGAAGCTTTTTATTTATTTTTATTTTTTTATTTTATTATTATTTTTTTAGATTTTATTTATTTATTTATTTATTTGAGAGAGAAAGAGGGATCGGGGGAGGAGCAGAGGGAGAGGGACAAGCAGACTCCACGCTGAGTGTGGAGCCCAACGCAGTGCTCAATCTCACCACCCTGAGATCATGACCTGAGCTGAAATCAAGAGTTGGACACTCTACCGACTGAGCCACCCAGGCATCCCAGAGGTGTTTTATTTTGATGTAGTCCCAATTGTTTATTTTTGCTTTTGTTTTCCTTGCCTCAGGAGACATATCTAGAAAAATGTTGCTACAGCCAATGTCAGAGAAATTACAGCCTGTGCTCTCTTCTAGGATTTTTATGGTTTCGCATCTTACATTTAGGTCTTAAGACAAATTTTAAAAAGGAAAGCATGACAGTAAAGAATTAAGTTGACAGGAGCTTCTTGCTGGCTCAGTCGGTAGAGCATATAACTCTCTTTTATTGAAGATTTTATTTATTTGTTTGAGAGAGAGCATGAGCAGGAGGAGGGGCAGAGGAAGAGGGAGAAGAACAAGCAGACTCCCTGCTGAGCAGGGAGCCTGATGCCGGGCTCCATCCCAGGACCTGGAGATCATGACCTGAGCCGAAATTAGACGCTTAACCAGCTAAGCCACCCAGGCACCCCAGCATGTGACTCTTGATCTTGGGGTTGTGACTTCAAGCCCCACGTTGGGTGTAGAGATTACTTAAAAATAAGTAATTTTCTTAAGAAAAAAAGGAATTAAGGTGACATGTGAAGTATACTAACATTCTATTCCAAATCATTCATTTAGGTTCATAAAGGTAATGATGATGGTTATGATGGCAAAATTATATTCAATTTTAATTCATCCAATTTATTTTACAAAAAGAAAAAAAATAATTTTAAAAATAGGTCTTCTTGTCAGTCTCCTTCTAATAACCTGCTTCAGAATGAAAAACTGAATAGTCATTCTTTCAGTATCAAAGTTTGCATTGGATGCTTTGACTTCTCTGAAAGACTGAGAATGCTGGATGCATGGCATGGTTACCGTTGGAACTGCTGGAGTTAGGCTTATGGTGTATTTCAGTTTTGGTTTTAGATATATCCTGGAAAGATTTTTCCATACTTTACCAGGTCCTAACCTACCATAATAATTTGCCCTTTTATTTGGATAGACACCATTCATTATGAAACGATAGAGTATGAAAACAGCTGAACTCTTGAAAATGAGTCCATTTCAGACAAAACTCTGGCAGCTAGAGACTCTTCCAAGACTCTGTCAAAGACCTAGAAACAAAACAAATGCTGGCTTCAATTTGATTAGACTTAGTATCTGAAACAGAAAATAATGCAAATAAGAGCTATAATAAAGTGCTAAATTATGTGAGAGGGGAATAAAAGGATAACTTATGAAAATGTCTCCAACTCAGGTGATATAAGGATAGGCTTTGGGACATTTGAAGAAATGCAAACAAAATTCAAATCATAGGACATAAGATGATTATTGAGGGAAAATGTTATGTTCTCTTAAAGAGTTAACTTTTAAAGGGCACTCCGCCAAACCATGAAATAAAAAATCTTGTTTTCATAGCTAAATTGGAAATATTGGGAGAGAGTCCAGAATGGTAAGCTTTGTCTTGCTGTTTGTTATGGAAAGCAGACACATAAATGCCTGGCATGAAAGAAAAACTTGTTTCTGTCAAATACAGTCTGTTCAGGAAGAGTGCATCTGTGTGAAAATATGACCCTTATAATGCTGCCAAGTTTAGCAAAATCTAAGGTAAGCTGTCGAGGAAGTGCTAAAAGCAGTTTTAACTTACACACCCAGTTTTTAAAGGCATTCAAAAACAATCTCAAGGAGAACACTTATAATACACTATTTTGGTAATTCCCTGCTCTGACTTCCTGTGTCCCAATTTAGACACTAGATAAATGTATTTTTCCTGAAAGAACTGGAAACATGATGTCCAACTTGAAACTTATGTTTTCAACATTCTGGTTTGCATGTCCTGGGGTTCTAAAGTTTCATATTTGTTTATATCCCTTGTGAGTTTAAAATAATTGTCTTCTTCAACAAATCCGAGTTTGCAAGAACTCATTTCATATGATGTCTTTATGGTCTTTTGTTTATGGTTTGTCTTTAAAAAGTCCAAGTGAAGATATTTCATATGGAAGACATCAGTGCTTTAGATTTATGAACCACCTTAAATTCTTTTAATTTTGTGATGAAATGCATGGAAAAAATTTTTAAAGAATTTAACCAGTTTCAAAACTTCAAGGATAATGAAGATTATTTTTGGTCCTGGATAATTTTATTTTTCAGGATTATAGGAAGGTTAAATATATTTTTAAAATTTCCCTAATTTTCTTATTTCTTAAAAAGCAGACAATGTAAACTGCAAATTGGAGCTCAGCTGTGAGTGATACAGTGCTTTCAGTACACCCAAACTAACTGTATATGGTTTAGGCAGATGTTAGTTGACTACTAAGTGTGGATTCAATACTTGTGATCAGAGTTTTGGTGTACTTGCTATGATGGGTTGGAGAATATATATAGCAGCAGTCACAAACTCATGTGTTTACAGGGGTCTGGCAGGTAATAAAAATGAATGGAGATGTCTAGTGTAAAAATAAATTATACTGAAACAGGAAGCAATTGTGTTCTTCCATTTTACTACTTTTGATTAAGATACAACTACAGCTTTTATGTTTGTTTTCCTTTGAATTACTTTAGGAAAAATAACAATGCAAACAAAACAAGAAGTAGCAACTAATAATTGTATTCAAATGTGTTAATGTGTAAGATTTGGTTATGCATTACTAGTTTGTGATTTCTGGTTTAGAGTGAAATACGAAAATTGTTAGGCTATCCAGACACTGTGATATCAGGCACACAGTACCATCTGCAAAGTCCTCTTGCCAAGATGTTGACCTTGAACCTAATTAAATCTCTAGAGTTAACTTCCATTTATAGAAATATAAAGCATAGAGGAACAAGTAAAATGACACCTCAAGGAAAAAGACAAATCTACAATGTGGAATATTCCATACAAACAACTACGGTGGTTACTCCAACAAGCCAATGGCAGGGAAAATGAAGGTGATGAGAATATACTGCTCTAGATTCAAAGAGACCACACAAGTATCAATCCAATGCAATTGTGAATCTTATTTTTATTCTAATGCAAACACGCATTTTTAAACGATCAGGAACATTTATGTATGGACTAAATATTAGATAATACCAAAAAATATTGTTAATTTTTTATTATTTTTTATTTTTTCAAAGATTTTATCTATTCATTTGAGAGAGAGAATGAGAGACAGCATGAGAGGGAGGAAGGTCAGAGGGAGAAGCAGACTCCTCGCTGAGCAGGGAGAACGATGCGGGACTCGATCCTGAGACTCCAGGATCATGACCTGAGCCGAAGGCAGTCGCTTAACCAACTGAGCCACCCAGGCGCCCTATTGTTAATTTTTTAGACATAATAATGGCATTGTGGTTATATAAAAGTATCTGCAGTATTTAGAGATGCATACAGAAGAATGTAGAGGTGAAATAATGAGATGTCTGGGATTTGCTTTAAATATTTAGGAAAAATGAGAAAAGCAAAAAAGAGGTAGATGAAACAAGTGAGGCAAATCTTGATAATAATAGAGTCTGGTGATGGGCATATGAGGATCCATTGTACTATTTTCTATTTTTTTATTTGAAATTTGACATTTAAAAATTTAAAACTACAGAAAGTTACACTTTCAGGTATGATAAATTAAGACCCTACCTAACAACTCTCCACCTCCACCCCACTGTATAAAATAATTATAAAACCTGGGTATACAACAAAGAATATGAATGTACTGGAGAGTGAAGATAAGTGTCTGCTGGGTTTGCAGTACAAGTTCACTTGGAGGAGGGGTGACAACTAAATACCTAAGCTGAGGTTTTTAGCCTGAGGCTAACTGCAGTCTACAACTGGCTGTAATTCATCCAGAAAAAACCAAACCAAACCAAACCAAACCAAAACAAAACAAAACAAAAACAAAAACAGAAACAAAAACAAAAAACAAGCAATCTCTCTTTGGCCTATAAAACGTGAAAACTGAACCCAGGAAAATGTGAGTGCTGAAGAGGATGGAGGAATCCTACAAGGAAAAGAACCATATAGCAGATCTCCAAGCTCTGTCCACCCACAGTTATGACTGACCTCAGAATTAGGCATGTATGGGAGAGCCTAAAACCATCTCAGCTAAAGACCATCTTCACTCTAGACAAGAGATTGCAAACTGACAACTCATGGGTAATCCCTACACGCAGACACATTTAAATCCAATCTGAACTGACTTTGAAGTTTGAAGTTCAAGCCTAACCCTCACTTAAAAAAAAAAAATCACCTGCTAAAACAAAGGAAACAACATTCATTATGGAAAAATAACAGAATCCAAAATCTCCACAATTCAACATTCAAAATAGAAAATAAATAAATAAATAAATAAATAAATTCAAGTAAGTTGATATACAGTGTAATATAGAAAGTGATGAACAACAAATTAAGCCTAGGGGCAGCACAAGAAGAGAAATAATAATAAAGATTAGAGCAGAAATAAATGACATAGAAAAAACAAAAGAACCTAGTAGAACAGATCAATGAAACCAGGAGTTGGTTCTTTGAAAGATTAATAAAATTGATAAACCCCTAGCCAGACTTAACAAAAAGAAAAGAGAAAGTACCCAAATAAATAAAATCACCAATGAGAGAGGAGAAATCACAACCAACCACAGAAATAGAAACAATTATAAAAGAATGTTATGAAAAAATATATGCCAACAAATTTGGCAATCTGGAAGAAATACATAAACTTCTAGAAACATTCAAACTATCAAAACTGAAATAGGAAGAAATAGAAAACTTAAACAGATTGATAACTAGCAAAGAAATTGAATCAGTAATCAAAAATTTCCCAACAAACAAAAGCCCAGGGCCAGATGGCTGCCCACGGGACTTCTACCAAGCATTTAAAGAAGCGTTAATACCTATTCTCAAACTGTTTCAAAAACTAGAAATTGAAGAAAACTTCCAAATTCATTCTATGAGGCCAGCATTATCTTGATTCCAAAATCAGACAAAGATTCCACTAAAGAAAAGAATTACAGGCCAATATCCCTGATGAATATGGGTGTAAAAATTCTCAACAAGATACTAGCAAATCGAATCCAACAGTACATTAAAAGAATCATTCACCACGACCAAGTGGAATTTATTCCTGGGCTGTAAGTATGGTTTAATATTCATAAATCAATCAATGTGATACATTACATTAATAAAAGAAAGGATAAGAAGCATATGGTCCTCTTAATAGATGCAGAAAAAGTATTTGCCAAAGTACAAAGCATCCATTCTTGATTAAAAACCTCAACAAAGTAGGGATAGAAGGAACATATCTCAACATCATAAAGGTCATATACGAAGGACCCACAGCTAATATCATCTTCAATGGGGAAAAACTGAGAGCTTTTCCTCTAAGGTCAGGAACAAGACAGGGATGTCCACTCTCACCACTGTTATTTAACATAGTACTGGAAGTCCTAGCCTCAACAATAAAAAATAAACAACATCCAAATAGGCAAGGAAGAAGTCAAACTTTCACTATTTGCAGATGACATGATACTCCATGTAAAAACCCAAAAGACTCCACCAAAAAATTTCTAGAACTGATTCACGAATTCAGTCAAGTTGTAGGATACAGAATCAAATATACAGAAATCTGTTGCATTTCTATATACTAATAATGAAACAGAAGAAACAGAAATCAAGGAATTGATCCCATTTACAATTGCACCAAAAAACATAAGATACCTAGGAATAAACCTAACTAAAGAGGTAAAAGATATATACTCTGAAAACTAGAACATTTATGAAAGAAATTGAAGGTGACACAAAGAAATGGAAACACATTGCATGCTCATGGATTGGAAGAACAAATATTGTTAAAATGTCTATGCTACCCAAAGCAATCTACACATTTAATGCAATCCCTATCAAAATACCACCTGCATTTCTCATAATGAGAACAAATAATCCTCAAATTTATTTTTTTTTGGATGACAAAAATATTTTTTTATTTTATTATGTTATGTTAATCACCATACATTACATCATTAGTTTTTGATGTAGTGTTCCATGATTCATTGTTTGCGTATAACACCCAGTGCTCCATTCATTCAAATAATCCTCAAATTTATATGAAACCACAAAGGACCCTGAGTAGCCAAAGCAATCTTCAAAAAGAAAAGCAAAGCTGGAGGTATCATAATTCCAGACTTCAAACTCAATTACAAAGCTGTAATGATCAAAATAATATGGTACTGGCACAAAAACTGACACATAGATCAATGGAACAGAATAGAGAACCCAGAAATGGACCCACAACCATATGGTCAACTAATCTTCAACAAAGCAGGAAAGAATATCCCATGGAAAAAAGACAGTCTCTTCAATAAATGGTGCTGGGATAACTGGACTGCCACATGCAGAAGAAAGAAACTGGACCACTTTCTTACACCACACACAAAAATAAATTCAAAATGGATGAAAGACCTAAATGTGAAATAGGGAAACCATGAAAATCCTAGAGCAGAACACAGACAACAACTTCTTTGACACTGGTCATAGCAACTTCTTTCTAGACATGTCTCTGGAGGCAAGGGAAACAAAAGCAAAAATGAACTCCTGGGACTTCATCAAGATAAAAAAGCTTCCACACAGTGAAGCAAACAAACAAAACTAAAAGGCAACCTTCACAATGTGAGAAGATATTTGCAAATAACCTATCTGATAAAGTGTTAGTATCCAAAATATATAAGGAACTTATCAAACTCAACACCCAAAAAACAAATACTCCAGTTAAGAAATGGGCAGAACACAAGAATAGACGTTTTTCCAAAGAAGACATACAGATGGTTAACAGACACATGAAAAGATTCTCAACATCACTCATCATCAGAGAAATACAAATCAAAATTACAATGAGATATCATCTCACACCTGTGAGGATGGCTAAACTGAACACAGGGAACAACAGATGTTGGTGAAATTGCAGTGAAAAGAGAACCCTCTTACACTGTTGATGGGAATGCAAACTGGTACAGCCACTCTGGAAAACACTATGGAGTTTCTTCAAAAAGTTAAAATTGGAATTACCCTATGATCCAGCAATTGCACTACTAGGTATTTATCCAAGGGATACAAAAATACCGATTCAAAGGAATACATGCTCCCCGATGTTTAGAGCACCATTATCACTAGTAGCCAAATTATGGAAAGAGTCCACATGTTCATCAAGTAATGAATGGATAAAGAAGATGTGTTATATATATACACTGGAATATTACTCACCCATAAAAACAATGAAATCTTGCCATTTACAACAATGTGGGTGGAGGTAGAGTGTATTATGCTAAGTGAAATAAGTCAGAGAAAGAAAAATACCATATAATTTCACTCATATGTGGAATTTAAAAAACAAAACAGATGAACATAGGGGAGAAAAAGAGAGAGGCAAACCAAAAAACAGACTCTTAACTATAGAGAAAAAACTGAGGGTTGTTGGAGGGGAAGTGGGCAGGGGGATGGGTTAAATGGGTGAGGAGTACTGAGGAGGGCACTTGTGATGAGCACTGGAGGTTATATGTAAGTGATGAATCACTAAATTCTACTCCTGAAACTAATATTACACTATATATCAACTTACTTGAATTTATTTATTTATTTATTTATTTATTTATTTATTTTAAGATTTTATTTATTTATTTGACAGAGAGAGACACAGCCAGAGAGGGAACACAAGCAGGGGGAGTGGGAGAGGGAGAAGCGGGCTTCCTGCTGAGCAGGGAGCCCAATGCGGGGCTCGATCCCAGGACTCTGGGATCATGACCTGAGCCAAAGGCAGATGCTTAACGACTGAGCCACCCAGGTGCCCCAACTTACTTGAATTTAAATAAAAACTGAAACAAACAAAAAGAATATAATGAGAAGCCCTTAAAGGATGTAATGCTAATTATGCAATTGAAAAATTAGTACTGAGTCCCTGAGTTGGGAGTAAAGGCTGTATTTTTTTATGTCTTCATTCACCCACCAACCAAAAAGTGTAGGCTCTTGCCCATTCCACACCCCTTTTGGAACCTGGCAAGTTCTAGCTGGCAATGGAGTGGAGAGAGGTGCTGTGGGTATAACCCAGAAGCAACATTGATGTTCTTGGGAGGGCTTCCTTAAAATCTCACTTCTGTCCTCTTCTCCATTACCTACCTCATAAATTGCCCTACTATACTGAACCCACCTTGAATAATTACCTTTTAAAAATTTGTCACTAAATAAAAGAAACTAGAAGAACTGACAAAACTAATAAGCCATGTTAAAAACATTCTTCTTGAAATTAATATGTGTTTACTCTTTGGCAAAAATGTAAATATTTTTAATACCCTTAAGTCTCCTTCCTTTAACTCTGTTTTCTACCATATGGCACAAGTTTTCTGTTCTAAAAATATATAGAGAATGAAGCCAATGAACTCTGCAACTGGAAATGAGGGAACATTTACCTAAGAAGCAGAAAGTACCCACACTGTTTCTAAATTTGAATACATTTAGTATTAGATCCAAGTAGACAGTAAGTATATCTAAACTAAATACTTTCAGTAAATATATTAAACATGTAATAAATGTCAACAGATAAATATAATTTTCAAAATCACAATATTCCACTGTTAAAAAGAAAACCATAGGCCCAAGATGGAGTCACTTATGTTAGGCCAAGTCACCAAACAAGGGCTTAATACTTAACTTAATTGCAGTTTCAACTTCCCCCAGAAATGTAGTGTCAACAGGTCAGTACCTAAGAGCTAATCTACCACCTGGGCCCGCTCTATCCCCTACCACCCCCAAGAAAGATGAGGTAATCTGCATGATAAGATCCCTGCTCTTCCCCCTAAGGGAAGGTCACCTTGCCAGAAAGAAAGATCCTTTCTTTTTTTTTGCTAATAACTTCTTGCCCCAGCCTCCTTTTCATAAAAACCTTCCATTTTGTACAACTCCGCAGAGCATCTCTCTATATGCTAAATGGGATGCTGCCCTATTCATGAATCACTTAATAAAGCCAATTAGATCATCAAACTTAATTGGCTGAATTTTGTTTTTTAAACACCACTGTGTTTGTAAAGATAATTATTAGGAATTTTCTTCATTATTTTGAGTTTTAAAGATTTTATGTTCTTTGCTGCTAATGTACTTGCAATCGTTTTTGAACAAAGAATTAAGTTAAACCACTCACATTACAGTTATATCTTTTCTTTAAAATTGTGTAAGCTCTGGGGTGCCTGGGTGGCTCAGTCATTAGGTGTCTGCCTTCAGCTCAGGTCATGATCCCAGGGTCCTGGGATCAAGCCCTGCATCAGGCTCCCTCCTCGGTGGGAAGCCTGCTTCTCCCTCTCCCACTCCCCTGCTTGTGTTCCCTCTCTGGCTGTCTCTCTCTGTCAAATAAATAAATAAAATCTTTAAAAAAATTTGTGTAAGCTCCAAGAAGGTAAGGACTGTGGTTTTCCTGGTTCATTGTTGTATCTCCAGCATGTTACAGTTCTTGACACATGGCAAGGGTTCAATAAATGCTTGTTAAATGAATAATACCACACAATTTTAATGGGATAGCTATAATTGTTTGTATTTAGAATGTGACTTCTTAAAAGCAGGGTCTGTGGTTTTTAGGGTCTCTAGTGTATCTAACCTTATGCACATATGAGCACCCACTATCACTTTTAGGCCGTGGAATGCTGGTAAATATGTGTGGTGTAAATCTCCCACCAAGGTTGGTTTCAAGCGACCAACCTGATATTTCTGAACATGGAGCTGGGAATAGATGTGCTTGTTGTCTCTCAGGAGCCAGTAAGTACTGGCTCCAGCATATCACATTTGGATATTGAAACCTCCAAATTGTAGATTTAATATTATCCCCTCCCAAAACAATCCTGAGCAAGCCTGGCATTTTACCAGGAGCTCTATTTCCACTAGAAGATGGGAGTCTGTAATTAGTATTGTTGCTATATTCTAGTAGTTTTCAAAGTAAAGTCCCAAGACCAGCAGCATCAGTATTACATGTGAACTTTCAACAAAATTCCAAGGCAAATTATTAGTCCCCACCCTAGGCCTATTTATCTAATCAGGAACTCTGGGGATTAGTGAAATCCATTTTTTAAACCCTCCAGGTGATTCTGATATTCAAGTTTGAGAACAACTGCCCCAATCCAATAGTCAGGCCGGAAACAAGCTCCTCATGCACCTGCATTTTCAACCAGGTGCAATCTTTCCCACCTATAATTTCAGTCACTTTGACTTAATTTCTGCCCCTTTCAATGAACTTTAGTCCACTTATCTGAAAGGATTAGTGTTTTTGCCTGAACCACAAATAAAACACTTGAGAATTAGATACAGATGCCAGCAGAAATGGAAACAGTTACCTATACCAAGGACAACAATGTTAGTCTTCTTAGCCCAGTTGCAACTCCTTCTCCTGTATCCTTCCAATAAACTTCTATTCTACATTCCACAGATTTTGGCTCTAGGTTGAAATGTCTGGAAAACTTAGACAAACATGATAGTATTTTTTTCTGTTGCCTAATTTTTCATACAAATCCTCTAAACAGGTAATTTAGGTATGATTTTATTTTTGAGAGCCTCTAAAACAAAATGTAGGCTTAAAAAGGATTCCCTAAAGCAGCTGTAGAAAGATTAAAATATAATGAAGCTGTGTCTCCAATGATGATTTTATTAGTTGTCATACTATTCAAGCACTAAATCCTGGGACATCTTCCTAGAAAAGGCACTTCTCAGGAGCTTCTTCTTTATCCTGTCCAGGTCTACCATAGATATATAGGATATATGCTAACAGGATGTATAAATACAAAGCACTAAAAAAAGAGAAAATAAGATATTTAAAATAAGACAAAGATATATTTTAAATCACCAGAATCCACAAACAATAACATAAATTAGTAAAAGCGTTCAGTTCTGAGATGTGAAAGAAATTAAGGGTATATTAAAAGAAACTGAATTTTAATGTAAGTTTAAAAATGTCAGTAAAGGATCTAAGATGGAGGACTCTAGGCTCATCTCGTCTTTCAAACACAACTAGATAACTATCAAATCATTCTAAATACCCCAGAAATCAACCTGAAGACTGACAGAGCAAACTCCATATCTAAAGGGAGAGAAGAAGACACATAGAAGAAAGTAAGAAGTGTGGAGACATGGTTTAAAGGAGAGATTGCAGGTGCTGAGGAGGTACAGGAGACATGGTCACAGAGAAGGGTGAGAAAGACAGGAGCACAGAAGGAAGTGCACAAGGAGAGCATTTCCCCAAAGCCAATGGCTGGGAAAACAAGAGGGGCTGATTTTTGTGAGTTCTTGCAACCAGCAGGGCTTAAAGACTGGAGTTTTAAAGATCAGCAGGCTTAGCTAGGAGAGAGCTCTGTAGGTGCTGCCCTACTCCTGGAGAGAAGGCAGGCAAACAACCCAAGGGCAGAAGGCCTGGAAACAATTTGAAGAATGCTTGGGGCACAAAGTGGGAAGATTTTTTTTTGCTCTTCTTGGAGCTTGTCCCTGAGAGGCAGAGTTCAGGGAGACATTGCTGTGGGGACATTTCTTTAACCACCCCTCAGCATAAACACAGCTCATCTCCAACACTGACTGCCTGACTTGCTTACACCAAGTCCCACACCCCTGTGCTCTGGCATGACAGCCCATTTTGGTCAAGCTTGTCTCAGTCCCAGCATGGTGGGACCCTCCCCAGAAGACCAGCACAGGCCCCTGCCCACACCATGTCCCTAAAGCCTGGAGTTTCAGAAGGCTACAGGCTTGGTTGGGTTAGAGCCCGGGGGGCACTATGCTGCTCCTGGAGAGAAGGCAGGCAAACAACTGGAGGCAGACAGTATTGAAACAGCAATCTGAAAAATGCCTGTGACACACAGTGCAGAAAATTACTCCCTCTTCTCAGAGTGCTTCCCTGAGAGGCAGCATGCACAGAGATGTCTCTCCAGATGCCTCTCCTCTCCTACAAAGGAGCTTGCTGGCACCATTTCCCTCCCTCACCCCTTAGCATAAACCTGGAGTAAGCAGCATGGCTCCTACCTTAGTTGCCTAACCCGCTTACATCAAGTCCCACAACCCTGTGCTCTGGTGGTACATCCTTCTCGGTCAAGCTAGCCTCAGTTCCAGTGCAGTGGGTCCCTTTCCCAGAAGACCAGCAGTAATCCCTGCTGACACCACATCTCCTGACCAGAGAGTTCTACAGGGCTTCAGTTCTAGTGGAAATAGTATCAGGTCTCATTTAACAAGCAGACCAGAGCACACCTAGTTAAAATCACCACATTCTGGCAAAGGACCAAACACTGCCCACTGCAGGTAAAAAGAGCCTTTGTAGATGAGTGGTGTGAAAAATAGAGCAGCCAAAACACAGCAGCAGAGTGCACACAATACACACCAGAGACACTCCCAGAAGCACCAAGCTCTGAACATTATATGACCTCTTCTTCATAAAGAAATCTAACACACAGAAAAAGGCTGTTCACAGAAAAAGGCAGAGACTTAGACAAAATGCCAAGATCAAGGAATTCATCCCAATGAAAGAACAAGAAAAGACCATGGCCAGAAATCTAAGTGAAACAGATATAAGTAACATGCCTGATGGAAAATTTAAAGCAACAATCATAAGGATGCCGACTGGGCTTGAGAAAAGAATGGAAGACTTCAGGGAGGCCCTTACCCCAGAGATAAAAGAATTAAAAAACAATTAGTCTGAAATGAAAACTGCAATAACTGAAATTGGAAACATACTTGATGCAATGAACGCAAGGCTGCAAGACAGAGGAATAAGTAAGTGATACAGAAGACAAAACAATGGAAAACAATGAAACTGAAGAAAAGAGAGAAAGAAGTATGGAACACAAGAATAGACTTAGGGAACTCAGTGACTCCATCAAATGTAATAATATTCATATTATAGGAGTCCCAGAATAAGAAGAGAAAATGGGGCAGCAAATCTATTTGAGGAAATAATAGCTGGAAACTTCCCTAATCTGGGGAAGGAAACAGGCATCCAGATCCTGAGGCTCAGAGAACTCCCATCAAAATCAGTAAAAGCTGGGAGAGAAGAGCTAAGATGGCAGTACTGTAGGAGGACCCTAGGTTTGCCTGGTCCCTTGAACACTCTAGATAGCTATCAAATCATTCTGAATACCCAAGAAATCGACCTGAGAATTGATAGAACAAACTGCACAATTGGAGAGAAGAGGCCATATTGAGGAAGGTAGGAGGTGCAGAGATGTGGTTTGGGGGAAAGACTGACCACCAGTGCTGTGGAGGGGAGGGAGCCCTGGACATGGAGAAAAGTGAGAGAGAGTGGAGTGCACATGGACACACACAAGAAGAACACTTCCCCAAAACTATTGTCTGGGAAAATAAGAAGGGCTGATTTTCGAGAGTTTTTATAACCAACAGGTCACAAAGACTGGAGTTTTAGAGGTCCCTGGGTTTGCCTGGGATAGAGATCAGAGGACACTGCCCTACTCCTGGAGAGGAGGCAGGCAAGCACCACAGGGCAGACTGCACAATCTGAAGATTGCCTAAGATGCACAGGGAGAGACTATTCATACTTTTTGGAGCACCTATGTGAGAAGTGACATTGCCTCTCTAGGGACAAAAGAACAGTCAGGTGTCATTTCCCTCCCCCACCCCTCAGCATAGGTGCAGAGACACCTACTGAAGGCATCTAAATGGGACACAGGCTGTTTAGCCTGCTATGTTCCAAATCCCCTGCTCCTGTGCTCTGGGGTGACTGGATCAAACCTGCATCAGTCCCAGGGCAGTGAAACCCTTCCCAGAGGACCAGTGCAGGTCCCTGCCCCACCAGGTCCCTGATGTTTGGAATTTTAAAAATCAGAATGAGTGGCTAAGATAGAGCCCAAGGTGCACTGTGCTGCTCCGGGCAGGCAAGCAACCCAGAGACAATGTGAAAACAGCGATCCTAAAAATGCCCGGGATGCACAAGGGGAAGTTGTTTGCTCCTCTAAAAGTGGTTCCCTGAGAGCTTTAAAAACAGACTCCCCGGCCCAGGAGTTCCACGTTTGGTTTTTTCTTCTCCTGGACAGGAGGCCTCTGCCACAACCATGTTACACCAGATCATCAGTCAGGCCAAGAAGCATCCGAGCTTGATCCCCCTCCTCGTATTTATCAGGGCAAGAGGTACTGGAGCAGCACTGTATGTCTTGTGCCTGGCATTGTTCAATCCAGATGTCAGTTGGGATAGGAAGAATAACCCAGAACCCTGGAACAAACTGGGTCCCAATGATCAATACAGGTTCTACTCAGTAAATGTAGATTACAGCAAACTGAGGAAAGAAGGTCCAGACTTCTAAATAAAACGTTTCACTATAAAGGTGCTTAGAATGAAGGTCTTCCAGAAGCCATCTGTGCAATTTTCCACTTACCAGGAAATATTTCCCCTCTAAATGCACGAAATCATGTTGGTGTATTGTGTTGGGGCTTTCACTGAATAATAAATATCTGAAACTTGGAAGAAAAAAAAAAACAGACTCCCCTCCCTGGGAACAAAGGAGCTGGCTGGAACCATTTCCCTCATCCACACCTCAGCATAAACCAACTTAGTAAACAGCACACCACCAACACTGCTGCCTAACTTGCTTACACCAAGTCCCACCATTCTGTGTTCTGCTGGTACTGCTTTTCTTGGGCAAGTGTGACTAAAAACCCATGCAGTGGGCCCTTTTCCCAGAGACCAGAAAAAACCCCTGCATGTACCATGTCTGCTGACCACAGAATTCTGCAAAGCTTCAGTTCTAGTGGAAATAACATAAAGTCTCCTTTAACGAGCAGACCAGAACACACCTAAAAAATCACCACACTCTGGCCATGGTCCAAACACTTCCCAATGCAGGCAATGAGAACCTCTACAGACGACTGACCTGAGGGATACAGCAGCCAAAACAGAGTAGGAGAGTGCACACAGGACCCACCAGAGACACTCCCTGAAGAGCCAGGCCCTGGACACTATATGATCTCTTTTTAATAAAGCCATAACTCTCAGGATCAGGAAACATAACAGGCATTTCTAACTTACAGAAAAAGACACAGACCTAGACAAAATGCCAAGACTGAGGAATTCATCCCAAAAGAAAGAAGAAAAGGTCATGACCAGGGATATAATCAAAACAGATATTAGTAATATGCCTGATCCAGAATTTAAAGCAACAATCATAAGGATACTAGTGGGCTTGAGAAAAGCATGGAAGACATCAGGGAGACTCTTACTGCAGATATAAAAGAGCTAAAAAAGAAAATCAGGCTGAAATGAAAAATGCAATAACTAATATTCAAAACCAACTGGATGTAAAGACCACAGGGAAGGAAGAAGTAGAAGAACAGATAAGTGATATACAATAAACAATTATGGAAAATAATGAAGCTGAACAAAAGAGAGAAAAGAAAATATTGGATCATGAGACTACACTTAGGAAACTCAGTGATTCCATCAAATGTGACAACATTTGTATCATAGGAGTCCCAGGACAAGAAGAGAGAGAAAAGAGGAAGAAGGTTTATTTGAGGAAACTATGGCTGATAACTTCTCTAATCTGGAGAATGAAACATACATCCAAATCCAGGGGGCACAGAGAAATCCCATCAAAATCAACAAAATCAGGTCAACACCAAGACATATTGTAGTTAAATTTGCAAACTATAGTGATAAAGAAAACTCCTAAAATCACCAAGACAAAAGAAGTCCCTAACTTACAAGGAAAGACACATAAGGCTAGCAGCAAATCTCTCTACAGAAACATGGCAAGCCAGAAAGAATTGGCATGATATATTCAACATGCTGAGCAGGAAAAATATGCAGCCAAGAATACTCTATCCAGCAGGCTATCATTCAGAATAGGAGAGATAAAGAGTTTCCCAGACAAATGAAAATTAAGGGAGTTCTTTTTTTTGTAAGATTTTATTTGTTTATTTGAGAGAGAGAATGAGAGAGAGCACATGAGAGGGAGGAGGGTCAGAGGGAGAAGCAGACTGCCTGCTGAGCAGGGAGCCTGATGTGGGACTCAATCCAAGGACTCCAGGATCATGACCCGAGCCTAAGGCAGTCGCTTAACCAACTGAGCCACCCAGGCGCCCATTAAGGGAGTTCTTTACCACTAAACCAGTCCTGCAGGAAATATTAAAGGGGACTCCTTGGGTGGGAAAGAAAGACTAAAAGCAAAAAAGACTAAAAAGGAACATAGAAAACCTCCAGAAACAATGACAAAACAATTAATAAAATGGCACAAAATACATATCTATTAATAATTACTCTGAATGTAAACAGATTAAATGCTCCAATCAAAGACAGAGGGTGTCAGGATGGATAAGAAAACAAGACCTATCTATATGCTGCATACAGGAGATTCATTTTAGACCCAAAGACACCTGCAGGTTGAAAGTGAGGTGATATAGAAATATTTATCATGCAAATGGATGTCAAAAGAAAGCCAGAGCAGCAATACTTATATCACACAAACTAAATTTTAAACCAAAGACTGTAACAAGACATGAAGGGCACCATATCATAATAAAGGGGAGTATCCAACAAGAAAATCTAACAACAATTGTAAACATTGATGCCCCCAACTTAGAAAATACAAATATGTAAAACAATTAATAGCAAACATAAAGGAACTCCTTGATAATAATACAATAATCGTAGGGGACTTTAACACCCAGTTACATAAATGGACAAACCATCTAAGCAGAAGCTCAACAAGGAAGCAATGGCTTTGAATGACACTGGACCAGATGGACTTAACAGATATATTCAGAATACTTCATCCTAAAACAGCAGAATACACATTTTTTCAAGTGCACTTGAGACTGCTCCTGAAGAGATCACATACTGAGTCACAAATCAGACCTCAATAAGTACAAAAAGATTGATCATAAGATGCATATTTTCTTTTTTTTAAGATTTTATTTATTCATGAGAGAGAGAGAGAGAGAAGGCATAAGCAGGGAGAGGAGAAGAGGAGCCCGACTCAGACTCCTCTTAATCACAGGACCCTAGGATCATGACCTGAGCCGAAGGCAGATGCTCAACCAACTGAGCAACCCAGGCAACCCTGATGCATATTTTCTGACCAAACACTAGGAAACTTGAGGTCAATTATAACAAAATTTTGGAAAGACCACAAATACATGGAGGTTAAAGAACATGCTACTAAAGAATGAATAGGTCAACCAGGAAATTAAAGAAGAAATTTAAAAATACATGGAAGAATTGAAAATGAAAACATGATACTCCAAAACCTTTGGGATGCAGCAAAAGTGGTCCTAAGAGGGAAGTATATAGCAATACAGGCCTACCTCAAGGAGCAAGAAAAATCTCAAATAAACTACATAACCTTATACCTAAAGAAGCTAGACAAAGAATAACAAGTGAAGCCTAAAACCAGCAGAAGAATGGAAATAATAAACACTGGAGCAGAAATAAATGATATAGAAACTAAAACAAAACAAAACAAAAAACAACAGTAGAACAGATCCATGAAACCAGGAGATTTTTCTTTGAAAAACTTGATATAATCGAAAAACCCCTAGCCAGACTTATGAAAAGGAAAAGAGAAAGGACCCAAATAAATAAAATCACAAATGAGAGGAGAAATAACAAGAACACAGAAATACAAACAAGGATAAGACAATATTATGAAAAACTCTGTGCAAACAAATTGGCCAACATGGAAGAAATGGATAAATGCCTAGAAACATATCAACTACCAAAACTGGAACAGGAAGAAAGAGAAACTTGAACAGACTAACAACCAGCAAAGAAACTGAATCATTAATCAAAAATCTCCTAACAAACAAAAGTCCAGGGCCAGATGGCTTCAAAGGCAAATTCTACCAAATATTTACATTTTTATTTTATTTTGTAGTTCTTTCTTTATTTAAATCCAATTTAGTTAACATACAGTGTATTATTAGTTTATGGGTACAATTTAGTGATTCATCAGTTCCACATAACACCCAGTGCTCATCATATCAAGTGCCCTCCTTAATGCCCATTGGCCATTTATCCCATGCCACCACCCACCATCCCTCTAGCAACCTGCAGTTTGTTGCATATTGTTAAGCGTCTCTTATGATTTGCCTCCCTCTCTGTTTTTATCTTATTTTACTTTCCCTTCCCTTATGTTCATCTGTTTTGTTTCTTATATTTCACATATGAGTGAAATCATATGGTATTTGTCTTTCTCTGACTTATTTCACTTAGCATAATACACTCTAGTTCCATCCATATCATTGCAAATAGCAAGATTTCATTCTTTTAGATGTCTGAATTATATACCATTGTATGTATATATATATATATATATATATATATATATATATATATATATA
>NC_058419.1:56285299-56286341 GCF_002201575.2 Neomonachus schauinslandi
TATATATATATATATATATATATATATATATATATATATATATACCATCTGTTCTTTACCCATTCTTCTATTGATGGACATTTGGGCTCTTTCAATATTTTGCTTATTATAGATAGTGCTGCTATAAATATTGGGGTGCATGTGCCCCCTCAAATCACTATTTTTGTATCCTCTGGATAAATACCTTGTAGTTAAATTCCTGGGTCGTAGGGGAGTTCTATTTTTAACTTTTTGAGGAACCTCCATACTGGTTTCCAGCGTGGCTACACTAGTTTGCATTCCACTAACAGTATAAGGGGCTTCCCTTTCTCCACATCCTCACCGACATCTGTTGTTTCCTGAATTTTTAATTTTAGCCATTCTGACTGGTGTGAGGTGGTATCTCATGGTGGTTTTCATTTGTATTAGCCTGATGATGAGTGATGTTGAGCATTTTTTCATATGTTTGCTAGCCATTGGTATGTCTTCTTGGAGAAATATCTTCAGCCTATTTCTTAACTGGATTTTCTATTTTGGGGGTGTTGAGTTTGATAAGTTCTTTATAGATTTTGGATACTAGCCCTTTATCCAATATCTTATTTGCAAATATCTTCTCCCATCCCATTGGTTGCCTTTTAGTTTTATTCATTGTTTCCTTTTCTGTGCAGAAGATTTTTGTCTTGATGAAGTCTCAGTAGTTCATTTATGCCTTTGGTTCCCTTGCCTCTGGACAAGTGTCTAGCAAGAAGTTGCTGTGGCCAAGGTCAAAGAGGTTGTTACCTGTGTGCTCCTCAAGGATTTTGATGTTTTCCTGTCTCATATTTAGGTCTTTCATCTATTTTGAATTTATCTTTTTGTATGGTATAAGAAAGTGGTCCAGTTTCTTTCTTCTGCATGTGGCTGTCCAATTTTCCCAGCACCATTTGTTGAAGAGACTGTCTTTTTTCCATTGGATATTCTTTCCTGCTTTGTTGAAGATTGCTGACCATAGAATTGAAGGTCCATTTCTGGGTTCTCTATTCTGTTCCATTGATCTATGTGTCTATTTTTGTGCCAGTACCAT
>NC_058419.1:56286351-56542377 GCF_002201575.2 Neomonachus schauinslandi
ATGGTACTGGCACAAAAATAGACACATAGATCAATGGAACAGAATAGAGAACCCAGAAATGGACCTTCAATTCTATGGTCAGCAATCTTCAACAAAGCAGGAAAGAATATCCAATGGAAAAAAGACAGTCTCTTCAACAAATGGTGCTGGGAAAATTGGACAGCCACATGCAGAAGAAAGAAACTGGACCACTTTCTTATACCATACAAAAAGATAAATTCAAAATAGATGAAAGACCTAAATATGAGACAGGAAAACATCAAAATCCTTGAGGAGCACACAGGTAACAACCTCTTTGACCTTGGCCACAGCAACTTCTTGCTAGACACTTGTCCAGAGGCAAGGGAACCAAAGGCATAAATGAACTACTGAGACTTCATCAAGACAAAAATCTTCTGCACAGAAAAGGAAACAATGAATAAAACTAAAAGGCAACCAATGGGATGGGAGAAGATATTTGCAAATAAGATATTGGATAAAGGGCTAGTATCCAAAATCTATAAAGAACTTATCAAACTCAACACCCCCAAAATAGAAAATCCAGTTAAGAAATAGGCTGAAGATATTTCTCCAAGAA
Source organism: Neomonachus schauinslandi (assembly GCF_002201575.2). NCBI lineage: Eukaryota > Metazoa > Chordata > Mammalia > Carnivora > Phocidae > Neomonachus > Neomonachus schauinslandi. Next base: position 56,286,929 of record NC_058419.1, read on the forward strand.
GACATACCAATGGCTAGCAAACATATGAAAAAATGCTCAACATCACTCATCATCAGGCTAATACAAATGAAAACCACCATGAGATACCACCTCACACCAGTCAGAACGGCTAAAATTAAAAATTCAGGAAACAACAGATGTTGGTGAGGATGTGGAGAAAGGGAAGCCCCTTACACTATTAGTGGGAATGCAAACTGGTGCAGCCACGCTGGAAACCAGTATGGAGGTTCCTCAAAAAGTTGAAAATAGAACTCCACTACGACCCAGGAATTTAACTACAAGGTATTTATCCAGAGGATACAAAAATAGTGATTTGAGGGGGCACATGCACCCCAATATTTATAGCAGCACTATCTATAATAAGCAAAATATTGAAAGAGTCCAAATGTCCATCAATAGAAGAATGGGTAAAGAACAGATGGTATATATATATAATGGTATATAATTCAGACATCTAAAAGAATGAAATCTTGCTATTTGCAATGATATGGATACTCTAGAGTGTATTATGCTAAGTGAAATAAGTCAGAGAAAGACAAATACCGTATATTTCACTCATATGTGAAATATAAGAAACAAAACAGATGAACATAGGGAAGGGAAGGAAAAGTAAAATAAGATAAAAACAGAGAGGGAGGCAAGTCATAAGAGACTCTTAACAATATGCAACAAACTGAGGGTTGCAAGAGGGATGGTGGGTTGTAGCATGGGATAAATGGCCAATGGGCATTAAGGAGGGCACTTGATATGATGAGCACTGGGTGTTATGTGGAACTGATGAATCACTAAATTGTACCCATAAACTAACACTATACTGTAGGTTAACTAACTAGAATTTAAATATAATCTTGAAAGCAAAAAAAAAAAAGGGCAATTGTTATTATTAAACCTCATTGCATTTAATTGTTAAAATCATTATACATTATTCAAAATAAGACTTTATTCTGCTATTTAAAAACTAGTTTTGGAAAGGGGGGAAAAGATGGTGGGGGAGTAGGGGACCCTATTCCAACTAGTCCCCAGAATTAAGCTGGATATCTACCAGACCATGGTGAACACCCATGAAATCAGCCTGAGATGAAAGAAGATCTGGATCTGTACAAACAGAATACCTCAGGTGGTTGGTTTTGAGGTACGAAGTGGGGAGCTGTGATTCTGCGGGCAGGTATCGAAGGATAAACAGCAGCGGGAGGGCCGCGGGGATCCTACACCGCCAGTGAGCGACAGCCTCCCCCACTGGGGACAGGGCACAGACTCGCAGACTGGTAGCGGTGGGGAAAGGAATTTAGGGCAGCCCCGGGGATGGAAACCTGGAGTGGCGGGGTCGCACGTGCAAACTGGGAGCAGCTGGCAGTTTTAGAAGCACAGAGGGCAGAGACGTACCCCGACCTGGAGGCAGGAGTGGGAGCACTGAGGAGGAGCGCACAAACCAGGATGCTGCAGTTTATAGCAGCACGGATAGAAACGGAGATAGTGTGGCCTGGAGAACTCACTGAAGAACAGACTGCGATCTCTCTGCTCTGAGGCAGAGGGTTGGAAATGGTCTCTTCTGCTCTGACTCTCGGAAGAGATGTGGAAAGCCAACAGGGAAAGACGCCAGAGAACAAAAGCCCCAAAAACTGGTTCCCACAGAGCCCATCCCCTGCCACAGGGGGCAGGGCAACTCTGCCCATACAGGGTTGCCTGAGTAACAGCGCAGCAGGCCCCTCCCCCAGAAGACAGGCTGGGAAAACAAGAGGTCAGCAACCCTAAGGTCCCTAGAAAACAGGTGCATCTTGCTTGTGTTCTAGTCAATAATTTGGACTCTATACATTCCCTCAACCACCCATCAACAGAATGACTAGGAGGAGGAATCCCCAAAATAGGAAAGACTCAGAGTATGACTTATGCAGAAGATTTACAAATGGATGCAGATATAACCAAGATGTCAGAGATGGAATTCAGCCTAGCAATTGTGAAGACAATAGCTAGAATAGAGAAATCAATTAATGGCAACATAGAGTCTCTAAGGGCAGAAATGAAAGCTGAATTGGCAGAACTTAAAAATGCTATCAATGAGGGCGCCTGGGTGGCTCAGTTGGTTAAGCGACTGCCTTCGGCTCAGGTCATGATCCTGGAGTCCCGGGATCGAGTCCCGCATCGGGCTCCCTGCTCGGCGAGGAGACTGCTTCTCTCTCTGACCCTCCCCCCTCTCATGTACTCTCTCTCATTCTCGCTCTCTCAAATAAATAAATAAAATCTTTAAAAAAAAATGCTATCAATGAGATCCCATCTAATCTAGAAAATTTAACAGCTGGGGTAAGTGAGGCAGAAGAACGAATTAGTGACCTGGAAGACAATTTAATATATAAAAAGGGAAAAGAGGAGGCCAGGGGAAAACAACTCAGAATCCATGAAAATAGAATCAGAGAAATAAGTGACACCATGAAGTATTCCAATGTCAGAATTATTGGAATCCTGGAGGGAGTGGAGAGAGAGAGAGGACTAGAAGATATATTTGAGCAAATCATACCTGAGAACTTCCCTAATCTGGGGAATGAAACAAACATTCGCATCCTAGAGGCAGAGAGGACCCCTCCCAGATCAAGGAAAACAGGCCAACAACCCGGCATGTAATAGTAAAACTTGCAAATCTTAGAACCAAGGACCCAACTTAAGGGCAGTTAGGGGGAAGAGATTCCCTACGTACAGAGTGAGGAACATCAGAATAATGTCAGACCTATCCACAGAGACCTGACAAGCCAGAAAGGCCTGGCAAGACATATTCAGGGTACTAAACGAGAAGAACATGCAGCCAAGAATACTTTATCTGGCAAGGCTTTCATTTAGAATGGATGGAGAGATGCAGAGCTTCCAAGACCAGCAGAAACTGAAAGAATATACAACCACTAAGCTGGCCCTGCAAGAAATATTAAGTGGGGTTCTATAAAAGGAAAAAGACCCCAAGAGCGATATACAACAGAAATTTACAGGGACAATCTATAAAAACAACGTCTTCACAGGCAACATGATGACAATTAATTCATACCTTTCAATAATCACTCTCAACGTGAATGGCCTAAATGCTCCCATAAAATGGCACAGGGTTGCAGACTGGATAAAAAGACAGGACCCATCCATATGCTGTCTACAAGAGATTCATTTTGAACCTAAAGATACATCCAGACTGAAAGTGAAGGGATGGAGATCTATCTTCCATGCCAGTGGACCTCAAAAGAAAGCTGGGGTAGCAATTCTTATATCAGACAAATTAGATTTTAAACTAAAGTCTGTAGTAAGAGATGCAGAAGGACACTATATCATTCTTAAAGGGTCTATCCAACAAGAAGATTTAAGAATTGTAAATATCTATGCCCCCAACATGGGAGCAGCCATCTACATAAGCCAACTGTTAACCAAAATAAAGAGTCATATTGATAACAATATGTTAATTGTAGGAGACCTCAATACTCCACTCTCAGCAATAGACAGATCATCTAAGCAGGAAATCAACAAAGAAACAAGAGCTTTGAATGATACACTGGACCAGAGGGACCTCATAGATATATACAGAACATTCCACCCTAAAACAACAAAATACCCATTCTTCTCAAGCGGACATGGAACTTTCTCCAGAAGAGAGCACATACTGGGTCACAAATCAGGTCTCAATCGATAGCAAAAGATTGAGATTATTCCCTGCATATTCTCAAACCACAATGCTCTAAAACTGGAACTCAATCTCAAGAAAAAATTTGGAAGAAATTCAAACACTTGGAAGCTAAAGACCAATCAGTTCAAGAATGTTTGGGTCAACCAGGAAATCAAAGAAGAACTTAAACAATTCATGGAAAACAATGAGAACAAAAACTCTTCGGTCCAAAACCTATGGGATACTGCAAAGGTGGTCCTAAGGGAGAAATACATGGCCATCCAAGCCTCACTCCAAAAAATAGAAAAATCCCGAATTCACCAACTAACTCTACACGTTAAGGAACTAGAGAAAAAGCAACAAACGGTGCCTAAGCCATGCATCGGAAGGGAAATAATTAAGATTAGAGCAGAGATCAATGAATTAGAAACCAGAAACACAGCAGATCAGATAAATGAAACTAGAAGTTGGTTGTTTGAAAGAATTAATAAGATCGATAAACCACTGGCCAGACTTATCCAAAAAAGAGAGAAAGGACCCAAATTAATAAAATTGTGAATGAAAGGGGAGAGATCATGACTAACACCAAGGAAATAGAAAAAATTATTAGAAATTATTATCAACAACTGAATGCCAATAAACTGAGCAATCTGGATAAAATGCATGACTTCCTGTAAACCTATAAGCTGCCAAGACTGAAACAGGAAGAGATTGACAACCTGAATAGGCCAATAACCACTAACGAGATTGAAGGAGTGATCAAAAACCTCCCAAAAAACAAGAGTCCAGGGCCTGATGGATTCCCTGGGGAATTCTACCAAACATTCATAGAAGAAATAATACGTATTCTCGTAAAGCTGTTTCAAAAAATAGAAACAGACGGAAAACTTCAAACTCATTCTATGAGGCCAGTATTACCTTAATCCCCAAACCAGGCAAAGACCCCATCAAAAAGGAGAATTTCAGTTAGTGTTGGTGGTATAGTGGTGAGCATAGCTGCCTTCCAAAAAGGAGAATTTCAGACTGATACACCTGATGAATATGGATTCCAAAATCCTCAACAAAATCCTAGCTAAGAGGATCGAACAATACATTAAAAGGATCATCCACCATGACCAAGTGGGATTGATCCCCGGGATGCAAGGGTGGTTCAACATTCGAAAATCAATCAATGTGATAGAACATATTAATAAGAGGAGGGAGAAGAACCATATGGTCCTCTCAATTGATGCAGAAAAAGCATTTGACAAAATACAACATCCTTTCCTGATGAAAACTCTTCAGAGTATAGGGATAGAAGGAACATTCCTCAAGTTCATAAAATCCATCTATGAAAAACCCACAGTGAATATCCTCCTCAATGGGGAAAAGCTGAGAGCCTTTCCCTTCAGATCAGGAACACGTCAAGGAAGCCCACTCTGGCCCACTCTATGTTCAACATAGTACTAGAAGTTCTGGCAACAGTAATCAGACAACAAAAAGAAAGAACAGGTATTCAAATTGGCAAGAAGAGGGATGCCTGGGTGGCTCTGTTGGTTGAGTGTCTGCCTTCGGCTCGGATCATGATCCCAGGGTCCTGGGATGGAGTCCCGCATCGGGCTCCTTGCTTGGCGGAGAGCCTGTTTCTCCCTCTACCTGCTCTGCCTGCCGCTCTCCCTGCTTGTGCTCTCTCTCTCTGACAAAAATAAATAAATAAAATCTTTAAAAAAAAAGAAAACAAATTGGCAAAGAATAAGTCAAACTCTCTCTTTTCACAGATGACATGATACTTTATGTGGAAAACCCAAAAGACTCCACCCCCAAGTTACTAGAACTCATACAGCAATTCAGTAATGTCACAGGATACAAAATCAATGCACAGAAATCCGTTGCTTTCTTATACACTAACAATTCAACTGTAGAAAGAGAAATTAGAGAAACTATTCCATTTACAATAGCACCAAAACCATAAGATACATTGGAATAAACGTAACCAAACAGGTAAAGGATCTATACTCTAGGAACTACAGAACACTCATGAAAGAAATTGAAGAAGACACAAAAAGTTGGAAAAACATTCCATGCTCATGGATCGGAAGAATAAACATTGTTAAAATGTCTGTGCTGCCCAGAGCAATCTATACCTTCAATGCCATCCCGATCAAAATTCCAATGACATTTTTCAAAGTGCTGGAACAAACAATCCTAAAATTTGTATGGAATCAGAAAAGACCCCGAATCACCAAGGAAATGTTGAGAAAGAAAAACAAAGCTGGGGGCATCATGTTGCCCGATTTCAAGTTATATTACAAAGCTATGATGACCAAGACAGCATGGTACTGGCAGAAAAACAGACATATAGACCAATGGAACAGAACAGAGAGCCTAGATATGGACCCTCAATTCTAGGGTCAAATAATCCCCGACAATGGAGGAAGAAATATGCAATAGGAAAAAGTCTCGTCAATAAATTGTGCTGGGAAAATTGGACAGCCGCATGCAGAAGAATGAAACTCAACCATTCTCTAACACCATACACAAAGATAAATTCAAAATGGATGAAAGACCTCAATGTGAGACAGGAATCCATCAAAATCCTAGAGAGAACACAGGCAGTAACCTCTTTGACATCGGTCACAGCAACTTCTTTCATGATACATCTCCAAAAGCTAGTGAAACAAAAGCAAAAATGAACTTTTGGGACTTCAGAAAGAGAAAAAGCTTCTGCACAGCAAAGGAAACAGTCAACAAAACAAAGAGGCAACCCACAGAATGGGAGAAGATATTTGCAAATGACACTATAGCTAAAGGGCTGGTATCCAAGATCTATAAAGAACTTCTCAAACTCAACACCCAAAAAACAAATAATCAAGTCAAAAAATGGGCAGAAGACATGAAAAGGCACTTCTCTGAAAAAGACATACAAATGGCTAACAGACACATGAAAAAATGTTCATCATCATTAGCCATCAGGGAAATTCAAATCAAAACCACATTGAGATACCACCTTACACCAGTTAGAATGGCAAAAATTGACAAGGCAAGAAACAACAAATGATGGAGAGGGTGTGGAGAAAGGGGAACCCTCTTACACTGTTGGTGGGAATGCAAGTTGTTACAGCCACTTTGGAAAACAGTGTGGAGGTTCCTCAAAAAATTAAAAAGAGAGCTACCCTATGACCCAGAAATTGCACTCCTGGGTATTTATCCTAAAGCACAGATGTAGTGAAAATAAGGGTCATATGCACCCCAATGTTCATAACAGTAATGTCCTCAATAGCCAAACTGTGGAAAGAGCCTAGATGCCCTTCAACAGATGAATGGATAAAGAAGATGTGGTCCATATACACAATGGACTATTACTCAGCCTTCAGAAAGGATGAATACCCAACTTTTACATTAACATGGATGGCACTGGAGGAGATTATGCTAAGTGAAATAAGTCAAGCAGAGAAAGTCAATTACCATATGGTTTCACTTATTTGTGGAACATAAGGAATAGCATGGAGGACATTAGGAGAAGGAAGGGAAAAATGAAGTGGGGGAAATTGGAGGGGGAGACTATGGACCCTGAGAAACAAACAGTGTTTTAGAGGGGAGGGGGAGGGGAGATGGGTTAGCCTGGTGATGGGTATTAAGGAGGTCACATACTTCATGGAGCATTGGGTGTTATATGAAAAGAAGGGATCCTGGATCACCACATCAAAAACTAATGATGTATTGTATGGTGACTAACATAACCTAATGAATGTAAAAAAATTAAAAAAATTTTTTTTAAATAAACATATAAAAACAATAAAAACTAGTTTTACCTCCTTTGATGTAAAAGAACTTGTTTCAATCTACCTTTGTCAATGTCTTCAATCAGCTGAGATTTTTGATGAATCACATAAAAATTCATATATTGATGAAATCAAGGCAAAAAACCATCAGCTCACACCTGTCAGAATGACTAGTATCAAAAGTACAAGAAATAAAAAGTGTTGGTAAGGACGTGGCACGAAGAGAACCCTCGTGCATTATTGATGACAATGTAAATTGAGGCTGCCACAATGGAAAACAGTACGAAGATTCCTCAAAAGATTAAAAATAGAAATGCCATACAATCTAGAAATTCCACTTCTGGATATTTGAAGAAAATGAAAACACTAATTGAAAAAGGTATAAGCGCCCCTGTGTTCACTGCAGCATTATGTACGGTAGCCAAGATATGGAAACAACCTGTGTTCACTGATAGATGAATGGATAAAAAAATATCGTGTATATATATATGTGTGTGTGTGTATAAAAAATATGGTGTATATATATACATATACGTGTGTGTGTATGTGTGTGTATACACACAATGGAATGTTACTCAGCCGTAAAAAAGAATGAAATCTTGCCATTTGTCACAATATGGATAGACCCAGTGGGTATTATGCTAAGTGAAATAAGTCAAAGACAAATACTGTTTGATTTAACTTATTTGTGGAATGTAAAAAACAAAATGAATATATAAAACAAAACAGAAACAGATTCATAAATACAAAGAACAAACTGGTGGTTGTCAGAGAGGATATGGGTGGGGGGATGGACAAAATAGGTAAAGGGGATTAAACTGTACAAACTTCCAATTATAAAATAAATATCACAGGGATGTAATACACAGCATAGGGAATATAGTCAATACTATCATAATAACTATGTTTGGTGACAGATGGTAACTAAACTTACTATGGTGATCATTACATAATGTATATAAATGTTGAATCACTATGTTGTTCACCTGAAACTGATACAATATTGTATGAACTATACTTCAATAAAAAATAAAAAATAAACGACTGTGGAAGGTATTTTGTAATCAGGTCACATCCCATGCCCCTCCCCCATTTCTCCACCCCAGCTAAAACCAAAAGAAAGCTCAACTATGTGCAGCAATAAACATAACATGTTTATCAATTAAAGTATCACTGAAAATTTTAAAAGTACATATAAAATTTAAAAACTAAAACAATTTAAAAAGGGAAAAACTTGGCTTTATCACATAACAATTATAAAGATATACAGAATATGTTTTATTACTTTAAAAATCTTTACATGATGAAATAAGTATAGACAGTTTTATTTAGCTATAGCCACACAGACCTCTTCCCTATTCTTCAATCATATCCTGACTTTTATGCTTTAATCTCATTGAATATTTCTACCAGCTCTCTGAGCAGAAGGAAGAGTTCTTTCCTTTGCATGTCCATGACATTTTGTTTATTCCTTTATAATGGCATTTATCATCTAATTGCTGGTATTATAAGTCATTTATGTGTCTCTTTATACACTCTGCTAGTTTCTTGAACCTAGTAGGTCTACTCTATATATCTTTAAACTTTAACAATTTTTGATTCATTCTAATATATATATACTCAAAGAAATGATGTAAACATATCTTAAATAAACTGGTCTCAAGATTTTTAAATAACCTTTGCTTTATGTAAAATGTGAGGATATTAGTTTGAAGTTCTGCTATTAGACCCACACACAGAGAAATGTAAACAAAAATCATACTAAGATGCTATTTCACATCTACTAGGATGGCTAGCATAAAAGTCAGATAAAAACAAGTATTAGCAAAATGTGGAGAAGTCAGAATCCTGATACAATGCTGGTGGGGATGTAAAATGGTTCAGTCACTTTGGAAAACAGTCTGGTAGTTCTTCAAGCCATTAATCATGGAGTTACCACATGACCCATCAATTCCATTCCTAGATATATACCTAAAAGAAATGAAAACATATGTCCATTCAGAAACTTGTATATGAATATTTATGGGAGCATTATTCATAATAGCCAATGGACAGAAACAATCCAAATGCCCTTCAACTGATGAGTGGATAAAAAAACTGTTGCATATCCATACACTGGAAAATTATTCAGCCACAAAGGAATAAAGTACTGATACATGATATGACATGGGTGAACCTTGAAAACATTATATTGAGTGAAAGAAATCAGTCACAAAATATCACATACTGTATGATTCCATTCATATGAAATTCCCAGCACAGGGAACTCTATAGAGATAAAAAGTAGATTAGTAGTGGGGCACCTGGGTGGCTCAGTCAGTTAAGCATCTGCCTTTGGCTCAGGTCATGATCCCAAGGTCCTGGGATTGAGCCCCCATCAGGTTCTCTGCTCAACAGGGAGCCTGCTTCTCCCTCTTCCTCTGCCTGCTACTCTGCCTACTTGTAATCCCCCCCTCTCTCTCTCTGTGTCAAATAAATAAATAAATAAAAACATTTTTAAAAAAAGTAGATTAGTGGTTTATAGAGGCTGGGAAGTAGGTTGGGGGTGGTGCCAAAAACGGTAAGGGGGTAAAGCTAAAGGGTAGTTGTTTTCTTTAGGGGGTGATGAAATTGACTGTGTTGATGGCTGCCCAACTCTGTGAATAAGCTAAAAACCCACCGAATTGTACACTTTAAATGGATGACTTGTATATGAATTATTTCTCAATAAAGTTGTTAAACTCTGCTTTATCCTAAACCCTGGAAACACTAGTTTGAAAGCCTATTTTTCCCAAACAACTGCTTCTTGTAACAATGCAAATGAAACAACATAGTAAACTAATACATAAATAATATTTATTTTTTTAAGATTTTATTTATTCAGGGCGCCTGGGTTGCTCAGTTTGTTAAGCGACTGCCTTCAGCTCAGGTCATGATCCTGGAGTCCCTGGATCGAGTCCCGCATCGGGCTCCCTGCTCGGCAGGGAGTCTGCTTCTCCCTCTGACCCTCCCCCCTCTCATGTGCTCTCTCTCTCTCATTCTCTCTCTCTCATAAATAAATAAAATTTTTTCTTTAAAGATTTTATTTATTCACTTATCTGAGAGAAAGAGAGTGAGCACAAGCAGGGGGAGTGGCAGGCAGAGGAAGAGCAGGCCCCCCGCTGAGGAAGGAGCCGGACGCGGGACTCGATCCCAGGACTTTGGGATCATGACCTGAGCCAAAGGCAGACCCTTAACTGACTGAGCCACCCAGGCATTCCCATAAATAATATTTAAACACACAGCCCTAATCACTTCACTGGATTCAACTTCACTTGTTATTCAACTTTACTTGCTGTTCCTAAATTTAATTCTCTCACATTTTCCCCCTTTACTATGTAAGTTACTTGTCATCTCAGCAATCAGTGCCATTAAAATTTCCATTGGTCAATAATAGAAAATGGTACTTTCTTAATACAGGAAGGAAACAGAAGCCAAGATCCCTGTTTATATCTGGGCAGACTGCAGTCTATGTGCAACACTACTGCAGAGGATGTCATTTACATAGATCACAATGTGAATGGTGCCTCCTAAAATGGAGCAATATGGTAGAATTGATAAAATCTTCTTTGGTTTCATTGCCATTCTCTAATTATCTAGGGCTAAGTTTGACTTCTCTTCACTTATCATCACATCCACTCCACAATATATTGACTGGTTTGTCATTTCTACTGGTAAGTTTCCCAAATTCATTTTTATGCCCTTCTCACTGCCACTGCTCTAGTTTCATCACACATTTTCCTTTCCTAAAATATTACAATAGCCTCCTAACTGGTCTTTCTACCTCCTGTTCTATTATAGCCTTCATACCAGGGGCAGAATTTTCTTCTGAAGATATAATTATGCCTTTCCCCATACAAAAGGCTCAGTGTTTCCAGTTACATATAAAGTCCACAATTAGTCTTTCATTCAAAGTCCCTCATGATCTCATCATAACCTACTTTGCAAATCTCATTTTTAAGCAATTCCCCATGATCCATACTATAACCACAAAGGTCTAGTCTCTATTTCTCTCAAAGTTGCTGTGAATTGGCTACAATCATCTACTTAATTCACAACACTTGCCAGGTGGCCTTCTCCATACAGCTACCCTCTCTGAGCACAGCTAACTCTTCTTGCCTCTTACCTCTCCTGGTCCAGAGATAACAGCTCTCCTCTGTTATAACTGCTGCAAGATTCTTTGTAGGTTTCCCCAAATTCTGACAACAAACTACCTAGGTTGAGTGTGCCCTCGATTTCTGTTGGGACCCTGATGACAGGATCAGGGACTGTTCTTATATATGGACCTGGGGAGAGATGGAGAGACTCTCTACTTTGGAATAATAAACTATAAGGATTTTTTTAAATTTTACATTTATTTTATTTTATTATGTTATGTTAATCACCATATGTTACATCATTAGTTTTTGATGTAGGGATTTAAGATGTATCTTTCTAACAGCTATTTTCCCCAACAAGGAGACTGCCTATAGAATTAAGGAAATCTTCACAGGTAATCAGGGAAGCAGGACCAAGAAATGGAGAGACAGAGACAGATAGAATTAATGACACTGTTTGAGTCTCGGGATCCATAGTTAAGCCAACTCCATACCTTGTTATGTGAATCAGTAAATGCCTTTTAAGTTTTTATTTTAATTCCAGTTAGCTAGCAATGTATGGCATTAGTTTCATGTTTAAAATATAGTGATACATCACCCAGTGCTCATCACAAAAAGTACACTCCTTAACCCCATCACCTGTTTAAACCATACCCCAACCACCTCTCCTCTGGTAAACATCCCTTTGGTTTCTATAGTTGAGTCTATTTCTTTTTTTAAAGATTTTATTTATTTATTTTAGAGAAAGAGAGAAAGAGGGAGGGGGAGAGAGAGAGTGTGAGCAGGGGGAGAGGGAGAGAATCCCAAGCAGACTCCATGCTGAGCACTGAGCCCTATGTGGGGCTTGATCTCAGGACCCTGAGATCATGAACTGAGCTGAAATCAAGAGTCGGACACTTAAGCTGACTGAGCCACCCAGGCGCCCCAAGAGTCTATTTCTTTCTCTCTTTCTCTCTGTTTTCCCTTTGCTCAATTGTTTCCTTTCTTAAATTCCACATATGAGTGAAATCATATGGTATTTTTCTTTCTCTGAATGATTTCACTTAGCATTATACTCTCTAGCTCCATCCATGACATAGTAAATGGCAAGATTTCATTCCTTTTTATGGCTGAATAATATTCCATTGCATATATATACCACAACTTCTTTAGCCATTCATCAATTGATGGGCATTTGGGCTGCTTCTATGTCTTGGCTGGTATAACAATAATAGTGCTGCTATAAACATTGGAGCACATGTATCCCTTTGAATTATTTTTCTGTATATTTGGGTAATTACCCAGTAGAGTGATTGCCAGATCATAGGGTAGTTCTGTTTTTAACTTTTTGAGGAAACTCCATGCTGTTTTCTACATTGGCTGCACCAGTGTGCATTCCCACCAGCAGTGCAGGAGGATTCCTTTTTCTCCACATTTTCACCAACATCTGTTGTTTCTTGTGTTGTTGATTTTAGCCATTATGTCAGGTGTGAGATGATATCTCACTGTAGTTCTCATTTGCATTTCCCTGATGGTAAGTGATGAACATCTTTTCATGTGTCTGTTAGCCATATGGATGATTTTTTTTGAAAAACGTCTGTTCATGTCTTCTGCTCATTTTTTAATTTGATTATTTGTTTTTGAGATGTTAAGTGTTATAAGTTCTTCATATATTTTGGATACTAACCCTTTATCAAATATTCATTTGCTAATATCTTCTCCCATTCTGTAGGCTGCCTTTTAATTTTGTTGTTTCCTTTGCTGTGAAGAAGCTTTTTGTTCTCATGTAATCCCAATGGTTTATTTTTGCTTTTGTTTCCCTTGACTGAGGAGACAAACTTGTTATGGCTAGAAAAAACTTGTTACAGCTGATGTCAGAGAAGTTACTGCCTGTGTTCTCTTCTAGGATTTTTATGGTTTCAGATCTCACATTTAGGTCTTCAATCCATTTTGGATTTACTTTTGTGTATGGTGTAATAAAGTGCTCCAGTTTCATTCTTTTGCATGTTGCTGTCCAGTTTTCTCAACACCATTTTCTTTCTTTTATTTTAGAGGTGGGGGAGGGACAGGGGGAGAGGGATAGGGAGAATCTTAAGCAGGCTCCGTGCCCAGTGTGGAACCTGATGTGGGGCTTGACCTCAAAATGCTGAGATCATGACCTGAGTTGAAATCAAGAATTGGACACTTAACCGACTGAGCCACCCAGGCACCCCAAAACCATCTTCTAAAGAGATTTTTTCCCATTAGATATTCTTTCCTGCTTTGTCAAAGATAAGTCAACCATATAATTATGGGTTTATTTCTGGGTTTTCTATTCTGCTCCATTGATCTATGTGTCTATTTTTGGGCCAGTACTATACTGTCTTGTTCACTACAGCTTTCTAATATAACTTGAAGTCCAGAATTGTGATGTCTCCAGCTTTGCTTTTCTTTTTAAGGTTGCTCTGGCCATTCAGGGTTTTTTGTGGTTCCATACAAATTTTAGAATTGTTTGTTCTAGTTCTGTGAAATATGCTGTTGGGATTTTGATAGGGTTGCATTAAATGCGTAGACTGCTTTGGGTATATAGACATTTAAACAATATTTGTTCTTCCAATCCAGGAGCATGGAATGTCTTTCCATTTCTTTATGTCATCTTCAAGTTCTTTCATCAGTGTTGTGTAGTTTTCAGAGTACAGGTCTTTCACCTCTTTGGTTAGGTTTATTCCTAGATATCTTATTATTTGGGGTGCAATTGTAATTGGGATTATTTTCTTAATTTCTCTTTCTGCTGCTTCATTATTGGTGAATAGAAATGCAACATATTTCTGTACATTGATTTTGTATCTGGCAACATTACTGAATTCATTTATCAGTTCTAGCAGGTTTTTTTGGTGGAGTCTTTTGGGTTTTCTATATATAGTATCATGTTATCTGCAAATAGTGGAAGTTTTACTTCTTCCTTACGAATTTGGATGCCTTTTATTTAATTTTGTTGTCTGATTGCTGTGGCTAGTACTGCCCGTACTGTGGTGAATAAAGGTGGTAAGAGGGGACATCCTTGTCTCATTCCTGACCTTAGGGGAAGATCTCAGTGAGTTTTTCTCCATTAAGGTTGATGTTGGGCTGTGGGTTTTTCATATATGGCCTTTATTATATTGAAGTATGTTCCCTCTAAACATAATTTGTTGAGGATTTTTACCATGAATGAATGTTGTACTTTGTCAAATGTTTTTTCTGCATCCATTGACAGGATCATATGGTTCTTATCCTTTCCCTTATTGGTGTGATGCATCATGTTGATTGATTTGCAGATATTGAATCACCCTTGCTACCCAAGAGTCAATCCCACTGGATTGTGGTGAATGATTTTTAATGTACTGTTGGATTTGGTTTGCTAGTATTTTGTTGAGGATGTTTGCATCTATGTTTATCAGAGATATTGGCCTGTAGTTCTCTTTTTTTTTTGTGGTATCTTTATCTGGTTTTGGAATCAGGGTAATGCTGGCCTCATAGAATGAAGTAGGAAGTTTTCCTTCCTTTTCTATTTTTTGGAATAGTTTGAGAAGGATAAGTATTAACTCTTCTTTAAATATTTGGTAGAATTCACCTGTGAGGCCATCTAGTCCTGGACTTCTGTTTGTTAGGAGTTTTTTTTTTGGGGGGGGGGGCACTGATTCAATTTCTTTGCTGAGTATAGGTCTGTTCATATTTTCTATTTTTTCCTGTTTTAGTTTTGGTAGTTTATATGTTTCTAGGAATTCACCCACTTCTTTTAGGTTGTCCAACTTGTTGGCATAGGGTTTTTCATAAAATTCTCTTATAATTGTTTCTATTTCTGTGGTCTTGGTTGCTATTTCTCCTCTCTCATTTGTGATTTTATGTATTTGAGTCCTTTCCCTTTTTTTTTCTTGATAAGTCTGGCTAGATGTTTCTCAATTTTATTGCCTTTTTCAAAGAACCAGTTCCTGGTTCATTGATCTGTTCTAATGTATTTTAGTGTTTATATCATTTATTTTGCTCTAATCTTTATGATTTCCTTTATTCTGCTGGTTTTAGGTTTTGTTGTTCTTTTTCTACCTTCTTTACACATAAGGTTAGGTTGTTTATTTGAGATTTTTCTTGGTTCTTGAGGCATGTCTATATTACTGAAAACATCCCTCTTAGAACACTTTTGTTGCATCCTAAAGGTTTTAGACCATTATGTTTTCATTTTCATTTGTTTCCATGGATTTTTTTATTCTTCTATTTCCTCATTGATCCATTCATTGTTCAGTAGTGTGTTATTTAACCATCATGTATTTGTGGTCTTTCCAGATTTTTTATTGTGGTTGATTTATTGTTTCATAGGATTGTGGTAAGAAAAGGTGCATGGTATGACTTTGGTCTTCTTGAATTTGTTTAGGCTTTTTAAATTTTATTTTTAAGTAATCACTACACCCCATGTGGGGCTTGAACTTAGAACCCTGAGATCAGGAGTTGCATGCTCCACCAATTGAGCTATCTAGGCACTTCCATTGAGGCTTGTTTTATGGGCTAATATGTGATGTATTGTAGAGAATGTTCTGTGTGTACTTGAAATGAATATGTATTTTGTTTTAGGATGGAAGGTTCTGAATATATTTGTTAAATCTATCTGGTCTACTGTGTCATTCAAAGCCATTATTCTTGTTGATTTTCTGTTTAGGTGATTTGTCCATTTATGTAAGTGGGGTGTTGAAGTCCTCTACTATTACTGCATTATTAGTCATTATATCCAATACATTTGTTATTAACTTTTTATATATTTGAGTGCTTACATGTTGGGTGCATAAATATTTACAATTATTATATCTTCTTGTTGGATTGTCTCCTTTATTATTATATAATGTCCTTGTTTGCTTCTTGTTGTAATCTCTGTTTTGAAGTCTATTTTGTCCAATATAAGTGTTCCCACTCCAGATTTGTTTTGACATTCATTGAGTGATATATGTTTCTCCATCTCCTCCATTTCAAAATGCAGGTGTCTTTAGGTCTAAAATGAGTCTTTTGTAGGCAGCATATAGATGGGTTTTATTTTTTCATCCATTCTGTCACCCTATGTCTTTTGATTTGAGTGTTCAGTCCATTTACATTCAAAGTAATTATTGATTGATGTGTATTTATTGCCATTTTATCACTTCTTTTGTGGGTGTTTCTGAAGATTTTCTTTGATTCTTTCTTCTCTTTCTCTCTTTCATGGTTTGCTGGTCTTCTTTAGTGATATATTTGGATTTCTTTCTCTTTATTATTTGCATATTTATTAGTTATTTTTGATTTGTGGTGACCATTAGGTTTGTATATGACATCTTCTGCATATAGCAGTCTATATTCATTTGATGGTCATTTAAGTTTGAACCCATTCTTACTCCTCACTTCTCCACATTTTAGGTATATGGTGTCATATTTTACAACCTTTTGCTTTGTGAGTTCCTTGACTGACTTTTTATAGAAATATTCATTTTTATGGCTTTTATGTTTTCTACCTTTGTACTGTCACTTTTGGTCTTTCCTTTCCATTCAAAGTGTCCCCCTAATATTTCTGCAGGGCTGGTTTACTGTCATGAACTCATTTTTTGTTTGTCTGGGAAACTCTTTATTTCTCATTATATTCTGAATGATAGCCTTGCTGGATAGTGTATTGAGTGCAGATTTTTCCCATTTAGTACTTTGAATATATCATTCCACTCCCTCCTGGCTTGGAAAGTTTCTGCTGAAAAATCCACTGATAGCCTTATGAGGTTTCCCTTGTATGTTATTATCTTCCTCTGTCTTACTCCTTTTAAAATTTTTTCTTTGGTGCGCCTGGGTGGCTCAGTTGGTTAAACGTCTGCCTTTGGCTCAGGTCATGATCCCAGGATCCTGGGATTGAGCCCCATGTCAGGCTCCCTGCTCAGCTGGGAGCCTGCTTCTCCCTCTCCCTCTGCCTCTGCCCCTCCCCAAGCTCATGCTTGCTCTCTCTCTCTCTCAAATAAATAAATAAAATCTTTATTTTTTTTTCTTTATGAGTATATTTTGTCAATTTAATTACAATACGTCTTGGTGTGGATCTGCTTTTGTTGAATTTGTTGTAGGTTCTCTGTGCTTCCTGGATCTGGAATATCTGTTTCATTCACTAGATTAGGGAAGTTTTTACCTATTATTGCTTCAAATAAATTTAACGTCCCCTTTTCTCTCTCTTTTTCTTTTGAGACTCCTATAACATGAATATTATTACGTTTGATGGAGTCACTCAGTTCCCTAAGTCTATTCTCATTTTACATAATTCTTTTTTCTCTCTTTTGTTCAGCTTGATTACTTTCCATTACTCTGTCTTCTAGGTCATTAATACATTCCTCTTCTTCTTCCAGACTGCTGTTCATTCCATCAAGTATATTTCTTATTTCATTTATTGAGCCCTTTATCTCTGCTATGTTATTCTTTATCACTGTGTTAAAGGCCTCACTGATGCCTTCCACTTTTTTCTCATATTCAGTTAGTATCTATGATCATTATTTTAAATTGTCTCTCTGGCATGTTACTTATATCTGTTTCACTTAGGTCTCTGGTTGTGCACTTGTCCTGTTCTTTCATTTGGGACAAATTCCTTGGTCTTCTCATTTTGTCTAAGTCTCTGTGCCTGCTTCTCTGTGTTAGGAAAGTCAGCTATGTCTCCTGTTCTTGAGGGTAATGGCCTTATGGAGAAGAGGTCCTATAGTCCCCTGCTGTGTAGTGTCCCCTCTTCCCCAGGTCCTGCTGCACCAGGAGTATCTCCATTGTGTGCTGCATGCACACTGCTGGCTGCTTTATCCTTCAGGCTAGTCATCTGCAGAGGCTCTCTTTGATTATTATGGGCAGTGTTGGATCTCTGGCCTAAAAATGGTAAATTTTAACTAGGTGTGCTATGGTCTGCTTATGAAATGAGAGCAGTTGTCACTGCTGCTGGAACCAAGGCCCTGCAAATCTCCTGAGTCAGGAGATGACATGTGGGCAGATGTTTGGTTTTGTTTTCTGGGGAAGGAGGCCTGCCATGCTGGGACTGAGGCAAGTGTGACTGAGAAGGGGAGTTCCACTAGAGTGTGGGAGGTAGGGCTTGGTGTAAGCAAGTTAGGTGATAAGGGTCTGCTCTGTGATGGTTCCCACAGGTGGTCCTCTGCTTATGCCAAGAGGCAGGGGAGGCAAATGGCACTTGCCAGTTCCTTTGTTCCCAGAGGGGTCTCTCCATGAATGCTGCCTCTCTGGGACATGATCTGAGATGAGCAACTAACCTCTCTACTGTGTGACCCAGGTACCCTTTTGATTGCTGTTTCCATACTGTACATCCATGGGCTGTTTGCCCTGCCTTCTCTCCAAGAGTAGCCCCAATGCCCTCCAGGCTGTATCTGAGCCAAACCTGCTGACTTTTAGAACTTCAGGTTTTAAGCCTCACTGGTTGCAAGAACTCATAAAATTCAGCCCCTCTTGCTTTCCAAGAAAATTGGTATGGGAATTCATTTTCTCCATGCACTCCCCTGTGTGCTAGTCTTTCTCCAGCCCTTCTCAACTCTGGCTCCCTCTCCACTACAGTGGCCACGATCAGTTTCTCTCTCAAACCACATCTGTGCACTTCCTACCTTCTTTGATGTGGCCTTTCTCTACCTTTAGTTATGGAGTTTTTCCTGTTAGTCTTCAGGTCAATTTCTGGGGTATTTAGGATGATTTGATAGTTGTCTAGTTGTATTTATGGGACGGCATGAGCCTAGTGTCCTCCTATTCCACTGTTATCTTCCCCTCCAACAAATGCCCTTTTTGCTTGACCTAGTCTGAGTTGCAATTCTGTCACTTGCAATTAAAATAGTCTCCAATAACACAGGGCTTAAAACGAAGAAGATATATCTTCCAATTTCAGAGATCTGTAAAGTTTGCATGAAGCAGATGGCAGCTTAGAGGGATTCTGAAGGAAATGTGCGATTTTACAGCAAAGATAGGAAAAACAAATGCTTTTCAGTGAGAGGTAACAATTTTAAGAAGGACATGGAGATATAAAATGCTCAGGTTTTGCTGAACCAGAATATAGGTAGTGTAGAGGTAGTGGTAGATAATGCTAGGAAGATTAGATTAGGGCTTGATTTGACTAAAACATTTGGGATGGGGTGGGGCATAGGTTTCTTGGATGTAGCAGTATCAGTTCTCTCCATGAGACAGCATGATGGAAATACCGACTTTTATTATTTCACAGTTTCTAAGATTCAGGAATTCATAAGCAGCTTGGCTGAGTGGTTCTGTTTTGGGGTCTCTCATAAGGTTGCAGTCAGGATGGCAGCTGAGGCTATAGTCATCTGAAGGCTTAACTGGAGATGGAAGATCCACTTCCAAGATGGCTCAGTCACTCATATGGCTGCTGGCAAGAGGTCTTGGTTCCTTGCCACATGTGTGCAAAAGCTATTACCACATACACCTCTCCAAAGAGTTGTTGGAATTCCTCATGAACTGACAACTGGCTTTTCCCAGAGTGAGTAATTCTAGATAGATTAAGGTGGAAATTGCAACGTCTTAAATGACCTGTCTTTTAAAGTCACACTCCATCATTTCCACAAAATCCTAATTGTACACAGGTCAGCTGATTTTACAGAGGGACTGCACAAGGGCATGACTGCCAGGATGTGAGGCCTACTGATACCCTTTTAGAGGCTGGCTGGCTGCCACAGTTTTGATTTTCCTATCTTGATGAAAACTTGTAATTTGTATATTACTGCAGGGTAATTAGGACTGAAACTGAGGTTTCAACATTAATGCAGTTAATTTCATGTGTTTTGATAGTTATGTAAAATTTCTCAGACTCCATATGATACTATGCTTATATTGGGACCACTATATGGAGGTTTTGAATGCTGGGCTGAATTGTTTTATTTTCAACCATTTCATGATGTCATATTAATATGTTAATATATTTTCAACCATTTCATGATGTCATATTAATATGTTAATACATTTTCAACCATTTCATGATGTCATATTAATATGTTAATACATCACTTAGAACTCTAAATTTAATATTAAAAAATACAGAAACCAATATTGCAGTCATAGAGATTCCTAACCATGAATAAATGGGCAAAAAAGAATTGAAATATGCTTCCCCAGAGGTATTCAAAATAGAATAGCTTTTTCCAGTTGCCTGGAACATTTTGGCTATGAACTGGGCTGAAGGCAAAGGATAGACAGATCATTTCTTAAAATCTGTTTTAATCCTATGATTTCTCAATCACTATTTGGATTTGAATTAGTATTTCTAGTATTTGAATAGTGCTAATAAAAACCTCTTTCAGCTGTAATTTTCAGGTGGAGAAATAGTTTACAAAAAATTGTCTGTAATTGCTTCTTATTTTGTAGGGCCTGTGTGCTAATATGCTCTTGGCTACATGGACATTTTAAAATACTTAAATATTTAAAATCAAACTTTTTTTTTAACATATACTGTATTATTTGTTTCAGAGGTACAGGTCTGTGATTCAACAGTCTTACACAATTCACAGTGCTCACCATAGCACATACCCTCCCCAATGTCTATCACCCAGCCACTCCATCCCTTCCACTCCCCACCACTCCAGCAACCCTCAGTTTGTTTCCTGAGATTTAAGAATTCCTCATATCAGTGAGGTCATATGATACATTATATGTTAAAAAAAAAAAAGAAGAAGAAGAAGATAGCAGGAGGGGAAAAATGAAGGGGGGGAAATCAGAGGGGGAGACAAACCATGAGAGACTATGGACTGAAAAACAAACTGAGGGTTCTAAAGGGGACGGGGGTGGGGGGATGGGTAAGCCTGGTGATGGGTATTAAAGAGGGCACGTTCTGCATGGAGCACTGGGTGTTATACACAAACAATGAATCATGGAACACTACATCAAAAACTAATGATGTAATGCATGGTGATTAACATAACATAATAACAAAAAAAAATCAAATCAAACTTTTTGGTCTCAACATTAATCCAGGCTACCTAAAGAAAATGGGGTATTATTGTAAGGATACACTGGAGTTTACAGGAATTGAAGGATAAAAACAAAACACAACTGATCTTCATGGGACAGAGATCACAACTCTTCTCTCACAAGAGCAGGAACTTGCTCTTGCTCTCATGGTGCCTGTACTCCTCTCTCTAGATCTCCTCTACTCTCCTTTCTCTCTACCAGTTGACTTCCTCTGGTACTTATCTTGACTATGTCCATACAAAAGACGGGTGACTCACATAATGGGTGCTTCAACCCACTTTACATCAAGACAAATCAGTATTTTGTTTCAGATTTTGTTATACTGCATCTTCTATGTCATTTATTTAGAATTTCCTGAAAAGGGAAGCTGATTGGCTCAGGTTACCTTTTTAACACCGGCCTAAATATTTTAGGCATAAATATTTGCAAGCCATAGTTTCTCTTGGGTCAGCTTTATTCTTTGTCCTCCAATCAACTATGGCTGGAGGCTTGAAGTCATGTGGCATTTAAAACATGACTGCTGCCTTTTGGCAGGTGTGTAGGAGGGGGAGCCTCCATGAGAAAGTACAGTTGCAGTGGTAGACATTAGTGCTACAAAAATACAGAGACAATTCCTGCTTTTTAGTAGGCATTCCTCACCACACTTCCATTTTGTACCTTTATAGAATACAGAAGTAAGAATACAAAATATAGTTCAAATGACCTCATTATAGTCAATCTTGTCATAAAGTTAGTCCAAACATGAAATGACTTTCAATTCCTAATGTTTTGAGTCATACATTGACTTAATAAAACATTATCCTTGAGGATTTGAATAAATAAAAGCTCTGAACCTTAGGTTATTCAACCATTTCCTGATAAAGACTAATTAATTGAAAATGCTTTTGCATTGAAATACAACATGAATGCATTATAGTAAGAACTGTACTAATAAAATACAGATAATAGGAGAGGCTATAAGTATAAATTATAGGATATTTGAAAATTTTACTATGAATAGCCATGTTAAAAATTTTGATGTGAGGGTGCCTGGGTGGCTCAGTCAGTTAAGCATCTGCCTTCGGCTCAGGTCATGATCCCAGGGTCCTGGGATCAAGTCCCACATCAGGTTCCCTGCTCCATGGAAAGCCTGCTTCTCCCTCTGCCCCTGCCTCTCTCTCTCTCTGTCTCTCTTGAATAAATAAATAAAATCTTTAAAAAATTTTTTGAAGTGAGGTTTTGTCAGCAAATTTGGGGGGAATAGTGCACCCTCTGAGATTAAATATATCTTTATTTTATTTTTTTAAGTACCCTCCATACCCAATGTGGAGCCCAATATGGGGCTTGAACTCACGACCCTGAAATCACGACCTGAGCTGAGATCAAGAGTCAGATACTTAACCAACTGAACCACCCAGGTGCCCCTAAATATATCTTTACATTAAGAACTTTTTTCTTATCAAAAATGAAAAAATCAAATATAATTAAAATGTGAAATCATCCCATATTGCAGATTTCCATGTGGTTGTCTGAATTTTTTACTTTGTGCAACCATACAGAAAATTTACTATGCTCAAACTTTGGGGATAACAAAACAAATTAATTTATTGGATGATGAAATGCAAATGAATAGTGTTTACACTTAATCTTTTCAATATGTGTACTTGAATATGGTTAGACAGTTCTAATTAACTGGATGTTGGTATAATAAAATATAGGGAAACTTTGCAATCAGGCCATTGAATATTCAGTTAAATTATATTGGTATGCACTTCTATTTGCTTCTAATGCCAAGGATCCATTGGTAAGATAAATGCCCATTTTGTGGTCTGTTATGCAGAAAATGTTTAATACAGTATTTGATTTACTCTGTTTAATCTTCTTTATTGAATGTGCTTATCCATCCATGCAAAATTCGGTATGCTGCTTTCTATTACTATGACATTACGATTAAACAGCTAAAAGAACAGCAAGACTATCTATAAACATTCATGAAATTCCCACAAAATTATTCATAGATTTTTGTTTTGTTTTGCAAGGACTATGAAAAAATACAAATGTATTCTGAATATTTCTGTATTGACTAAGCTGACAGACACAATAGTTAGTACAAATCATTATTTCGTTACTAAAACTAGTACTTAAAACATATTTCTAATATAGTGGAAATAATTGTTATCATGACATTGATTATATTTTAAAGGTAAAAATGAACACGAATTCAACCTGAATTTTATATAACAGAAAATGGTATGATGGGATAATATTTGTATATATTTGAAATGGAAAAGTCCAAGTTGACTTCAAGTGGGTATACTGTAAAACTCCTTAAAGAGTATGCATGTTCACAAAAGTGCTACTTTGGGGAGTTTCAGGTTATTCTCCAGTAAACTCGATTTTCTCCATTTCCAGCTATGTTTTACTGTCCAGAATACTTGTGCTCATGACTTTTTATTACCACTACCACCACAGCTTTAGAGACAGAAAAATTTTAATTCAAAGTAAGCTCCACCCCCAAATTACTAGAACTCATCCAGCAATTCAGTAATGTGGCAGGATACAAAATCAATGCACAGAAATCAGTTGCTTTCTTATACACTAACAACTCAACTGTAGAAAGAGAAATTAGAGAAATGATTCCATTTACAATAGCACCAAAAACCATAAGATACCTCGGAATAAACCTAACCAAACAGGTAAAGGATCTATACTCTAGGAACTATAGAACACTCATGAAAGAAATTGAAGAAAACACAAAAAGATGGAAAAACATTCCATGCTCATGGATCGGAAGAATAAACATTGTTAAAATGTCTATGCTACCCAGAGCAATCTATACCTTCAATGCCATCCCGATCAAAATTCCAATGACATTTTTCAAAGTGCTG
Source organism: Neomonachus schauinslandi (assembly GCF_002201575.2). Classification (NCBI taxonomy): domain Eukaryota; kingdom Metazoa; phylum Chordata; class Mammalia; order Carnivora; family Phocidae; genus Neomonachus; species Neomonachus schauinslandi. The sequence continues at coordinate 56,311,233 of NC_058419.1, forward strand.
GAACAAACAATCCTAAAATTTGTATGGAATCAGAAAAGACCCCGAATCACCAAGGAAATGTTGAAAAAGAAAAACAAAGCTGGGGGCATCACGTTGCCCGATTTCAAGCTATATTACAAAGCAATGATCACCAAGACAGCATGGTACTGGCAGAGAAACAGACATATAGACCAGTGGAACAGAATAGAGAACCCAGATATGGACCCTCAACTCTACAGTCAAATAATCTTTGACAAAGCAGGAAAAAACGTGCAATGGAAAAAAGTCTCTTCAATAAATGGTGCTGGGAAAATTGGACAGCCACATGCAGAAGAATGAAATTCAAGCATTCTCTAACACCATACACAAGATAAACTCAAAATGGATGAAAGACCTCAATGTGAGACAGGAATCCATCAAAATCCTAGAGGAGAACACAGGCAGTAAACTCTTTGACATCGGCCATGGCAACTTCTTTCAAGATACATCTCCAAAAGCTAGTGAAACAAAAGCAAAAATGAACTTTTGGGACTTCATCAAGATAAAAGGCTTCTGCAGAGCAAAGGAAACAGTCAACAAAACAAAGAGGCAACCCACAGAATGGGAGAAGATATCTGCAAATGACACTACAGATAAAGGGCTGGTATCCAAGATCTATAAAGAACTCTTCAAACTCAACACCCAAAAAACAAATAATCAAGTCAAAAAATGGGCAGAAGATATGAAAAGACATTTTTCTGAAGAAGACATACAAATGGCTAACAGACACATGAAAAAATGTTCATCATCATTAGCCATCAGGGAAATTCAAATCAAAACCACATTGAGGTACCACCTTACACCAGTTAGAATAGCAAAAATGGAAAGGGAAAGAAACAACAAATGTTGGAGAGGTTATGGAGAAAGGGGAACCCTCTTACACTGTTGGTGGGAATGCAAGTTGGTACGGCCACTTTGGAAAACAGTGTGGAGGTGCCTCAAAAATTAAAAATAGAGCTACCCTATGACCCAGCAATTGCACTCCTGGGTATTTACCCCAAAGACACAGATGTAGTGAAAAGAAGGGTCACATGCACCCCAATGTTCCTAGCAGCAATGTCTGCAATAGCCAAACTGTGGAAAGAGCCAAGATGCCTTTCAACAGATGAATGGATAAAGAAGATGTGGTCCATATATACAATGGACTATTACTCAGCCATCTGGAGGAGATTATGCTAAGTGAAATAAGTCAAGCAGAGAAAGTCAATTATCATATCACTTATTTGTGGAACATAAGGAATAGCATGGAGGACATTAGGAGAAGGAAGGGAAAAATGAAGGGGGGGAAATCAGAAGGAGAGATGAACCATGAGAGACTATGGACTCTGAGAAACAAACAGGGTTTTAGAGGAGGGGGGGGGATTGGTTAGCCCAGTGATGGGTATTAAGGAGGGCACGTACTGCGTGGAGCACTGGGTGTTATATGAAAACAATGGATCGTGGATCACCACATCAAAAACTAATGATGTATGGTGACTAATATAACATCATAAAATTTAAAAAAAAGAAAGAACATTTAGAAATTGTGAAACTATTAAAAAAACAAAGTAAGCTCAAACATTAGTTCTGCATTTAAAAAAATTTTTCTTTTGTAAGTCTGGAACTTGTATTAAGGAGTTAGTAATTTACTTTTTAACTGGTATTGCTTGTTTTTCACGGTGTTAAGAGATATACATTCATATAGACATAACTATTTTCTAAGAAGCTCTTTTAAACCTAAAGAACTCAAGGTATTGATGGCTTATCTGGCACTCTTACTTTATACAAGAAGATCAGTGTCTGGTACGTTTGGTTGTTTACAGTATGGTAAGAATGAGATTCCATGGTAGCGGATTCAATTTGTGTGTGTGCGTGTGTGTGTGTGTGCGCGCACCCGTGTGCGCATGCACGCATATGTGTATAAAATTATGTGTCTCCTGGATCATAATCTATACTAGTAACACTGACATCTGGAAAGACTATGTAATAGTTCTGCTCCATCTGACCCCATTACCACTCCTAGAAAATTTTTTGCTGTGTCCTAATGATGATGGAGCAAAAACATCATCTATGAAAACACAAGAAATTTCATTCTGAGTCAGGCCAATAGTCCAGCCTAGTGTTTCCCAAACTATGTTCTGCGCTTTAAAAGTTATTGTGTTGGGGCACCTGGGTGGCTCAGTCGGTTAAACTTCTAAATCTTGATTTCAGCTCAGGTCATGATCTCATGGTCATGAGATAGAGCCCCGAGTCCGGCTCCCTGCTCAGTGCGGAGTCTGCTTCAGATTTTTTCTCCCTCTGCCCCTCCCTGCTCATGTGCGTGCTCTCTCTCTCTCTCTCTCAAATAAATAAATAAATATGCCACTTAAAAAAGTTACTGTGTCAACTATACTCAAATAAAAAACATTTTTAAAAGTTTATTATGAAATCCTGATAGTTCACATATTTATTATAAAAGATCTGAAGAGTCCTCCAGTAAAGAAACCATTTGACTTTAACTGCTCGCTAAATGTATTTGATCATGAAACCCCTATTAACATCCTACAGAATTACTTTTCCCCAGAACCCACTTTAGGAAAAAGGCTGGCCATGGCACTGAAAAGGGTTTCATAGGGGATTGTGACAGATCTCCACTCCTTCAGCATTCAAGAAATATTTATTAAGCTCTTCCTCAATTATAGGCATTCTTCTAGATGCTTAGGAGTCAGTGAACAAAGACCACTACCCTTATACTACTAACTTTTACAATCCTTGAATTTAGATAAGCCTTTTTTTTAAAAAAAAGATTTTTATTTATTTATTTGACAGAGAAAGAGAGAGCACAAGTAGGCAGAGTGGCAGGCAGAGGGAGAGGGAGAAGCAGGCTCTCTGCTGAGCAGGGAGCCAGACGTGGGGCTCGATCCCAGGACCCCAGGATCATGACCTGAGCCGAAGGCAGCCACTTAACCGACTGAGCCACCCAGGCGCCCTAGATAAGCCTTTCTTAAATATGTTTGTATGTTCAATTCCTAAGCCATTATGGAGGGAGATAATTTATATTTTATTTAAGAATAAATTATATATTCTATAATATTGCATGACAAAATAACTATTAACATGAAAAATTATTTTTTGGTCACATGAATTTAAAACCCAAAAGTCAGAAAAAAATATTGAAATGATCAATATGGTATCAATCATTTCAACGAAGAATAAAAAAATTCACTAGTCTACAGGATAAATTTCAAATGAAAAAATGCTAAATAACCAAATATATGCATTTAAAATGTTGACAGATACTGCCAAATTGCCATTCAAAGAAATTATATCGGGAGGCACCTGGCTGGCTCAGTCAGTAGAGCACGTGACTCTTGATCTTGGGGGTTGTGATTTGAGCCCTGCGTTGGGTGTAGAGATTACTTAAAAATAAAGTCTTTTTTTTTTAAAGAAAGAAATTGTATCCATTTCCACTTCCATTAGCAGTGTATGAGTGAGACTGCTCCCCCAGAACTTTACCAGTACTGTATGTTATCAAATAATTTCATTTTGCCAATCTGATGGGTGAAAGTTGTTTATCTCCCATATGCTCCCAATGACTGCTGCTGCTGCTACTCCTACTTACTACTACTAATATTCGAGTGCTTACTACCAGTCAAATATAGTGTTAAGTACTTTATTTACCCCTCATTACCACCATGGAGGGTAAGTAATATTATTGTCACTTTACCTATGAGGAAACAGATTCAGAGAGGTTAAGTAACTTATCTGAGGCCATTCAATTGGTAAGTGATGCAAGTGGGACTCCAATCTAGGAAGTCTGGCCAAGAATCTGAACTCATAACCATTATCCTATAGTGCATAAGTAAAGGATGTTCATTGCAGTACCATTTGTAGTAGCAAAAGACTAGAAAAGAACTAAATATCCATCAATAGAGGAATATTAAATAAATCATGGTCTATTCATATAATGGAATTATAGGAAAGTATTAAAAATGAGGTGTCTCTATACGTTCTGAGAACACAAGATCTCCTAAATATAATAAGTAAAAAAATACAGGTGTAAGGTGAGGAATAATGTTTATAGCATGCTACCATTTGTGTCAAAAAAGAAATAAAGGGATTACTGCTTCCCTTAAACACACACACACACATACACACACATGCATACACATACACAATCTCTAGCAGGATTCACAAGAAATGGATAATATCTCTGGGGAGGACAACCTGGGGGCGGGGCTAGGAGGGTATGGAGACTTCTTAGTCTTACGAGTCTTTGTATGATCTTTTGCTAGTTGGATTGTTTATTTTTTTATTTTTATTTATTTATTTATTTTTAAAGATTATTTATTTACTTGACACAGAGAGAGCGAGAGCACAAGCAGGGGGAGTGGCAGGCAGAGGCAGAGGCAGAGGGAGAAGCAGGCTCCCCACAGAGCAGGGGGAGCCCGACGCGGGGCTCGATCCCAGGACCCCGGGACCATGACCTGAGCGGAAGGCAGTCGCTTAACCAACTGAGCCACCCAGGCGCCCCGGTAGTTGGATTGTTTATTAACCACATGTGTATTGTTCAATTATAAACACAAAACCAGCTGATCAAATAAGTTTACTGGGCAATCAACTCATTTTATTCTCATTTAAAATAGTACTCATGTGTGGTTTCCTGAAGACTTCCTGTACCTTATTATTTACCCATTCATTCAACAGATTTAAAAAATCATTTATTTTTGACAAATAAAAATTGTATATATTTAAGGTGTACAATGTAATGTTTTGATATATATGATATGAAATGATTAGCACAATCAAACTGATTAACATATCCATCACCTCCCATAGTTACCTTTTTTTGTGGTAAGAACACTTGAAATCTATAATCTTAATAAATTTCAAGTATACATTTTTGACTATAGTCACCATGCTGTACATAAGTCTCCAGAACTTATTCATGTTACAACAGAAATTTTGTACCCTTTGATCAATATGTTCCCTTTTCCTCTACCCCCAGTCTCTCTCTGGTAACCATCATTCTACTCTCTGTTACTATGAGTTTGACTTAAAAATACATATTTTTCAGATTCCACATATAAATGAGATCATGCGGTATTTGTCTTTCTGTGTCTGGCTTATTTCACTTCAGCATAATGTTCTCTAGATTCATCCATGTCATTACATGTGGCAGAATTTCTTTCTTTTTAAGGGCTGAATAGTATTCCTTTATATAAGGAATATATATATATATGGATATATATATCATTCATCTGTTGATGAACACTTAAGTTGTTCCCATATCTTGGCTACTGTGAATAATGTTGCAATGAACATGGGAGTGCAGATATCTCTTTGAGATAGTATTTTATTTGCTTTGGATATATACACAGAAGTGGGATTTCAGCAGATATTTTTGAGTGCCTATTATGTGCTAGGCACTGAATGATGTATTAGAAATATAATGGTGAACAATATAGGCACAGTCCTTGCCTTTGTGTAACTTACATCCTAGGAGGATAACAGATATGAAATAAGAAATTGCATAAGCAATTTGATATTTCCAATCATGAAAAGTTCAACAAAGGAGGAGTATAGGAGACTTAAGGCAGACTGAGGACTAGATGAAGACTCACCAGAGAAAGTGATGTTTTGAATGAACTGCAAAATGAGTAGGATTAAAGTAGAAGAAAGGGAGAAGGACAAAAGTGCACCTCAGGCACATGGAAGAACATGAATGAAGGCCCTGAAGCAGGAAGGAGCATGGGGTATCAGACAAAATGGAGAGACAATATGGCTGGAGCTAAGAAAGACAAGGGTAAGAGGTATATGAGCCTAGAAAGTTCAGCCGGGACTTTTAGACCATGTTTAAAATTTTGGAGTGTATTTTCAGAGCAATGGGAAACCATGCAAGTTTTAGGGAGGGGAGGACATAATTAGATTTGAAATTTTTAAAAAAGATTTTATTCTTAAGTAAGCTCTACATTCAATGCAGGGCTTGAACTCACAACCCTGAGACCAAGAGTCACATGCTCCACCAACTGAGCCAGCCAGGCACCCCTATATTTGAATTTTTAAAAGTTTACCTGCAGTGTAGACAGTGGACTGAAGGGAAGCAAGCATAAATGAGGGGTCCAGCTGGGACCTATTGTAGTAGTCCAGATAAGAGATAATGAGGGCAGTCCAGATTGTGAGGTGGATATGTTTCCAATATAACTTTGAGATAGATCTGGCAAGATTTGCTGATGAAATTGGGTTAAGAGTGAAAGAGAATGATATATCAAGGATAATTCTTAAGGTTTTTGACTTGAGTAACTGATTAGAAGGTGGTACCGTTTCTAAGGTAGGGAACACTGGATGAAGAGGTTTGGGAGTGGGGCTGAAATGTTCAGGAGTTTGGTACTGGACATGTTCAGGAGAGATGTTGAGTAAGGGCTGGGATATCTGGATCTGGAGCTCAAAGGAAAGCCCAGGGATAGAGACCATTAAATAACTGGTTTGTAAAAAAAGATGACACATCAGATCCCACAGTTAAGTAAGCTTCTGAATACAAGGTAAATGTTCAGGGAATCATGGTTTTTCAACTCAGGAAACCATTAAGTACAAAATTAGGATCTCAGTGATTTAACAGGGTAAGTCAATTTGTATCCCTCATCTCATTGTACTGTGACTTATCCAAATAAAATATTTCAGTTCTCAAAAACAGATGTCCTTAGAATAATAGAATAGACAGCAATTAAGCTGCTTTGCTTCGTGCTATTTTAATGACATTATCAACCCCTATATTCATCTTTACTTTGCAGAAGATCTATAAAAATACATTTGACAGAAAAGGTATTTTGAGCATTTTCTCCATGCAGAGGCTTTAATTTTTTCTAACGTAATCATATTTTTCATGCTCAGAGAGGGTGTGATAGAGGACAGCTAAAACACAGGGTGGCAATTTTATCTTTCCGAGGGTCCTGCCTTCTAGCTTCAGAATAAAAGGGATTTCCTATTTGGGGCAAAACATATTGGAAAATTAGCACGACAAAGTAATATTACTTGTTTATTTTGTTTTATATCCCACTAGATGTAAACTTCATGAAGTCAGGTGTTTTTGTCTGTTTTACTCATTGCTGTAATTCCAGCATCTAAATCAGTGCCTTGCACATGGTAGGTATTCAATAAATATTTAAGGAAAATTGAATGAAATAATAAGTTGTGTCTTCACATTGTGTCTATTTGTTAGAAAATTTCTGAGTCCATAGAAAGTTAGATATACTCATATTGAAAAAGATATATATATATACACACACACATATACACATATCGCCAAAGTAAGATGGAGATACCTTAATTTATCATGTTTTTAACCACCCATCCATAGCTTCTGTTAGAGGAGATTTTGAAGTTCCCTGTGTTTACTTTGGGAAACCTATTAATTTTCATTTCCACTGGTGGTATTAAGAGTCTCATAGATAAGATCTATTTCACTTCTGATAGTACTCAAAACTTTCTTTTCATATCAAGGCAAATGGCAGAGTGATTTACTGAAGAATACATTACATTTCTCAGAGGAGTATCTTACACAAAATATTCATCAGAGGACCATATCACAAGAGAATTGTTCAATACATTCAGATAGTCCATAAAAGAAATTAATGAAACATGTAAAATATTGCTAAAGATTATGGCAAAATGCAGCAAAACAAAACAAAACCCAAACCCAGTAAAATACAATTTTAAAGAATTTTCATGGAACCTCAGCAAAGTAACAAACATGTATTGAGCGTCTTCAATATATAAGACACATGATAGTTGTGGGCAGATATAAAGATGAAGACTTAGTCCCTGTATTCATAGTACTTACCATCTATTAGGGGAGTCAGAACTAAACTCAGTTCAGCAAACACTGACTGGCATTCCTATTAAGCTACAGGCTCATATTAGATGCAGGGGGTAAAAAGATAAGTAAGGCCCGGTCCCTGTCATAGAGGGACTTAAAATTTAGGTTGTTATATATCTGGGTGTATATTTTTGTATGTGTGGGGCTGTGTTAACTGTATAGGAACCAACATAATGCAAATAATTTCAGTGCAATATGGGAGGCTATGACAGGGTGTTAGCACTACATAGGGAAATTTAACCCAATATAGGGAGGAGATAAAAGGAGGAGGTGGTAGAACCTGAACTGAATATTAAGGATATGTTAGCTGGAGTATAGGAATATCATTCCATGCTAAAGGAAAAACAGTGTGACTGGGAAACCACAAACAGTTCGGCGGACAGGTGGTGTAAGGGAAGGTCAACTACTGGCACTTTCTCTTTTGGAATTATTTCTCTCCTCAATTATTTTGAAACTCTTGTAAAATAACGAAAATAACTACAATGAACCCTAAAGCCCCTCATCAAATACAATCACTTTAATATAAAGGCCATTTTACCTTGATCATTTCTGCAGCAGTTTATCAGAAGAATCTTGAATGGACTCCTTGTATACGTATAAAAAACCAGATTCAGAACCAATAAACGCTTATCAAGCAACTACTATGCTTTCATATCTTTTTTCCCTCCTGTAAAGCAAAGCCAATTTTGTAAAAATATACTGCCGGGTGGCTGCGTGGACTAACTAGAACAAATACAGACGCAATTTAGGTTTCATTGTGGCGAAACTAAGGTGAGAGGTTTTTCATGGGTTTTCATTGGGGAGATATGGAGACGAAAAAGATACGGGATATAGTTTGAAAGAATTGGTGCGAAAAATTATGCCTCGGGGGGCCAAAACGAAAGTGCACACACACTGGGGGAAACAAGTTACCAGGCTGGAATGAAAATTTCCTTTGTTCACAGACCAATCCCCTTTCAGTTTCATTCCGCCCTTCATCTATCCCAACAATTCTTGCTTCATCATTGTCAAGGGGCACCCAGGTTTTCCCATTCATCCTAGCTAGCAGAGCAAAAATCTCCAACTCATTACTACCCCCAAACCGCCAGGCTAAACGCGCTACTGCACTCAGCCTGGAAAATAAACTGAGCTTTTAACATTCGCGTAAACATTTAAAATAAAATGCTGTAGCCGCCTACCTGGACCGGCCACCAAGAACTACAATATCCAGAATGCACTGTTTTTCCTTCCGCCTTCTACCAGGGCAACGCCTGACTAGATCTCATTTCCACAAGCAATAGTCACATGACACGTTTCCTTTCAAGATGGCGGATAATCTCCCTTCGGAGTTTGATGTGATCGTAATAGGGACGGGTATGTGTGGCTCTGGTACTCCCCGAACAAAGTGTAGGAAATCTATCTCGTTCCTACCTTCTCTATCAGTGGTGAGGGTTGGCGAGAAATGCCGGGGGTTGAGGATGGGAGGGAGGACGGGAAGGAAGTGAGGTAGTGTGGAGTCAGCGCGGGATTTGGCAGCTCCAGGGAGGGGCTTGGACCCACGGTACTTAGCGCCATTTGAGTAGGGGTCGATCTGGTCGATGCCGATTGCTGAGGTTGGTTGCTGCGGGTGATTTTGTAATTTCCTTAGAGGGAGGTGGGTTTGTAGTGTCATGAGAACGGAGGGTCGGGATTTTATCGAAGGAAACGCCTTTGGCATGACATGATTCCTTCCTTGTTGATTTCAAGGTGATATTCCCCATCATTGTCTCGCCCTTTCTTAGGAATTTTTCATATATTTATGTAGTCCTAGGGTGTAGTGCAGCTCGGATACAGTTTAGTCCTCAGGTTTTCGAGAAAGGTGCTCAGTTGTTGCCCGTGTGCGTATTAATTTACTAGGACAAGGACACGGATTCTTTTCTATTGTGTTGACAAACCTAGGGAATTGTATTTTGTTGAGTTAGCCATTCCTGCTTTATGATGCTGAAAGATAGCGTTTTGCTTTCTGTCACCCACCTATCAACTCACAACTAAATGAGCTGAGAAGCTTCTGTGAATTCCATTTCAGGTGTGGGACCTTATCTTCCCCTCGTTTACCCATCATTTATTCTCCGTGTTTTGGGTGGAGTCAGAAAAATCCCCTGCAATTTCTAGTTGACAAATTCAACGTACAACACGTGGCAGAAGACATTTGGCAGCAGTTGGTATTTTGTTTTTCTTAATAGTGTAAAGGGCGGATTTTAGATGGCGTGAAGTAGGTTGTTGAGAGGGCTTTTCTCCTGTTTGCAGAATGTGGTAGGTCGGAGAAGCTCTGGTGGATGAGAACCTGTCCATTGTGTTAACGAATGGAGTTTGTTGTCTTCTCAAACAGTGGGGGCAGCCATGTTTCCAGGGCCGGAGTAAAAATAATAGCTACCTGGTTTTGAATGCTTATTATTTGCTAATTGATGTGCTAAGCACTTTAGAAGCTGTTTGTAATCCTCACAACAACCTCCTTAGAGTAGGTATTCTCTACACTTTGCAGACGAGGAAAAGGGGCCTTAGAAAGATTGCTGTGTACTCAAGATCACACAGCTGGTAAATTTCCAAAGGCCCATTCCATCTCAGAAGGAGAATCAGTGCTTCAGACCTTCAGAGTTAACCCATATTAGTAGAAATAATTGAGAAAGGTTGTTTCTAGACCTTGCTTGGCCTTCAAATAGCTGTTTGAATTGCTAGGGCACTTAATCTCTCTGAGCCTCAGTCTTGTTTTTAAACAGAAAGGGTAAGCTAGTCTTTCAGGTATTGTCTAACCAAAAATTCTCTTATTCTAGTTGCATGTGGGTAATTGGTCTCAGGACAATAAAGACATGTTTATTCCCATTCTGAAAACTGCATGGCTGCAGATAACTTGGCTGTAGCTGCTTGAACAGATGTTGGATGTTCTCTCCAGTCTATCCTAAAACGGAGAACAACATCCATTTTTGAATAGTTGTTATACCATACTTGGATTCTATATTATTGCCTTTCTTTTTTGTTACCTAGGAACTTGGGGTGTTTTTTTTTAAATTTTTTGAATTATTATAAGATTTTTCTTACCTGGATTCAAATTTTAATTGATAAGAGTGCTAATTCCTATTACTAAATGCCGTTAATTCTTAAATAGTTGCTTTCTGGTTCAGTTCATAGTATGGACTATATTCACCCTGTTAGAGTCCGTTATGGTAGAGGTAGGAAGATACTGTGAGTGATACAGAAAATTGCATTAGGTGGCATCTGGTGTATTTAGAAAAAGATTCATTTTAGACTTATTCCAGTGAGGGTAGTATTATTTCTCAAAGTATGGGAAGAACTTATTTGAAGTTGATTGTAAGTTATGTTTTTCATATCACTTAATGGTGAACATACTCTGAGTTTATCAAGCACGTTGCATAAATTTATGTTATGAAGCTTTGTGTTTAGGTATGTTAAAACGGAAAAATTGGATAAGTCATTTCCCAAATGATTCTAATAATTCTAGTCGTTACTTAATTGGAATTATTGTTAATGTGTTTGGAATATTTTTCTTCTGAAATAGTTTGCTGAAAGTAGTCTTAAAAATGTGTTTGCATTGGGGGCACCTGGATGGCTCAGTCGGTTAAGCGTCTAACTCTTGATCTCAGCTCAGGTCTTGATCTCAGGGTCGTTGAGTTCAAGCTCCACATTGGGCATGGAGCCTACTTAAAAATATATGTATATATATGTTTGCATTACTAAATACTGGCTTGAGTAAATCTTAGGAAAAGCAGCATTTCTTATATTCAGTTTTACTGACAAAAGCAGAATTAATCATGCATGTATCAGAAACATGAAGAAATAGGCTATGAAATGTAATTTTTCTTTTAGTAGATTTAGCTCTATGTCAAGAGACAATTGCTTCAAGTAAAAACATCTGTAGATAATATTAAATCCCTTTGTCCTTGATTAATTAGTTTTTTTTTTTTTTTTTACTTTTCATATCACAAGATTTTCCTTAGGGTCATGTTTTGAAGAGATTATGGGAAGATAAAGTTTTGTATGTTTTTTCTTAGTTATGTCCGTTTCTTTCTGATTACAAAATAGAGGAAATATCTGTCAAACACCCAAAGGTAGAGGGATAAAATCAAGTATTTGAGCTGTGAAAAATATAGAAGAAAATGGAATAAGGAAGGGGGGCTATCTGGAGTCTTAAAGGAGAGGACAAAACTGGATGTAAGTGATGTTCTAGGAAGTGGCTTTCAGTTTGGGTACACAGTTGTCATTTTCAAGACATTTTGCCATTTAAAAAGACATTGGAATGATGGGTTGTAGAGAAGTATCGTTGGTTTCAGGATAAAAATAGTCTCAATAACATAACACCTCATTGGAAGTGACATCTGTGTAATCTGCAATCTGCATCAGAGACAACAGTTCAACAGAAGAGCAGGCAAGATGGAAGTTAGGAGAGCTGTGATAACATCGGCATGCTTCTTACATAGTGGAATCCTTCAGGTCCTCACTTAGAGCATATTCTTATTTTAGAAATAATTCCAGCATGCTCAGAGCATATTAGAAACATCCTTAACTTCTGTAAAAGCTGTGTTTGGGGATGTCATTAGATATAAGTGATAGTTGATATCCTAATGGGAAAGGGAAGAGGCAAACACCCTAAAGTGCAAGCCTACGTCAAACAGTAAAATGGCCTGGGACCAGTTTGTATAGTGACAAATTTTTCAGAGTATTCAACCCACATTTACTGAGAACCTAGTCCCTGCCTTTGTGAAGTTTACTGTATTGCCTGTTTTCAGAGACTGGGGTTCCTGATAGTCACATCCACAGAACTGTTCTTAAGCCAACGTGGGCTTTTCGTTGCATCCTTCTTGCTTTCTGAAGACCACATAGGGATTCAGTCTGCATTCCTTTCCTTTTTGAAGTACACCACACAATTATATTTTGGGAGTTCTTTCCCTAAGATGGGCTATGGAGTGGGCTAGCTTAAAATTTTTCCTGCAGAAGATAAACACATAGATCTTTTTTGATTAAAGAGTTTTATTGCTAAAGATTATGGAGAAAGAAATGAGGTAACCAAAATAACAAACATGGGAGAAGTTACAAAGAGTATTGCTCCTAAATTGTGACTACTTTCCTAGATAGTGCTCGACATAGTACAGTAATAGATGTGGCAGAATGGTGTAATGGGAATCACTTGACCTTTCTACTGGGTGACTTTGGGCAAATTGCATCACCTCATGGGACGCCACGTTGTTCATCTGTAAAGTGGGAGATTTGAATTAGGTGACCTATCTACCAGCTGACCATTGTGTCTGTGTAAGTATGACCCTGGGTCCTTGAAAAGGCTAAATTCTGTATAGTCCTTTTAAGGAGTCAGGTCAGTGTTTAATATACTTTAGAAATTTGGGTATCAAAATGGCTCAGAAAAATTTTCTTGCAAACAGTAAGCTGCCTTTATCAGGAAGGTCACGGAGGTGGCATGCTTCCATTCTTTGATGTTGGTTGAGAATCATAATGTCAGCTTTGGCTGGAAGCTCATTGACTATAATGCTTACGATGTTGGTGGTATAACTTCGCTTCTCTAAACGTTGGGGAATAGTAGTACTGCGGGAGGTTTTGTGAAAACATATTTACCAAATACCTTATATGTGATTTCCTACATATATATCTTACTTACTCTTCTCCCAGGATGTCTGTGTATGTTTCTAACATGACAGGATGCCCATACTTCCTCTGTCTGTATTTCCAAACATACATACACCTATTGTCCAGAGTTGAGTTATGATTTTTTTCTGTGACAAGATGCCACCTATTTATGGGTCATGAAATCAATTCCAGCATTAAAAAAAGAGGTAGAGTAGAATATATCAGAATATATTACATGTAGTAAGGATGAATATAGTTTTATGAAACAAATATTTCATGTGTGTATAATCACTGTGTAAAATATATCCATATATATGTAGATATTTTTGGGGGGTTGTCAGGGGCAAAAAGTCTTAAAGTCTAGAGAATATTAACTGAATAACAATGAATAATAATGAATATGGTATTTCAAAACTCTTTAGTTTTACAAATGCTATACCATTCATATATTTTATTTACTTTGACATGTATGTATCTCATTTGAGCAGTGTAGTGATAATGTAGTGATTGACAATGTGGTTCTGAAATGAGACAGATTGGGTTTTGAATCAGCTGTGTCTCTTGTACCACCTTACTCATGTCCCTTAATGTCTAAGTTTCAATTTTCTCATTTCTATATGAGAATAAATCTCACAGAACTATGTTGAGAATTCAGTGAAATAATTCCTGTAAGATACTTAGTAAGTGCTCAGAAAATGTAGTTGATTTTTATGCCCCATAATGCTATTCCCAGGTGCTTTTATCATCACTGTTGCTGCTTGAATGCTTCCCAGGAAGGGCTTTCCATGGAAAGCAACAGAAAGATTCAGGTGTCTGGGTCATCTTCCTCCTCTTCCCATTGGCTGGTTGGTAGGAAAGACCTTTGTATGTCTATTACCACTATTTCTAACAGATTTCTTATCTTGCGGGTTTACAAGTTCTCTATTTTTTTCTCTTTCATCAGTTTGAATTATTTGTCGTTTTGTCTAAAGATTTTGAACAGATTTATCTTATTTGGGGCATAGTATGAAACTCTTCGTCAGTATAAGAATGCTGAAGGAGCTAAAGAAAGCCCACATATTTTCCTGTTTCTGAAAAATGCTTTGCAATTCTTCAGGCATTTATTGGTGGAAAAGTATGTCTTTTTTGTTCTCAGGAGCTAGGAAAGTAAAGGGAGTTAGCCAACTCTGGAGAAGACTCCTTGGGAGAGACTTACCCTTCCCTGTAAATCATAAGTTTGAGCCAATTCCTTGGAGCTACATCTGTTACCAGAGTTCCCTCTGCAGCATCATTTTCATCTCCCATGCCTCATGGCATTTTCTCATTTTCTCTAGTGATCTCATGATGTTTTGGATAACTCAAGCTACAGCAATTAAAATCAAATACGGCTGCTCATCATCACATTCTCATGTTTAACATAAAATCCCAATGCACAGAAATAATTATAATTCCATGTAATTGACCTGTTACTCATGCTAAGTCACCTGCTATTCAGTTTCAGTGCAGTCTTTTAACTGAAATGTTAGGTTCTGCCTGATATGTATATAAATGGTTTTAAAAGTAAAATAGACTAAAAGTGTCCGTCAGTTTGTATTTATATATATATGAAATGCTAGAGAGATTGGAAACATTTTGAGGATATTCAGTTGTAGCCAACAAAATAGGGATACTTTGAAAGATTGATTTATTGTCTTTTTGCTTTTCTAATAATCTTATTAAAGGGCAGTGTAAAAAGAGATGATGATTTATCACAGGTAGTGATTTTCCAAAGCATGACTATGAGAGCCATCATGTTATCATATTAAGGCTATTTAAAAAAAAGTCTGCAAATAAGAGACGCAGGGGTAAAAGAGACAGACAGAAACAGACCAAGGGGCAGCCAGGCCAGTGTGGTGGTTAGTGTAAGTATTTCATCTCATATTGGATTTTACCAAGAGTTTAAGTCATACTACTTGACTGATTTGGTTTATATCACATTTAGAATAGTACCAACATCTACTTTTTTTCCCCTGAGTACTAGTCTAACATATCTTTTTTGTCCAGCCTTGTGTTCACATTGAGTTACAATGGCGATTAATTAATGGAGTTTTAATCATTGTATATTGCTTTGAAATGTTTGGATCATATATCTGTGATCCAAATTTGCACATTTGTTAAACTACTTTTCTATATATGAGTTTAAAATAATTATTATGGGGGTGCCTGGGTGGCTTAGTCAGTAAAGCGTCTGCCTTCGGCTCAGGTCATGATACCAGGGTCCTGGGATTGAGCCCCACTCCGGGGTCCCTGCTCAGTGTGGAGCCTGCTTCTCCCTCTCCTCCCGGCTTGTGCTCTCTTGCTATCTCTGTCACTATCTGTCTCTCTCTCAAATAAAAAAATTAAAAAAAAATAATTATTGTGGAAAAATTTACACAAGCTAAAGTGTAGAGAAATAGGTTTTACATACAGATAAAAGGCATATTAGGAAGATGCTGAGTTGTGACTTCTTTTTCAAATAAAAAATTTTATTTGAGTATAGTTGACACAGTTACATTAGTTTCAGATGCACAACTTCGTGATTTGACAAGTTTATACATTATGGTCACAAGTGTAGCTACTATCTGTCCCATTACATTGCTATTACAATATCGTTGACTGTATTTGTTATGCTCTGCCTTTCATTCCCATGACTTACTGAGTTGTGAGTTCTAATCCTTATTTTTCTATGAACTGTGTTACTTTGGGATGAGCTATATAAGCCAAATAGATAACAGAATTAGTTTTAGTACCTACAACACACTGTTAAATACATGAGAAATATTTACTATATGTGAGTACTGTTGTAAGGTCTTAAAATGCATTATTTAATCTGATTCTCACAATAACCCTGTCTGTGGTAGATTAGTTAACTCCATTTTACAAATATATAACCTAAGGCTTAGTTAAGTTTGACCTAGGTCAAACTATTAAGACTAGAGTTGTTCTAGCTAAAACTGAGTTATTAGAATGAGCTCGTGGGATTCTTCCAAGTGAAAAAATGTCTTATACTGTCAATATTATATTAATGTGTCCTAGCTGTTGGTTGGCAATTGCTTCATTTTTGGGAGTCACCACTGTTGACATTAAAATCCAGATGCCAACAAGTTTTGTAGTCTTAACTCATCATTTACAACATCATTACATCTGTGTTAGCTTGCAAACCTTCTGATGAAGGTGAACTACATGACCTGGTTGTGTTTATCACTTAAAAGTGAAAGTAAAAATCACAGCCACTAAAGTAATGGTGAAAAATGGGATCAGAGAATACAGTCATATTTCAGGAGATAATCTGTTTTTCCCAGGAATTAATTATTCATTGACTTCAGGATACTTCAAGATACATAGTTTCCCACTGAAATAAAATCATTGTTAAAAATAACATATAGGCTGCTTGTGCATGTGCTGGAGTTTGCCATTTTAGGTTTTTTGTTTGTTTTTGTTTTTTTGTTTTCTTCACTTGCAAATTAAATTTTCAAGATCAAGTATTGGACTCATTGTCCTGTTTATGAAGCTTGTCTTTTTTGGTTGACTATTCTTTTGGTTCCTACAATTTTCAGTATTTGTCAGCACTTACAATGGATGCATCTTAATTGACAGAATGAATCTGGTTAATACCTTTTTCCTTCAAGGGCTGTGTTATTAACCTAGTAACACTTTATGTATGTACTTCCAGATGTTTTCTCACTGTGTGTATATAGATATATGTCTACTTTTCTCTGTTTATACAAGTTTATCATAGATGCTGTTTTGAAACCTATTTTTCACCTCACAGTATGTCATGAACATCATTCCATGTCAACCAAATATTCTTTCCAGTGTCCTTCCTAAAAAGTTTTTATTTGGAGATAATTGTAGACTCACATGCAGTTGTAAGAAATAGTATGGGAAGTGTATACACTTCACCCAGTTTCCCCAATGGCAAGTAACATCCTAGATAACTGTAGCATAACCAGGAAATTGACCTTACCCAATGACCTTATTCAGATTTCACCAGTTTTACATATACTTGTGTTACTTTTGTTAACAGCCTTTGGATATACATAGATAGCTTTCCCTTCCAAGATTAAGTAAATATTAACTCTTAGTTTATTTTTTAATATTTTATTTTTTACATTTAAATTTTAAATCACTTGAAATTTATTTTGATGTAATGTATGAGGGTTTTTTTTCCATTTAAATCACCATCCAGTTATTCTAACACCATTGAACTAATAATCTGTTCTTCATTGAGTCAAAATTAATTTTTTTTTTACTATATGATCAATTTTTGGACTTTCTGACAATAATCTGAGTGTCTCAGTGTAGTCTCTTTCAAAGTGGGAACTATAAAATTGGTATAGATTGGGTCATCTGATCTATAGAGAAATAACTTCTTTGAAATCTCAAAAAACAAAAGGTGGAATTTGAGTATGTAAAAATTATAGCATCTACTCTGAAAAATAGAAAACCAGAAGAAATATTTGCAACTCATAACAGGACTAATTACAGAAAATGAGTACCTCCAAATTTATGTGAAAAATATCAAGATCTCTTTAGGCAAATGGGCGGAGAATGTAAAGAGAAGATAGAAATGGTCAACAGACTGCTGGGAAAATATTTTTTCTTAATAAGTTGAATGCAGAATAACCTAATTAAAAACATTAAAAGAGTAAGAACTAATTTTTTGATGAAGTTGTAGTCAATTAATATGATATTATAAATTGAGATAACACTTGAGCAAAGTAATTTGACAGTTTGTACTAAGAATTTTAAATATATTTATTCTCTTAGACTCTGTAACTCCGGATCTGAGAATTTATTTTGAGAAAATCAGTATATTTAAAAGCTACCAGAGTGACATCTATTTTAAAGCTGCTTATCATAGTTAAATTTGAAATTAATATAAATATATATTAAAGTGCTCTGAAAGCACACAGGAGGCCAGTTAACTGGTGGAGTAGGCAGTCTTACAATGTGGCCTGGGATCTGGTCCACAGATTTCATTTATATTATAAAATAACATACGTACAAGTGAAATATGTGTATTATGTGTGTGTACATTTATTTCAGTGAACAATAATAAAGTGAATGGTGTGTATGTAGGACCCAGTTAGAGAAAAACAGCATTACCAGAACTTTAGAAGCTCCTTGTGTGCATCACTATCATCTGTTTTCCCTTCCTTTCCCATAGATGTAATGATTATGGTAAATTGTATTGTTCCCTTATATTTTTTAAAGTGTCTTTATTACATGTGTATGCATCTCTAAAAAATACATTGTTTTAACTGTTTTTGACCGTTGTCTAACTTCTGGAATTCTATTGTATGTATTCTTTTTGTGTCTTGCTTTTGTTGACCAGTTTTATGCTTGTGAGATCGTCTGTACAGATGCATACAGATGTAATCCCCCCCTCCCTGCACACTCACGTGTACACACACACACTGCTATTGTGTTGTATACTAGGTTTTCAAATCTTCAGCTTCAGTAGGTTATGCCTATTTACCAAGGTAATTGTATTTATATGCCCTTTGGTTTATAGCTTTTCAAGCCTCTCCCCCACCCCAGGAAATTTATAATGTCATAAATACATTCATGACAAAATAAGGTCATCTGTACATACCATTCTACAACTTTTTCAGTCAGTAATACCTTTCTATCCATTCCAGGTCATTTTTATCTCCAGGACACAGACCATATTTAATTTTCTACAAACACCCACCCCAAAATACTCTTTATAGCTGATATGTACAAATTTATGTCCAATTCAGTATTATGCACTGCTGGTTGTTAATGTACTGTAAGTCTGTTTTATCCTAGTATAGTTCTTTTTTTTTAAATGATGACTGAAATGTTGAGACTGGTCCCACAGAATGTTCTGCCTTTTGGATTTGGCTGCTTTCTTCCTTGTGGTATCAGTTACTTTATTACTCTAGCCTATGTTTTTCCTGTAAACTGAGACTTTATATCTAAAGGCTTGACGGATTCAAGGTTAAAATTTTTGGCTAGAATTTATCTTTAGTGATTGGATGCCATGTTGGATTATGCCAGAACACACATCATATCCGGTTGATCCACCGTGAGTGTTGCTAAGATTAACCCTAGATTAGAATGATGACAATCTGATGCTTCTGTTGTATGGACATGTTTCCCCTGTGTATTGAAGATAATCTGTGTATTGCTAATTTGGCACTGTACAAATACTCAGTTTGATACCAACTGTTCACATAACTGTTTTAACATCAGTAGGTAATTCTTGTAGAAATTAGTATTCTCATTAGGAGTTGCAAAAAATGATGTTTTTTTCTCTGATTCTTAGTTCTTTGATTCCTTCTACACTTAGTAGCTGCCAGTTAATTAATGCCAGTTAATTCACAAAAGGGAACATACCTTTCTAGCATTATTAGTATCTACCAGTTAAAGTACTCATTTCTGAGAATCAAGTAATTCAGAAAATGGAGTTAATTGTAAGGTTGCTTGGTGGGGATGGACAAGGAGATTTAGATGTCATGAAAAAGTATAGTACTTAAGAGCACAGACTTGAGCCACAGTGGCTAGATTCCAGTATTAACTCACCATTTACTGGGTAAATGACTTTGGACAAATTACTTAACCCCTTTGTGTTTCATTTTCTGCCTTATGTATACATGTGGACAAAGACTGGAAAGTAAGGGAAAAATGAAAAAAAATTGTTAGGGGTCAGGCTATATATGATTAAAATATTTTCTTTAACATTATACCATATTTACAGAGTAAGAGAAAATGAAAAAGGAGCTGTCTTGCTGCATTTTAGGCATTTTTATTACTGTTATTTTTTTCAATTAAAAACATTTTAAAGTTTTTTTAAAATTTATTTATTTTGGGGGCGTGTTGAGGGGAAGAAGAAGGGGGGGAGGGAGAGAGAGAGAGAGAGAGTGCACACATGAGCTCCCCTCTGGTAACCTATCCCTTTGTTCTCTATAGTTAAGAGTTTGTCTCCTGGTTTGTTTCTGTCTTTTATTTTCTCTTTGCTCATTTGTTTTGTTTCTTAAATTTCACAAATGAGTGAAATCATGTGGTATTTCTCTTTCCCTGACTTTTCTACCTTGCATTATACTCTCTTGCTTCATCCGTGTCTTTGCAAATGGCAATATTTCATTCTTACTTATGGTTGAGTAATATTCCATTGTGTGCGTATACGTGTGTGTGTGTGTGTGTGTGTGTGTAATGCGTGTACGACCTCTTTATCCATTCATCAGTTGAGGGACGCCTGGCTGCTTCTAATGCTGCAATAAACATAGGGATGTATGTATCCCTTTGAATTGGTGTATTTGTATTTTTTTGGTAAATACCCAGTAGGGCAATTGCTGGATCATAGGGTAATTGTATATTTAACTTTTTGAGGAACCTCCGTACTGTTTTCCAGAGTGGCTGCACCAGTTTGCATTCCCACCAACAATGCAGGAGGGTTTCCCTTTCTCTGTATCCTCGCCAACACCTGTTGTTTCTTGTCTTGTTGATTTTAGCCATTCTGACTGGTGTGAGGTGATACCACATTGTACTTTTGTACTTTTGATTTGCATTTTCCTGATAATAAGTGGTGCTGAGTATCTTTTCTTGTATCCGTTGGCCATCTGTATATCTTCTTTGAAGAAATGTCTGTGTATGTTTTCTGCCCATTTTCTAATTAGATTATTTGGGTTTTTTGAGTGTTGCGTTTTCTAAGTTCTTTATATAGTTTGGATACTAACCCTTTATCTGTAATGTCATTTGCAAATATCTTCTCCCATTCCATATGTTGCCTTTTAGTTTTGTTGATTGTTTCCTTTGCTGTGCAGAAGCTTTTTATTTTGATGTACTCTCAATAGTTTATTTTTGCTCTTGTTTCCCTTGCCTCGGGAGACCTATCTAGAAAAAACTTGCTACAGCCAATGTCAAAGAGGTTACTGCCTGCATTCTCCTCTAGGATTTTCATGGTTTCAGGTCTCACATTTAGGTCGTTCATCCATTTTGAATTTACTTGTGTGTATGGTGAAAAAAGTGGTCCAGTTTCATTCTTTTGCATGTTGTTGTCCAGTTTAACCAACACCATTTGTTGAAGAGACTGTCTTTTTCCCACTGGATATTCTTTCCTGCTTTGTCAAAGATTAGTTGACCATATAGTTAGGGTTCATTTCTGGGTTCTCTATTCTGTTCCATTGATCTGTGTGTCTTTGTGTGATATTTGTACCAGTACCATGCTGTTTTGACTACTATAGCTTTGTTATAGAACTTGAAGTCCAGAATTGTGATGCCTCCAGAGTTGCTTTTCTTTTTCAAGGTTGCTTTGGCTATTTGGAGTCTTTTGTGTATCCATACAAATTTTAGGTTTGTTCTAGCTCTGAAAAATGCTGGTGGTATTTTGAAGGGATTGCATTAAATGTGTAGATTGCTTTGGGTAGTATAGACATTTTAATAGTATTTGTTCTTCCAGTCCATGTGCATGGAATGTCTTCATTTCTTTGTGTTGTCTTGAATTTCTTTCATAAGTGTTTTATAGTTTTCAATAGGTCTTCACTTCTTTGGTTAAATTTATTTCTAGGTATCTTTGATTTGGGAGCAATTGTAAGTGGACTTGTTTTCTTAATTTCTCTTTCTCTTCATTATTCGTGTGTAGAAATGTAGCAGATTTTTGTACATTGATTTTATATCTTGTGACTTTACTGAATTTATCAGTTCTAGCAGATTTTTGGTGGAGTCCTTAGGGTTATATATATACATATATGTGTGTGTATATATATATATGTGTGTGTGTGTATATATATATATATATATATATATATATATACGTGAAACTATATATATCTGTAGATACTGAGAGTTTACTTTTTTCTTACCTATTTAGATGCCTTTTTATTTCTTTTTGTTGTCTGAGTGCTGTGGCTAGGACTTCCAGTTCTGTGTTGAATACAAGTGGTGAGAGTGGACATCTTTGTCTTCTTCCTGACCTTACCGGAAAAGCTCTTAGTTTTTCCCCATTAAGGCTGATGTTAGCTGTGAGTTTTTCATATATGACCTTTATTATGTTGAGGTATGTTGCTTCTGGACCTACTTTGTTGAGGGTTTTTATCATGAATGGATGTTGTACTTTGTCAAGTGCTTTTTCTGCATCTATTGAAATAATCATATGGTTTTTATTCTTTCTCTTATTGATGTGATGTATCACATTGATTACAGATATTAAACCACACTGGCACCCCAGGAATAAATCTCACTTGATCTTTGATTAATGATTTTTTTAATATATTGTTGAATTTGGTTTGGTAATATTATGTTGAAGATTTTTGCATCTATGTTTATCAGAGATATTGGCCTGTATTTGTTGTTGTCTTTATCTGGTTTTGTTATCAGGGTAATGTTGGCCTCGTAGAATGATTTTGGGAGTTTTCTTTCCTTTTCTATTTTTTGGAATAGTTTAAGAAGAATGGGTATTAACTCTTCTTTAAATGTTTAGTAGAATTTGCCTTTGAAACCATCTGGTCCTGGACTTTTGTTTGATAATTAACTCAATTTCTTTGCTGGTTATTGGTTTTTTCAAATTTTCTATTCCTGTTTCAGTTTTGGTAGTATATATGTTTCTAGAAATTTATTCCTTTCTTCCATGTTGTCCAATTTGTTGGTATAATACTTTTTAAAAAATACTATTAAAAATATTAATAAAAAGTATTAAATGTTATTAAAAGTATTAATATTAAAATATATAATATTTTTTTAAAAAGTGGATTTCATGATAAGATTTTAAATAAGGGAAGGAGGTTGTTTCATGATTATAACATTCTTGGAATGAGTATACAGTCTCTTTCATCTGTTTAGTCTCATAGCTTTATAGGTAATATAATAAATTTCACTTCTGTGGCACAGAAATAAGATACGTGCTGAACAAAGAAACTATTTTTCATCACAAGTTAAATATTATTATGTCTGAAGGGAGCTCACCTGGGATAGTCTTTGCTGTGAAAAGATCATTTTAGTCACTTAAATTGATAAAACAGAAATATTAGTGTAATGAAAAGTAAGTTAAAATTAATTGTAATGGAATCTGCTTATTTCATTTCCTGGCATGGGATAAGTCTTCAGCAAATATTTACATTACTTAGTAAAGCTTTCATTAAGAGAATTTGAGTTGATACATTTTTCTCTATGTAGGTAAAAACAGAATACTAAATCTCTGCTTTCCAAGAGATTATTTATTTGGTAGAGTCCCCAGCTTTCATTAGCTGTCCAAAATTTGGTATTAAGCTTTATTTTTAAAACTTTTTATTATGGAAAATTTCAAACATAAAGTAGACTAAAATAACCCCCATGTACCAATCTCCCAGTTTCAACAGTTATCCATTTATGGACCGTCTTGTGTTCTCTGTACCCCTCATCTTCTCATTTCACTATCCAGCCCTAAATTATTTTTAAGTAAATTCAGGATATCATATTCTATGTGTAAATATTTCAATATATATGTAAAAGATAAGGCCTCTCTTTTTTAAACATAATTTCAGTACATTTATGCCCTTGTTTGCATCTTCAGTTTTTCCTAAGGCATGTATCCATTGTGTTTCTTTGCTCTAGTGGTCTTTCTAGCTTAATTTGTATTTCTGAAATGATTTTTTCTTTAATTTCTTCATGAGTTATTTTGCTCTTTTCAAATGTTACTATTCTCTAATCACACTTTGGAGTTTTTCTAATTTTGATTTATGTTCTTTCAGAGCTTCTATTATTTTCTTATATTTCTTTCTTTTTTTAGCTTCTATTACCATAGTTAGGTTATAGTTTTTTTTTTAAGATTTTATTTGTTTGTCAGAGAGAGAGCACAAGCGGGGAGGGGGTGGAGCGGCAGGCAGAGGGAGAAGCAGACTTCCTGCCGAGCAGGGAGCCTGATGCTGGACTCAATCCTAGGACCCTGGGATCATGACCTGAGCTGAAGGCAGATGCCTAATCACTGAACCACCCAGGCGCCCCTAGGTTATAGTTTTTATCTAATTTGTGAGCCTGTCTTTCTGGCATGCTTTATTTCATTGTCTGTTGGGTTATTATTTCACTCCTTTTTCCTGTATTTTTTTTACCTGTACATTGCATAGGATTCAACTAAGACCCTTTTATGTTGCTCATTTTTAAGTGAAATTTTTCTGTGTGCTTTTAAATGGGGAGTGTGGGTCAGGATAGCTTTTCTAACGTCACTGTTCTAGATCTCTCTTTTTTTGTTTTCACAAAGTAATAAAAAAAATGTAGCCCGAGATCTGGCTGTGTTACCCTCTCCTAGTTTTGTATGGAGCTTCTCTTTCCTTTGCCCCTATTTTTCCTGTTCTAATGACTTTGGATTAGATTCCCAAGTTACTGCTCAGTTCAGGGATTTATCTATATGGAGAGTTTGCTTCATTAGTTTCCTAAGTTTTAGGGCCCAACTCCACCTCCCACCACCCCCCACCACTCTAGCACTCCCAGAGGTTCCTTTGCACTCATCCATAGGTTGGAGCCTGAAAAATTCCTCCCAGTTGCTGCTACTGTTCTCAAATGGCCTGCTAAGTTTCCAGTGAATGCTTAATAGCAATTTTGGGTTTCTTTGGCTTTCAGGGATGTCACAAATTTGTCTTCCCTTATTTTCTTATGGATTCTTTCTGATAACGTGTGGATCTTATAGCTATTGATGATTTGTAATGATCCACTTGTATTTTGGAGTTCATCATATTTTGTCACCTATCTTTGTTATAGATGTTGCCCCTAGGTGTTTGGTTTTGGTATTTTGGTTACACGGTCTGTCTTTATGGGAATCTTGGGGGAGATTTAACAACTTTGCTGCTAATGTCATCTTCCCAGAGTTCTGTTTTTATTTTTTAAAGTTCAAGTCATTTGCCCAAGAACAGAGGCCAAGTTGTTGATCACCTTTAAGATTCACCTTTGAGATCTTGTCACAAACCTTATGGGCCATTTATTTCAAACCCTTCATTTTATCTATAAGGATATTTATAAGGAAGCTGAATTCCAAAGAGGTTAAATGATTTCCAACTATTTAGTATAAATCTGAAAACAAGAATCCAGTTTTCTGGATGTTCAGTTCATTACTCTGAATATTGGAACAGTGTTCTTGTTGTTTAACACTCAGAGCTCATACTATATTGAATTTAAAAAAAATTAACAAATTTTGTAAGTTAACATTT
The DNA here is from genome assembly GCF_002201575.2 of Neomonachus schauinslandi. Taxonomy (NCBI): domain Eukaryota; kingdom Metazoa; phylum Chordata; class Mammalia; order Carnivora; family Phocidae; genus Neomonachus; species Neomonachus schauinslandi. The sequence continues at coordinate 56,336,835 of NC_058419.1, forward strand.
AATGGATAATATACTTTTGTAAAGTTCTAAAAATTACATAGATATTAATAACTATATTCTCCCATGAAGAAGAAATCCATAGATACTCCATTAGTACTTACTAATATGTTCAGTATTTCGTATGAGTCATAGTGAATTAAAATAGTTGTCAATTTAAGAACTATTTTTTATCTGTACTTCTTGGTAGTTCCTTGGGCTGCTTCACTGGCACTTTTTTCTCTTTTTCAGGTAACTGCTAAAAAGTAAATAAAAGATATAAACTTTTAATTAGAATTTAATAGGAATGAACAAAACTACATGAACCTGGGTTGAAATTCAATTTCCGTTTAATTATTAATGTCATTTATTTGAGTGGCTGCTCTGTGAGTTAAGCATGTGGTTTTACTTTTGCATTGCTCAGTTTAGTCAGTTCTGTACCTAATGTTGTTTGTGCTTTTTTATGACGGTGCAGAAGGTCTGTACATAGGGTTATGTAGTAAGGAATGTGGCTCTCTAAAAGCTTGTCATGCCCACAAATTTTTCCTTGCCAGTACAGTAGTTCTATATTTTTTCCTAAAAAAAGTTATTCTTTATAAAAAATAGTTACAGTAAATTTTCTAGTTCTATGTAATTTTCTTTCCATTCTGGTCTTCACTGGTTATAAATAACACATGAAATGACTTTCAAGGTAGAAAGCAGGGATCCATTTTGAAATGTTCTATAAAATAAAGAGTGATTTATGGTTTCATATGATTTGGGCTGAAAGCACTTGGGCCTTGCCAGGTCATCAAAGTTCTGTCAGGAGAATCTATTATTTATTGTTCAGTATGTTGGGAGTGGTGTAAGTATTTTATTTTATGTTTATCTTATGTAAGTATAGCATCAGGAAAAATCAATTCCAGACACTAATACAGTTTTAAGAATAGATCATAGAGAACTAACTTAAATCTTATAGTTGTAAAAGATGAAGTTCAACATTAAGGACTTGGATTAAAAGGGGATTTTGAAAAATGAATGAATAATGGTTTCATTCCTATAAAATATTTTAGATAAGATTCTTGAAAATACTAATTTCATACGTTTGGTTCTGATTTTAGCCTAACTCCTTCATTTGAGAATGAAACTTCTATATCTTATCTAGACAGGTTTTAGAAAATTGCAGAAATCTGGGACTATACATGTTTGTGTATATGATCATATAATGTTCCATAAGCCTTTAATGTATTTTTTCTAGCTGTCAACTTTATACGGAATCTCAACTGAAAAAGACATGAAGTAACAAACCTTAATTTCCCCCATTACAAACTTATGAAATGCTAATTTAATACTTAAAACTTGTGTGGTTTGATAAAAATGACTTGCCGGTAAAAGGTGTTTGTCTTGAATCAGAATTAGATATTTTTCCTACAATCTTTTCCAGAGTTATTTGATATGGCCTCACAAATGAATTTAATAACCATACTTAATAATATGGAATGTTTAAATAATACTAAGTGTTGGGTGAACTTCTTTAGTGAACATATAGAAAAAGCCTGTAATGTACATATAGAAAAGGCTAATGGACTTCTTTTCAAAAACTTTTTAAGTTTTTACATCTTTGAAGATAACTTAAGTAAACAAGTGATTTTCTTTTTTTCCTCTTCAAATAACTAATCTTATTGAAGGGGTTAGAAGAGAAGGGAAGAGAACCGGTATTTATTGAATGTCAGTGACATGCTAGGAGGCCCTGTGTAAGATGTTTTATATTACTTTGTACCTATTCCTCCCTACATTCCTGTGAGATATATTATTAGTCCCATATTATAGTTGAAAACATTGTGCTTGTATATTTGTACTCACATATTTTACAGTGTGTTTCCAGTGTAATGCTTTGTGATTTGACCCTGATTTAGGTTATCTGTTTCTATCTCATGTCTGGCTTTTCCTTGTGGGAGAGACCATGTAATTCATTGTAAGCTTATATATGTTTTGTATAAAGGTCTCACAGGACATTGTGTGAATTTGAGTAATGATTCAGAAGTAGTTCACATTTTATGGTGCCAAATGTTAAAAAAAGGTTTCATTTTTAAATCAGTCAAGGGTTTAAATGCTATTAAAATTGAGCATATAAATATGAATTTAAACAAAACAAGCAGTTATTTTACTTACTTTGCTAAATTATCGATAAGACCAACAAGTTTAAATATGTTAACTTTTCCTATACAATAATTAAGAAAAAACCCCTGAAACTTAAAGCTCCAATTTTATACAAGTTCATCCTTCATGCTGTTACTAGAATTGTTTTTTTTTCCTGAAATACTGTTTTCACCATGCTGTTCTGGCTAAAATCCTTTCAAGATTCCCTGTTGCTTACAGGTTCCAAGTTCAGACTCCAGTTTGGTTCCAGATACTCTTTTTTGAACATCACCTTTTGGTTCTCCCTTCACCCTTTGCCGGGAATACTCCCTTCCACTTTCCTTTTTTTTTTCTTTCACCTTTTCCTTCTCTACTCTTCAGTTGTGTTAATTACAGATCTTGAAAGACGCAGCTAGTGTCCTCTGCTGTTTGGAGCTTTCAGTGACTGCTCCACAGAGGGAATGCATCTTTCCATTGTGTTCCTATAATAGTTTTAATTATTATTTTAATCCCTTTAAATTCTTTTTTTAAAGATTTTATTTATTTGTCAGAGAGAGAATGCGCACAAGCAGGGGGAGCAGCAGGCAGAGCAGGCAGAGGGAGAAGCAGGCTCCCGCTGAGCAAGGAGCCTGATGCGGACTGGATCCTAGGACCCTGGGATCATGACCTGAGCTGAAGGCAGATGCTTAACTGACTGAGCCACCCAGGTGTCCCAATCCCTTTAAATTTTTATTTGTTAGACTCAGCTCTTTTAGGCTAGTAATTGTCTTAACCTTATCTTATTTTTTCTCACCACCTGTCAAAGTCTGCTTCATTCTTCTCTATCTTCCCTTTCCCCATTTTCTTTCTTTTTTTCTTTCCTTCAACAAATATTTATGGAAAATCTAATACATGCTTCCTCTGTTCAAGGAACTAACTCAGTGTTTATTAAATGGGTGGGAAGAAATATGAGATGTGGGGAGACATTACTAACTGTATTATTAGTCTGTTAATCATTCTAAGCATGAAGATAATAGGCCCTTGCCATTTAATGTAGAAACAGCCTATCAATTTCACAAACTAATGGGGAGTGTCTGGATAGAAGTATTAAGGGAAAACACAAATGATAGTTATTTTGGTGTTGTGTATTTGGACTCAAACCATGTTCAGTATTGAAATCTGTCCTTGGCTTTGCTTTGTCAGCCAGAGACATGACCTCTGACTGTTGATTGCAGCCATGGAAATAACCACATGCATATTTGCCTATCCAGAGTCAGAGCTAATAGAGCCAAATAGAAGAGTAATTTTGTTGTTGCTTGCCATTGGAGTTGGCATCTAGTAAAAGTAGATGTATGTTTGGAGTAGTATTTAGATGAAAATGTATTGCTTCTAAAGTATCTTGCTGAACAATAATAAAAGTAGGTAGTTTTTATAGAGCAAGTACCCTCCAACAACTTAATGGTCCTATGAGGTAAATGGCGGTATTCCCATTGATGGATGAAGAAACAAAAGCTCAGAGATGGCAAGTGACTTGTGTGAGGTCACATAGCTAGTTAAGCAGCAAAATTAAGATTCAAGCCTGGGTCTGTCTGATTGAGACCATACTCATTTCCTTATGCTGCTGTCCTTCCCTTGAATCCTCATTCTCAGACTCATGTCCAAGTTGAAGAGAGTGAATTTATCATGGTAATTGAATTTGAGATATCAAATTAATGAATTACTTGATCTTTGGCAAGTTATTTAATCTTTCTCATCCCATTTTCTCACATGGATAATAATGCCTGCCTCCCAGGATTATAATGAGGAATAAATGAGGTGATGTATATGAAAAGATACTGTGAACCATAAAGCCCTATACTAATGTTTGGTGGTATATTATTAATGCTGTCATTATTACATGCTTTAACATACTAATTCTACTTCCCAAATATTTCTTTCCTGTTGTCCTTTTTAACTGTGATGTTTGGCAGCTTTTAAAGTACCATAGTGACTGTGTTTCATTAATGAGAAAAGTTATTTCTTTAGGTGTAAAATGTTCAGATAGTCTTAAGATAAAAGACATTAGAACAATACAGTTTTGACTGAAGAACTAAGTATGCTTAACTATTTAAAACTTTCAAAAAAAATAAAACTTTCTTTCTCCTAGTTCCTTCTACACCATAAATTCTTACTATGTTTTCTCTTTGAATTATCTGAAGTTAAAGTTGAAAGTTTATGATGATTTCCAATAATTGATATTTAATGGCTGTCTTCAGTACATCGAGTCAGAACTTTGTTTTTGAACCAAACACTATACACCCACAGTAGTCACCACTGGAAAACTCTAGTTCTTCTGTGAATGCAGCTGGAGCTTGTGTTTAATGTGGTTTTTAGCTAGATTGTGTCAATTGCTTCCATATGCCCGTTGCTTTTTACATAAGGAAGATAACTCTTCTCTTTTCTTGAAATCCTTGATGCTTAGTGTGTAGTTTAAATCCTTGACCAAAAAAAAAAAAATGTGCTGTTTCTTTCCTACTACATAAAAATCCAAGAGGATCAAGGTGCTTCATTATAGTGAAAGAGTCGGTGGTAGTACTACAGAATTGCATTAAACTTTCAAAACATGCTTTGTCTGACTGATATAAGTGATTCTTAATAGTTTCTACATATAAGTGATTCTTAATAGTTTCTACTGAAATGGTAGATTTTACAATAAAAAGTTATGGAACAGTCTTGAATGTATAATATAGTGTATTAACTGGTGAACATCTGAAATTTTTATGTTATGAAATCATTCTTTGGTAATTTGTGATTTTTTTTTGTTAGTACTTGTATATTTCCTTTATGATAACCCACTTTATGGTGTGGCTTGATTTGATTCCAGAACACTAATGTTCTTTTCAAACTGCTGTATTAACCAGAAAGTGAGATAATGTGTCTTGTAAATGGCCTCTTTTTTAAAATAGGATTTTCTTCTTCGTTCGTTCATTCATTCATTCATTCATTTAGACAACAGTTACATTATTTTTCAGTTGTACAACATAGTGATTCAACTTCTCTCTACATTATGCCATGGTCACCAAAAGTATAGCTACCGTCTGTCATCATACAGTGCTATTAAAATATCGTTGATTATATTCCTTATGCTGTACCTTTTATTCCTGTGACTTACTTCATAACTGGAAGCCTGTATCTTCCATTCCCTTTCACACCTTTTGCTCGTGCCCCCCTCCACTCCCCTCTGGCAATCATCAATTTGTTTTCTGTATTTGTAGGTCTGATTCTGCTTTTTGTTTGTTTATTCATTTGTTTTTTAGATTCTACATATAAGTGTATTCATACGGTATTTCTCTTTCTCTGTCTCACTGATTTCACCTAACATAATGCCCTCTAGGCTCATCGATGTTGTTGCATATGGCATGATCTCATCCTTTTTTTATGGCTGTGTGATAGTCCATTGAATTACTGCCTCTGTTCTCTTCTAGGCGTTTTATGGTTTCAGGTCTCAATAAATGGCCTCTTTTTGAACTACCTAACCTATTGCTTAAACTGAAAAATGTATGCCATTCCCCCTCATAGGCACTGGATGGCTTTGGAGTTAGATTTGGATTCAAATTTCAACAATAGGAAAAAATGTTAAAGCATTGGGAAACAAATTAACATATTTGCCCCTCAGTATTTCATTTCTGTGCTGATGATGCTTCACTGTCAGTGCAGTTTGGAAAATGAGATGAGCTAGTATGTGAACATAGCTACTAAATAACAAAGTGCTATATGAATAATATTTTGAAAGTTGCTCATTTATGGAAATTTGCATATAAAAAGATTTTATGTGCTTGATTTAAAAAAAATCTCCACATAATAAAATTTTAGGATAAGTAGTGTACATTTAACAAATATCCAATGATATAAATGTTAAAAGTTTGAATACAAGGATGAGCCTCCTTTGATAAACTTTTATATGCAGTGATGGCATGCATGAACTATTTGTGTAATATTTCTATATATATATATTTTTCTACATTCTGAGTGATATAGGTGTGTGTTTTTATAGGTTTGCCTGAATCCATCATTGCAGCTGCATGTTCAAGAAGTGGCCAGAGGGTTCTGCATGTTGATTCGTAAGTTTATCAATGGTAACATTTAATACTTCCTAAATATCTCTGTGCAGAATTTCAATTTAAATACACACGCATGTGTGTATATATGTGTCTATATATGTCATGTATAAGCTAAGTTAGAAAAATGATTGGAATTGTTTAATTTTCACCAAAATATGTGAAACATATAAAATAGAAGTTTTAGAATTCTAGTCTGTGAAATAGTGATCTTTTTCTTTGAGAATTAACCAAATGTAGGATAATTTTTTCTCATGAGTGATTTTGTTTTTTTTTTTGTTTTTTTTTTTGTTTTTAAAGATTTTATTTATTTATTTGAGAGAGAGAGAATGAGAGACAGAGAGCACGAGAGGGAAGAGGGCAGAGGGAGAAGCAGACCCCCTGCTGAGCAGGGAGCCCGATATGGGACTCGATCCCGGGACTCCAGGATCATGACCTGAGCCGAAGGCAGTCGCTTAACCAACTGAGCCACCCAGGCGCCCAGTGATTTTGTTTTTTAAGTGATAAATAATTATGTAAAAAACCTGGAAACCTCACACTTGCTTTTTTTCTTACATAACTGTGAGGGTGTATACAACCTGTGTGTACTATTGTATTTTGGGCTTCACATTTTCTTTCTTATTAAGTATATTTGACATACGATATTATCTTAGTTTCAGGTGTATGACATAATGATGGGACACTTAAATACAGTGGGAAATAATCACCACAATAAGTCTAGTTACCGTCTGTCACCAAAATTAAAACATTTGTATTTTCTTATGATGGGAACGTTTAAGATTTACTTTCTTAGTCTTTCAAATTTGCAGTACATTACTGACTGTTGTCACCGTGCTGTATATTACATCCCCATAACTTATTTCATAATTGGAAATTTGAGCCTCTTGATCCCCTTAACTTATGTTATACACCTCCCAAACCTCCACCCCTTGGCAACCAATAATCTGTTCTTTGTATCTATGAGATTAGTTTTGTTTTGTTTCGTTTCTTTTATAGATTCTACATTTAAGTGAACTCATAAGGTATTTTACCTTTCTCTGATTATTTCATTCATTTATTTTTATTTAAATTCAATTAGCCAACGTATAGTACATAATTAGTTTCAGATGTAGTGTTCAATAATTTATCAGTTGCATATAACATCCAGTGCTCATCACATCATGTGCCCTCCTTAATGCCCATCACCCAATTGCCCCATCCCCCCCCCCACCTCCCCTCCAGCAATCCTCAGTTTGTTTCCTGCAGTTAAGAGTCTCTCATGATTTGTCTCCCTCTCTGATGACTTCCCATTCAGTTTTCCCTCCCTTCCCCTATGATCCTCTGGGCTGTTTCTTATATTCCACATATGAGTGAAACCATATGATAATTGTCTTTCTCTGATTGACTTATTTCACTTAACATAATGCCCTCCAGTTCCATCCACAACAATGTAAATGGTAAGTATTCATCCTTTCTGGTGGCTGAGCAATATTCCTTTGTATATATATACCACATCTTCTTTATCCATTCATCTGTTGATGGACATCTGGTCTCTTTTCACAGTTTGGCTAATGTGGACATTACTGCTGTGAACATTGGGGTGCAGGTGCCCCTTCGGATCACTACATTTGTGTATTTGGGGTAAATACCTAGTAGTGCAATTGCTGGGTCATAGGGTCGCTCTATTTTTAATGTCTTGAGGAACCTCCATTTTCCAGAGTGGTTGTACCAGCTTGCATTCCCACCAACAGCATAAGAAGGTTCCCCTTTCTCTACATCCTTGCCAACATTTGTTGTTACCTGTCTTGTTAATTTTAGCCTTTGGACTTGTGTGAGGTGTTATCTCATTGTGGTTTTGATTTGTATTTCCTTGATCCCGAGTGATGTTGAGCAATTTTTCATGTGTCTGTTGGCCATTTGTATGTCTCCTTTGGAGAAGTGTCTGTTTATGTCTTCTGCCCATTTTTGACTGGATTATTTGTTTTTGGGGGGTTAAGTTTGAGAAGTTCTTTATAGATCTTGGATACTAGCCCTTTCTCTAATATGTCATTTTCAAATATCTTCTCCCATTCCGTGGGTTGCGTCTTAGTTTTGTTGACTGTTTCTTTTGCTGTGCAGAAGCTTTTTATCTTGATGAAGTCCCAATAGTTCATTTGTGCTTTTGTTTCCCTTGCCTTTGGAGACGTGTTTAGCAGGAAGTTACTACGGCTGAGGTCAAAGAGGTTGCTGCCTGTGTTCTCTAGGATTTTGATGTATTTCTGTCTCACATTTATGTCTTTCATCCATTTTGAGTTTATCTTTGTGTATGGTATAAGAAAGTGATCCAGTTTCATTCTTCTACATGTGGCTGTCCAACTATCCCAGCACTATTTCTTGAAAGGACTGTCCTTTTTCCATTGCATAATCTTTCCTGCTTTGTCAAAGATTAATTGACCATAGAATTGAGGGTTCAGGGGGGCCTGGGTGCCTCAGTCACTTAAGCATCTGCCTTAGGCTCAGGTCATGATTTTGGGATCCTGGGATTGAACCCCACATCAGGAGCCTGCTTCTCCCTCTTCCCTCTGTCCCTCCTCCCTGCTCATGCTCTCTCTCTCTCATTCTCTCTCTCAAACAAATAAAGTATTTTTAAAAAATAGAATTGAAATAAATAAAATCTTTAAAAAAAATAGAATTGAGGGTCCATTTCTGGAGTCTCTGTTCTGTTCCATTGATCTGTGTGTCTGTTTTTGTGCCAGTACCATACTGTCCTTTTTTTTTTTTTTAAGATTTTATTTATTTATTTGACAGAGAGAGACATAACGAGAGAGGGAACACAAGCAGGGGGAGTGGGAGAGGGAGAAGCAGGCTTCCCGTGGAACAGGGAGCCCGATGCAGGGCTCGATCCCAGGACCCTGGGATCATGATCTGAGCCGAAGGCAGACGCTTAACTAACTGAGCCACCCAGGCACCCCAGTACCATACTGTCTTGATGATTACAGCTTTGTAATATAGCTTCAAGTCTGGCATTGTGATGCCACCAGCTTTGGTTTTCTTTTTCAACATTCCTCTGGCTATTCTGGGTCTTTTCTGGTTCCATACAAATTTTAGGATTATTTGTTCCAGCTCTGAAAAAATGTCGATGGTATTTTGATAGGGATTGCAATGAATGTGTAGATTGCTCTGGGTAGTATAGACATTTTAACAATATTTATTCTTCCAGTCCCCACGAATGGAATATTTTTCCATTTTTTTGTGTCTTCCTCAAATACTTTCATAAGTTTTCTGTAGTTTTTCAGAGTACAGAACCTTTACCTTTTTGATTAGGTTTTTATTTCTAGGTATGTTACGGTTTTTGGTGTGGTTATACATGGGATCGATTCCTTAATTTCTCTTTCTTCTGTCTCATAGTTAGCATAGAGAAATGCAACTGATTTCTGTGCATTGATTTTATATCCTGCCATGTTGCTGAATTCCTGTATGAATTCTAGCAATTTGGGGGTGGAGTCTTTTGGGTTTTCCACATAAAGTATCATGTCATTTATGACATGAGTATGACTTCTTTGCCAATTTGAATACCTTTTATTTCTTTTTGTTGTCTGATTGCTGTTGCTAGGACTTCTAGTACTATGTTGAACAATAGTGGTGAGAGTGGGCCTCCCTGACATGTTCCTGACCTTAGGGGAAAAGCTCTCAGGTTTTCCCCATTGAGAATGATATTGGCTGTGAGCTTTTCATAGATGGTTTTTAAGATACTGAGGTGTGTTCCCTCTCTCCCTACACTGTGGAGAGTTTTAATCAAGAAAGGTTGCTGTATTTTGTCAGATGTTTTTTCTGCATCAGTTGAGAGGATCACATATGGTCTTGTCCTTTCTTAATGTGATATATCATGTTGATTTGGGAATGTTGAACCACTCTTGCAGCCCAGGAATAAATTTCACTTGGTGGTGGTGAATAATCCTTTTAATGTACTGTTGGATCCTATTGGTTAGTATCTTCGTGAGAGTTTTGGCCATGTTCATCAGGGATATTGGTCTGTAATTCTCCTTTTTGATGGGGTCTTTGTCCGGTTTTGGGATCAAGGTAATGCTGGCCCCATAGAACGAGTTTGGAAGTTTTCCTTCTATTTGTTTTTTTGAAACAGCTTCAGAAGAATAGGTTTTATTTCTTCTTGAAATGTTTGTAGAATTCCCCTGGGAAGCCATCTGGCCCAGGACTCTTGTTTGTTGGGCGATTTTTAATTACTGCTTCAGTTTCCTTGCCGGTTATGGGTCTGTTCAGGTTTTCCCTTTCTTTCTGTTTTTAGTTTTTGTAGTTTATAAATTTCAATTTTAGTAGTTTATATGTTTCCAGGAATGCATCCATTTCTTCCAGATTGCCTAATTTGTTGGTGTAGAGTTACTCATAACATGTTCTTAAAATTGTTTGCATTTCCTTGGTATTGGTCGTGATCTCTTTCATTCATGATTTATTTAATTTGGGTCTTTTTTCTTTTTGATAATTCTGGGTAGGGGTTTATTGATCTTATTCTTTCAAAGAACTAGCTTCTAGTTTTGTTCATCTGTTCTTTTCTTTTGGTTTCTATTTCACTGATTTCTGCTCTAATATTTATTATTTGTCTCCTGCTTGGTTTAGGCTTTATTTGCTATTCTTTCTTCAGCTTCTTTAGGTTTAAGGTGAGCTTGTGTATTTGAGACTTCTCTAATTTTTTGAGAAAGTCTTGTATTGCTATGCACTTACCTCTTAGGACCACCTTTACTGTATCCCAAAGGTTTTGAACAGTTGTGTTTTCATTTTCATTTGTTTCTGTGAATTTTTTTTTAATTCTTCTTTAATTTACTAGTTGACCCATTCATTCTTTAGTAGGATGCTCTTTAACCTCCAAGTGTTTGAGTTCCTTCCAAATTTCTTCTTGTGATTGAGTTCAAGTTTCAAAGCACTGTAGTTTCAAAATATGCAGGGCATAATCCCCATTCTTTTGGTACCAGTTGAGACCTGATTTGTGACCCAGTATGTGATCTATTCTGGGGAATGTTCCATGTGCACTCAAGAAGAATGTGTATTCTTTTGCTTTAGGATGAAATGCTCTGTATATATCTGTGAAGTCCATCTGGTCCTCTGTGTCATTCAGTGTCCTTTTTTCCTGGTTGATCTTCTGCTTAGGTGATCTGTCCACTGCTGTGAGTGTGGTATTGAATTCCCCTACTAGTATTGTGTTATTACCAATGTGTTTCTTTAATGTGGTTATTAATTGGTTGATATAATTGGCTGCTCCCAAGTTAGGAGCATAAACATTTATAAATGTTAGATCTTCTTTTGGGTAGACCTTTTAATTTTAAGTATGATATAGTGTCCTTCATCCCTTACTACAGTCTTTGGTTTACAAGCAAATTTGTCTTCTATGAGGATTGGTAACCTCCCAGCTATGTCAAAACAGTGTGATCTACTTGGTCCTGGGTCTATTTTGGTGTGTTTGAAGACACTAAATCCCCAAATTGAAAAGAAACCTAAAGTTATATATATACACACAAAAATAGAATTTAATACAGTGAATGGAAGCCAAAAAAAAATATATATCTATAAAATGTAAATGTAGAAAATGAAAGTTAAAAAAAAGACTTAAAAACAAAGAGTTAAAATAAGAAACTCGTTGAAAAGGAAAAAAAAGAAATAAAAGGAAAATTTTATAGTAAAAGATAAACGAATCATGAGAAAAACCCTTGAATTCTGTACACTCTTTTCCTCTAGCACTGGAGTTATGCAGTCCTGTGTGCTCCTTAAACTTGGTGTTTGCCTCTTGTTCCAGCTGGTCTCCTGGGGGAGGGTCCTGCTGCTCTTATTCTCAGGTGTCTTTGCCTGGGTTGAGTTTTAACACCCCTTGCTGGGGGTGGAGGCTGCCCAGTGTAAGCTGCTTGGGGTTGCTCTATGTGGCTTTTGTTCCCTGAAGGCTTTCTGTGCCCTGTAGAGGATAAAAATAAAAATGATCACATCCTGATCTCCAGCCCTGGAACTGAAGGGTCACAGCCCCCTCTCTTCAGTAAACCCTCGGGTATTAAGCAGTCTTCTCTTTTGTGTGTGCCAAACTGTGCAGACTCCTGCGGTGCACGCTGGCATAGATCCTCAACGGAAAGGCGGAGGGTCATTGCCTTTCTGCTCTTTGCAGGGTCCCCGCATGGAGAGTGGTCCCCAATGGTGCCTACACTGGTGCCGCCCCTCTTGGGGGAAGGTGGAGGGCCACTGCGTTTCTGCCCTTTGAAGGGCCCCACACGAGAGTGGTGCCACCATCGTGCCGCCATTAGTGGTTTATGGCAAACTGAGCTGAGAGCCTCCTCTGGTCTTCTTGACCATAACCAGTTTCCCCAATTCAGTGCTTGGGAACTCTGCTGGCTCAGGAACCCCCATTCTTTCTGTGATCTGGGAATCCTGAGACCCCACTGTTCCATCTAGGATTCTGCCCTGCTTTGCCACCTGAGCACCTTTCAGGTAGGGACATCTCTCACTGGAGCTGACTTCTAAAGGTTCGATTTTGTGCTTCAGGGCTATATTACTTTCTGGTAGCTGGCTTACAGAGGTTCCCTCCCCCTGCCTTTTATCTTCGGATATATCCCCCTCAGATTCACTTCTCCTCATCTCCTACCTTGCAAAAAGTGGTTGCTTTTCTATTTGTAGAATTCCAGCAATTCTTTTCTTCGATCTCAGGTTGAATTCACAGGTGTTCAGAATGATTTGATGATACCCAGCTCAATTCAAGGGCAGATGAACCGAGGTCCCCTACTCTTCTTCCATCTTGCCTCCCTTTCCTATGACTTATTTCAGTTAGCATAATACCCTCAAGTTCATCCGTGTGGTCTCAAATGGCAAGATTTCATTCTTTTTTATGGCTGAGTAGTATTCGTGTGTGTGTGTGTGTGTGTGTATATGTATGTGTATAAAAATATTTATCCATTCATCTATCAGTGTGTACTTAGGTTTTCTCCATATCCTGGCTTTTGTAAATAATGCTGCAGTTAACATAGGAGTACATATAGATTTTTTGAATTAGTGTATTATTTAGATAAATACCTAGAAGTGGAATTGCTAGATCATATGGTGGTTCTATTTTTAATATTTGGAGGAAACTCCATACTGTTACCCCTAGAGGCTGCACCAGTTAACATTCCCACCAGCAGTGCATGAGGGTTCAGGGTTCCCTGTTGCTTATCCTCACCAACACTTGTTATTTCTTGATTTAATTTTTTTTTATTTTACTGTTACTAAAACTTTAATTCCAGTATGGCTAACAGAGTTACTAGGTTCAAATGTACAATACAGTGATTCAAAAATACTGTATATTACTCAGTGCTCATCAAGATAAGTGTACTCTTCATCCCCTTCACCTATTTCACCCATCACTCCACTATCTCCCCTCTGGTAGCCATCTGTTTATTCTCTGTAGTTGAGTCTGTTTTTTTTATTTGTCTCTCTTTTTCTTTGTTCATCTGTTTTGTTTCTTAAATTCCACATATGAGTAAAATCATATGGTATTTGTCTTTGATTTCACACAGCATTATACTCTCTAGATCCATCCATGTTGCTGCAAATAGCAAGATTTTATTCTTTTTTATAGCTAATATTTCATAATACACACACTATACCTTCTTGATCCATTCATATGTATATGGGCACTTTGGCTGCTTACATAATTCGGCTATTGTAAATAATGCTGCAGTAAACAGGGGTGCATATATCTTTTCAGATTAATGTTTTTGTATTTTTTGGGCAAATATCCAGTAGTGGAATTCCCGGATTATATGGTAATTCTCTTTTAATTTTTTGTGGAACTTTCATGCTATTTTCCACAGTGGCTGAACCAGTTTGCATTCCCTCCAACAGTACATGAGGGTTCCTTTTTCTTCATATCCTTATGACCACTTGTTTCTTGTGTTTTTGATTTTAGTGATTTTGACAGGTGTGAGGTGATCTCTCATTGTAGTTTTGATTTGCATTTCCCTGATGATGAGTGATGTTGAGCATCTTTTCATGTGTTTCTTGGCCGATTTAGATGTCTTCTTTGGAGAAATGTCTGTTCATGTCTTCTGACCATTTTTTAATTGGGTTAATTGTTTTTTTTTTTAAGTTAAATTATATAAGTTCTTTATATATTTTGGATACTAACCCTTTATCAGATAAGTCATTTGCAAATATCTTCTCCCATTTTGTAGGTTGCCTTTTAGTGCTTTTGTTTACTTTGCTCCACGGAACCGTTTTTAGTTTGATGTAGTCCCAATGGTTTATTTTTGCTTTTGTTTCCCTTGCTGGAGGAGACCTATCTACAAAGATGCTGCTACAGCTGATGTCAGAGAAATTACTGCCTGAGCCCTCTTCTAGAATTTTTATGGTTTCAGGTCTCACATTTATGTCTTTAATCCATTTTGAGTTTATTTTTGTATATGGTGTAAGAAAATGGTCCAGTTTCATTCTTTTTCATGTAGTTGTTCGGTTTTCCCAACATCATTTGTTAAAGAAGACTGTCTTTGGGCGCCTGGGTGGCTCAGTTGGTTAAGCAACTGCCTTCGGCTCAGGTCATGATCCTGGAGTCCCGGGATCGAGTCCCGCATCGGGCTCCCTGCTCAGCGGGGAGTCTGCTTCTCTCTCTGACCCTCCCCCCTCTCATGCTCTCTCTCTATCTCATTCTCTCTCTCAAATAAATAAAATCTTTAAAAAAAAAAAAAAAAAAGACTGTCTTTTCCCCATTCAGTATTCTTACCTGTTTGTGTTTGGGTTTATTTCTGGATTTTATATTCTGTTCCATTGATCCTATGTGTCTATTATTATGCCAGTATTGTACTATTTTGATTAGTACAGCTTTGTAGTATATCTTGAAACTGTGATTGTAATACCTCCAGTTTTACTCTTTTTGAAGATTGCTTTCGCTATTCGGTGTCTTTTGTGGCTCCATATAAATTTTAGGTTTGTTTGTTCTAGTTCTGTGAAAAATGTTGGTATTTTGATAGGGATTGCATTAAATATGTAAATTCCTTTGGGTAGTATGAACATTTTAATGATATTTGTTAATGATATTTGTTCTTCTGTGAGCATGGAATATCTTTCCATTTGTTTGTATTGTCTTCAGTTTCTTTCATCAGTGTTTTACAGTTTTTAGACTACAGGTCTTCCACCTCCTTGACTAAGTCTATTCCTAGGTATTTTACTATTTTTGGTGAAAGTGTAGATGGGATTGTTTTCTTAATTTCTCTTTCTTCTACTTCATTATTAGTGTACAGAATGCAATGGGTTTCTGTATATCAACTTTGTATCCTACAATCTTAACTGAATTCATTTATCAGTTCTAGTAGTTTTTTGGTGGAGCCTTTAGGGTTTTCTGTATGTAGTATTACATCATCTGCAAAGAGTGAAAGATTTACTTCTTCTCGATTTGGATGCCTTTTATTTCTTTTTGTTGTGGGATTGCTGTGGCTAGGACTTCCAGTACTATGTTAAATAAATGTGGTGTGAGTGGACATCCTTGTCTCATTCCTAACCTTAGGGGAAAAACTTTCAGCTTCATCAGGATGATGTTAACTGTGGGTTTTTCATATCTGGCCTTTAATGTGTTGAAGTATGTTCCCTCTAAACCTACTTTTTTGAGGTTTTTCATTGTGAATGTAAGTTGTACTTTGTCAAATGCTTTTTCTGCATCCGTTGAAATGATCATATGGTTTTTATCATTACTCTTATTGATGTGTTATATCATGTTGATTGATTTGTAAATATTGTACCATCCTTATATCCTTGGAACCAATCCCATTTGATTGTGATGAATGTTTTTTTTAATGTATTGTTGGATTCGGTTTAATAATATTGAGAATTTTTCCATCTATATTCATCAAAGTTATTAGCCTGTATTTCTCTTTTTCGTGGTGTCTTTATCTTGTTTTGGGTTCAGGGTGATGCTGGCCTCATAGAATGAATTTGGAAGCTTTCCTTCCTCTTAAATTTTTGGAAAAGTTGAGAAGAATAGGTATTAATCTTTAAGTGTTGGTAGAATTCACCTGTGAAGCCATGTAAGCCTGGACTTCTGTTTGTTGGAGGAGTTCTTTGATTACTGATTCAATTTCTTTGCTGGTAATCTGTTCAAATTTTCTATTTCTTCCTGATTCAGTTTTGGGAGATTATATGTTTCTTTGTATTTATCAATTTCTTCTAGGTTGTCCAATTTGTTGGCATATAATTTTTCATAATGTTCTCATAATTCTTTTTATTTCTCTGGTGTTGGTTATTTCTGTTCTTTCATTTCTGATTTTCTTCATTTGAGTCCTCTCTTTTTGATGAATCTAGCTAAATATCAGTTTTGTTGATCTTTTCAGAGAACCAGTTTCCGCTTTCATTGATGTGTTTTATTCTGTTTTTAGTTTCTGTTTTATTTCTGCTCTAATGTTTATTATTTCCTTCCTTCCTTCTGGTTTTGGGTTTTGTTTGTTGTTCTTTTTCTAGCTCCTTTAGGTGTAAGGTTAAGTTGTTTGAGATTTTTCTTGCTTCCTGAGGAAGGCTTGTACTACTACAAACTTACCTCTTAGAATAGCTTTTGCTGCCTCCCAAAGAGGTTATATTGTTGTGTTTTCACTTTCATTTGTCTCCATTTATTTTTCGATTTCTTGGTTGACCCATTCATTGTGTCATAGCATTGTTTATTCTCTATGTATTTGTGTTCTTTCCAGATTTTTTCTTGTGGCTGATTTCTAGTATCACAATGTTGTGGTCAGAAAAGATGCATGGTATGACTTCCATTTTTTCTCAATTTGTTGAGATTTGTTTTGTGGCCTAATATGTGATCTGTTCTGGAGAATGTACCATGTGTACTTGTAAAGAATGTGTTCTAGTTTTTTTAGGATTGTTCTGAGTATACCTGTTAAATCCATCTCCTGCATTGTGTCATTCAAAGCCACTATTTCCCTTTTGATTTTGTTTGAATTATCTGTCCATTGTTGTAAGTGGGATGGCAAGTCCCCTCTATTATTAATTAATTGATTGATTGATTAATTCCTTTATGTTTATTACTAGCTGCTTTATGTATTTGGGTCCTTACATGTTGGGTCCATGAATGTTTACTTACATTTATTATATTTTCTTGTTGGAATGTTTCCCTTATGATTATATAGTGTTCTTGTCTCTTGTTAGTCTTTGTTTTAAAGTCAATTTTGTCAGAAGTGTTGCTAGCCCAGCTTTTTTTCACATCTATTTGCATGACGAATGCTTCTCCATCCCTTCACTTTCAATCTGAATGTGTCACTGGGTAGGAAATAAGTTTCTTGTTGGGAGCAAAAAGATTTTTTAAATCCATTTTGTCACCTTATGACTTTTGACTGGAGCATTTAGTCCTTTTACATTCAAGATAATTATTGATAGGGATGTGTTTATTGCCATTTTGTTATTCATTTTATGGTTGTTTTTGTAGTTCTTCTCTGTTCCTTTCTTTGCTCTCTTCTGTCACGGTTAGTTGGCTTTCTTTAGTAATATATTTGGAATCCTTTCTTTTTATTTTTTGTATATCACTGATTTTTGATTTGTGGTTACCATTCTGTTTGTATAGACCATCTTATACATATGGCAGTCTGTAAGTTGATGATGGTGTAAGGTTGAATTCAATGTTTACTCCTTTACCCCCTAATGTTTTAGGTATATGTTATCATACTTTACATCCTTTTACTTTGTGCATCTCTTGACTGATTTTTATCCTTCTACTTTGTGCATCTCTTGACTGATTTTTATAGGGATACTTAATTTTATTGCTTTTATTCTTCCTATTTTTCTTACTCCTGCTTATGGTCTTTCTTTTCCACTCAGAGTCCCTTGTAACATTTCTTGTAGGGCTGGTTTAGCAGTCATGAATTCCCGTAACTTTTGCTTCTCTGCGAAACTCAAAGCTCCTTCTGTTCCGAATGATAGCCTTGCTGGATAGAGTGTTCTTGGCTCCAGGTTTTTTTTCTTTCAGTATCTTGAATATATCATGCCATTCTTGTAAGGCTTGTCAAGTTTCTGCTGAAGAAAATCAGCTGATAGTCTTATGGAGTTTCCCTTATGTTCAGCTGTTTTCTTTTGCTGCTTTTAAAATTCTCTGTATCACCACTGCTTTTTGCCATTTTCATTACTACATGTCTTGGTGTGGACCTCTTTTGTTGACTTTTCCGGGGGGAACCTTTATGCCTTCTTGATCTGGCTTTCCATTTCTCCAGATTCAGAAAGTTTTAGCTATTATTTTTTTTCAAATAGATTTTCTGTCCTCTTTTCTCTCTTCTCAGATCCCTATAATGCAAATGTTATTACGCTTGATGATGTTACTGAATTCCAAAATGTGTTTTCATTTTTTATTATTATTTTTTGTCTCTCCTGTTCAGTTTGAATACTTTCCATTACTCTGTTCTCCAGGTAGCTGATTCGTTTTTCTGCTTTTCCTAGTCTATTTATTCCATGTAGTGTATTTTTACTTTCAGTTATTGAGTTCTTCATTTCTGATTCGTTCTTTTCTGTGTTTTTGAGCCCGATGTGGGGCTCGATCCCATAAACCTGTGATCATGATCTGAGCTGAAATCATGTGTCAGACGCTTAACTGACAGCCACCCAGATGCCCCATTTTCTATCCCATTTTTAAGGGTTTCACAGAGGTCCTCCACTCTTCTCATGTCTAGTGCATATCTTTATGACCATTATGTTAAATCCTTTATCATGCATTTTATTTATATCTGTTTCATTTAGCTCTCTTTGCTGTGATTGTCCTCTTCTTTCCTTTGGGCATTTTCCTCTGTCTTCTCATTTTGTATTAATTCTTTGTGTCTATTTCTGTGTGTTAGGAAAGTCAGCTACATCTCCTTCTCTGGAAAGTAGTGGCTTAATCTAGAAGAGATTCTTCAGTGCTCTGCAGTGTAATGTCCCTTGAGAAAAGACATCAGCCATCTCTGATGGCTCTGTCTGCCTATTATGAGCAGGATTTGGTCCCTGTGTTGTTGGTGGGCCAGTCTTGGGCTCCTTTGGGCTTGAGTTGAGTCAGACCATGTGTTTGCCAAAGGTCCAGTAGCACCAAACTGCTGGGTAGTTGTGCTGGGTTGTCCCCTGAGAAGCTTTCACTGATGGTTGGGGCCTGCAGTGAGAGCAGCTTTTTGCCCACAGCTCACTGTTGGGGCTGTAGTCGGAGTGTTGTGTATCATTATCTTCCCCTCTGCCCAAGGTAAAATTCACTTTGAAGTTGTGCTGGTCCCTGTCGGGGCTACTTACACCTTGCCAGACTTGTGGCACTGCTTTGGATGGGCCCTGGTGTGTCTGAGGAGAATACAGGGGTGGGGCTTGTTGTTTGCTTGTTAGGTAGTGGGTGTTGGCACTGTGCTTGTTCCTGCAATTGTTCACATATCTAGGCTGGGGTCAGGGGAGGGAAATGGTGCCTGCCAGCTTGTATCTGGAGAAGTCTCCCAGTGATCCTTGCCCGGCCAGCACAGGCTCTGAAATTAGTAAATAAATCTCATATACCCCGGGCCTTTTTCAAACTGCTGCTTCTGTACTGTATTTTCACAGGGCTGTTTGTTGTGCAGTCTCTTTAAGGGTAGGGATCTAGTTTCTAATAGCCCTCAATGCTCTCCCAGAACCCAGCCTGCTGATTTTTAAAGTTCCTGGTGTGAAGCCCTGTTAATTGTAAGAACTTGCAGAATTATGTCCCTCTGGTTTTTCAAAGCCAAATGTTTCAGGGATTCATCTTCCCTGTGAGGTTTCCCTTTGCCTGGGGTGTCCTGGTGTGAGGGTCTGTTTCGTTCCCTTTCTGTGCCCACACCCTCTCTCCTCCCTTGGACAGCCCCCTCCCCCAGGTTCCTTTAGTTCTGGACCACTTCTCTGCCCTGCCTACCCTCTTCAGTATGGCCCCTTCTCTACATTTATCTGAAGAGTGTCTGTTCTGCCCAGTCTTCAGGTCATTTTCTAGGTTATTTATACTGATATGGGTGTTATCTGTGGGATGAGGTGAGCTTAGGATCTTCTTTGCTATTTTCCCCAGAAGTGCCTCTTGAATTTTTTTTAAGATTCTATTTATTTATTCATGAGAGACAGAGAGAGAGAGAGGGAGGCAGAGGGAGAAGCAGGCTCCCCAAGGGGCAGGGAGCCTGATGCGGGACTCGATCCCAGGCGAAGGCAGGCGCTTAACCGTCTGAGCCACCCAGGTGCCCCTTGAATTTTTGTTAATAGGCATTCTGATGGGTATGAGGTAGTATCTCATAGTGGTTCTGATTTGCATTTCCCTAATGATTACTGATATTGAGCTTCTTTGTATGTGCCTGTTAGCCATCTATATGTCTTTGGAAAAATGTTCACATATTCTGCCCATTTTTTAATTGGGTTGTTATTTTTGTATTGATTTGTATGAATTCTTTGTATATTTTGGATATTATCCCCTTATTGGATATACTTTTGTAAATGTCTTCGCTTTCAATAGATTACCCTTTTATTTTGTTGATGATTTATTTCACCGTGCATAAGCTTTTCTGTTTAATGTGGATCCATTTGTTTATTTGCTTTTGTTGCTATTACCTTTGGAATCAGATCTAAAAAACATATTGTCAAGACTGAAGTCAAATTACTGTCTATATTTTCTTCTAGTTTTATGTTTTATGGCTTTACATTCAAGTCTTTAATCCACTTTGAGTTAATTTTTGTGTATGGTGTAAGGTACTGGTCTGGTTTTATTCTTTTTCATGTGGCTGTCCAGTTTTCCCAACACCATTTGTTGAAGAGACTGTCTTTGTTCCATTGGACATTCTTTCCTGCTTTGTCAAAGATGAGTTGACCATAGAGTTGAGGGTCCATTTCTGGGCTCTCTCTTCTGTTCCATTGATCTATGTGTCTGTTTTTGTGCCAGTACCATGCTGTCTTGATGATGACAGCTTTGTAATAGAGCTGGAAGTCCGGAATTGTGATGCCGCCGGCTTTGCTTTTCTTTTTCAACATTCCTCTGGCTATGCGGGGTCTTTTCTGGTTCCATACAAATTTTAGGATTATTTGTTCCATTTCTTTGAAAAAAGTGGATGGTATTTTGATGGGGATTGCATTGAATGTGTAGATTGCTCTAGGTAGCGACATCTTCACAATATTTGTTCTTCCAATCCATGAGCATGGAACGTTTTTCCATTTCTTTGTGTCTTCCTCAATTTCTTTCATGAGTATTTTATAGTTTTCTGAGTACAGATCCTTTGTCTCTCTGGTTAGATTTATTCCTAGGTATCTTACGGTTTTGGGTGCAATTGTAAATGGGATCGACTCCTTAATTTCTCTTTGTTCTATCTTGTTGTTGGTGTATAGGAATGCCACTGACTTCTGTGCATTGATTTTATATCCTGCCACTTTACTGAATTCCTGTATGAGTTCTAGCAGTTTTGGGGTGGAGTCTTTTGGGTTTTCCACATAAAGTATCATATCATCTGCAGAGAGTGAGAGTTTGACTTCTTCTTTGCCAATTTGGATGCCTTTGATTTCTTTTTGTTGTCTGATTGCTGTGGCTAGGACTTCCAATACTATGTTGAATAGCAGTGGTGATAGTGGACATCCCTGCCGCGTTCCTGACCTTAGGGGGAAAGCTCTCAGTTTTTCCCCATTGAGAATGATATTCGCTGTAGGTTTTTCATAGATGGCTTTTATGATATTGAGGTATGTACCCTCGATCCCTATACTCTGAAGAGTTTTGATCAAGAAAGGATGCTGTACTTTGTTAAAAGCTTTTTCTGCATCTATTGAGAGGATCATATGATTCTTATTCTTTCTTTTGTTAATGTATTGTATCACATTGATTGATTTGCGGATGTTGAACCAACCTTGCAGCCCAGGGATAAATCCCACTTGGTCATGGTGAATAATCCTTTTAATGTACTGTTGGATCCTATTGGCTAGTATTTTGGTGAGAATTTTTGCATCCATGTTAATCAGGGATATTGGTCTGTAATTCTCCTTTTTGATGGGGTCTTTGTCTGGTTTTGGGATCAAGGTAATGCTGGCCTCATAAAATGAGTTTGGAAGTTTTCCTTCCATTTCTATTTTTTGGATCAGTTTCAGAAGAATAGGTATTAATTCTTCTTGAAATGTTTGGTAGAATTCCCCTGGGAAGCCATCTGGCCCTGGGCTTTTGTTTTTTGGGAGATTTTTGATGACTGCTTCAATTTCCTTAGTGGTTATAGGTCTGTTCAGGTTTTCTGTTTCATCCTGGTTCAGTTTTGGTAGTTGATGCATCTCTAGGAATGCCTCCATTTCTTCCAGGTTATCTAATTTGCTGGCATAGAGTTGCTCATAATCTGTTCTTATAATTGTTTGTATTTCTTTGGTGTTGGTTGTGATCTCTCCTCTTTCATTCATGATTTTGTTGATTTGGGTCCTTTCTCTTTTCTTTTTGATAAGTCTGGCCAGGGGTTTATCAATCTTGTTAATTCTTTCAAAGAACCAGCTCCTAGTTTCGTTGATCTGTTCTACTGTTCTTTTAGTTTCTATTTCATTGATTTCTGCTCTGATCTTTATTATTTCTCTTCTCCTGCTGGGTTTAGGCTTTATTTGCTGTTCTTTCTCCAGCTCCTTTAGGTGTAGGGTTAGGTTGTGTACTTGAGACCTTTCTTGCTTCTTGAGAAAGGCTTGTATTGCTATATACTTTCCTCTTAGGACTGCCTTTGCTGCATCCCAAAGATTTTGAATAGTTGTGTTTTCATTTTCATTGGTTTCCATGTATTTTTTTAATTCTTCTTTAATTTCCTGGTTGACCCATTCATTCTTGAGTAGGATGCTCTTTAGCCTCCATGTATTTGTGTTCTTTCCGACTTTCCTCTTGTGATTGAGTTCTAGTTTCAAAGCATTGTGGTCTGAAAATAGGCAGGGAATGATTCCAATCTTTTGGTACCGTTTGAGACCTGATTTATGACCTAGGATGTGGTCTATTCTGGAGAATGTTCCATGGGCACTAGAGAAGAATGTGTATTCCGTTGCTTTGGTGGAATGTTCTGAATATGTCCGTAAAGTCCATTTGGTCCAGTGTGTCATTTAAAGTGTTTATTTCCTTGTTGATCTTTTGCTTAGACGATCTGTCCATTTCAGTGAGGGGGGTGTTAAAGTCCCCCACTATTATTGTATTGTTGTCGATGTGTTTCTTTGCTTTTGTTATTAATTGCCTTATATAATTGGCTGCTCCCATGTTAGGGGCATAGATATTTACAATTGTTAGATCTTCTTGTTGGATAGATCCTTTAAGTAGGATATAGTGTCCTTCCTCATCTCTTATTACAGTCTTTGGTTTAAAATCTAATTTGTCTGATATAAGGATTGCCACCCCAGCTTTCTTTTGGTGTCCATTAGCATGGTAAATGGTTATCCACCCCCTCACTTTCAATCTGGGGGTGTCTTTGGTTCTAAAATGAGTCTCTTGCAGACAGCATATCAATGGGTCTTGTTTTTTAATCCAGTCTGATAGCCTGTGTCTTTTGATTGGGGCATTGAGCCCATTTACATTCAGGGTAACTATTGAAAGATAGGAATTTAGTGCCATTGTATTGCCTGTAAGGTGACTGTTACCGTATATTGTCTGTGTTCCTTTCTGGTCTATGTTGCTTTTAGGCTCTCTCTTTGCTTAGAGGACCCCTTTCAAGATTTCCTGTAGGGCTGGTTTTGTGTTTGCAAATTCCTTTAGTTTTTGTTTGTCCTGGAAACTTTTTATCTCTCCTTCAATTTTCAGTGACAGCCTAGCTGGATATAGTATTCTTGGCTGCATATTTTTCTCATTTAGTGCTCTGAAGATATCCTGCCAGTCCTTTCTGGCCTGCCAGGTCTCTCTGGATAGGTCTGTTGCCAATCTAATGTTTCTACCCTTGTAGGTTACATATCTCTTCTCCCGAGCTGCTTTCAGGATTTTCTCTTTGTCTATGAGACTCGTAAGTTTTACTATTAGATGTCAGGGTGTTGACCTATTTTTATTGATTTTGAGAGGGGTTCTCTGTGCTTCCTGGATTTTGATGCCTGTTTCCTTCCCCAAATTAGGGAAGTTCTCTGCTATAATTTGCTCCATTATACCTTCTGCCCCTCTCTCTCTTTCTTCTTCTTCTGGGATCCCAATTATTCTAATGTTGTTTCATCTTATGGTATCTCTTATCTCTCGAATTCTGCCCTCGTGATCCAGTAGTTGTTTATCTCTCTTTTTCTCAGCTTCTTTATTTTCCATCATTTCATGTTCTATATTACTGATTCTCTCTTCTGCCTCATTTATTCTAGCAGTTAGCGACCCCATTTTTGATTGCACCTCATTAATAGCCTTTTTGATTTCTACTTGGTTGGATTTTAGTTCTTTTACTTCTCCAGAAAGGGTTTCTCTAATAACTTCCATATTTTTTCAAGCACAGCTAGTATCTTTAAAGTGATGATTCTGAACTCTAGATCTGACATCGTACTAATGTCCGTATTGAGTAGGTCCCTGGCAGTCGGTACTACGTCTTGTTCTTTTTGTTGAGGTGATTTTTTCCGTCTTGTCATTTTGTGCAGAGGGAAATAGATTAATGAGAGAACAAAATGCTAGCAGAGTAACCACGTCCCCAGAAAATATACTCTAAACAAATCAGAAAAGACCTGAAGCAGTGGGAAAAGAAAAGAAAAGAGAGAAAAAAGAAAAAGACAAAAAAGAAAAAGATAAAGATAAAAACAAAAACAAACAAAACAAAACAACAACAACCACAACAAAAAAAACAGAATGTGATCAAATATGATCAGGCTGGTATATAGATCAGTGGTACACACTAGATTTGGGGTGTATTTTGGTGTTTTAGAAGAAAGTGCCTCCCAAAATTTTAAAGAAAGAAAAACTTATATATGTACAAAAATAAGGGTTGATATGATGAAGGGATGGAATATGACTGTAAAGATGGAAATTATAAAAAATTTTATAAAAGGAATTGATAAGAAGTTGTTTGAAAAAAGAAAGAAGAGTATTTAAAAAAAGAAAAAAAAAGGGGGAGAGGATTTGATCAGGCTGGGGAATAGAAAACACCATATACTAGAGATTTAGGGTATATTTTAATCTGCTAGAAGAAAGTATCTCAAAATTTTAAAGAGAGAACAACTTATATATATAAGCCAAAAATACGGGTAACTACTATGAAGGGATAGAATATGACTCTAAAAATGAAAAATAAAAATGTTTTTTTTAAAAAAAGGGATTGATAAGATGTTGGTTGAAAAAGGGAAAAAGAAAAATTCAAAAAGAAAAAAAAAGAAAAAAGACAGTTAAAAAAAATTAACTTTGAAAGACTAAAGAATCATGGTAAAAAAGCCATGAATTCTACGTGCAGTAGTCCCCTAGCGCTGGAGTTCTGCCGTTCTCATTGATCGGTAAACTTGGTCTTGGCTGGCTGTTCTCGCTGATCTTCTGGGGAGGGGCCTGTTGCCGTGGTTTCCAAATGTCTTTGCCGGAGGCGGAATTGCCCCGCCCTTGCCCCCTCCCGGCTAAGTAATCTGCTCGGGTTTGCTCTCCGGGGCTTTTGTTCCCTGCGAGCTCTCCGTACAGCTTTGGAGGCGGAGAGTGAAAATGGCGGCCTCCCAATCTCCGCCCTGGAGGAGCCGAGAACTCGGGGCCCCGCTCCTCAGTGAGCCCCCAGAGAAAAGCCGTCAGTCACTCCCGTCTCCCCGGTCTCCGGCTGCACTCTGTGCTCACCCGGCCTGTGACCGCGCGTTTCTATCTCTGGCACCCGACCCCGGGTGGAGTCTCCAAACCCAGCAGATCCCTGTGGTGCACTCCCATGCGGCTCCTCCTGTGGGAGGAAGGTGAGTCTCCCCGGATCTGCCGCTTGTTGGGCCCCTGCTGGAGGAGGAGTGGCCTGACTGTGCCGCAGATCACGGTTTATGGCAACCCCGAGCTGAGAGCCCGCGCCTGGGCTCCGCCTCTGCAGCCGGCTTCCCTGCTCCGTTACCTGGGAGCTCTGCCACACTCAGGTACCCCTGGTCTTTCTGTGACCCTGAGGGTCCTGAGACCACACTGTCCCGGAGGGTTCCACCCCCCGCTTAGCCACCAGAGTGACGTCCCTCGGCGGAGTAGACTTTTAAAAGTTCCGATTTTGTGCTCCCCGGCTCTATCACTTGCCAGAAGCGGCCGACGGAGGCCCCTCCCCCACCGTCTATCCTCCCGAATATCGCCTCGGTTTCACTTCTCCGCACGTCCTACCTTCCAGAAAGTGGTCGCTTTTCTGATGAGAGTTGTTGCTCTTCTTTTCTTCGACCTCCTGTTGAGTTTGTAGGTGTTCAGAATGGTTTGATCCCTATCCAGCTGAATTCCTGAGAGGAGAGGAAGTCCGGGTGTCCTACTCCTCCGCCATCTTGCTCCGCCCCTGTTATGGATATTTAACAATATTAATTTTTCCAGTCTGTGAGAATGGAATATCTTTGTATTTGTCTCTTCTTCAATTTTTTAAATCAGTGTCTTCTGGTTTTCCGTTTACAGATTTTTCAGCTCCTTCATTTAATTTATTCCTAGGTGTTCTGTTATGTTGTGATTGTCAATGGGATTGTTTTCTTGATTTCTTTCTGATAGTTTGTTAGTGTATAAAAATGCAACATATTTTTGTATATTGATTTTGTATTCTGCACCTTTACTGACTTCTTTTATTAGGGTTAAAAGTTTTTTGGTGGAGTCTTTAGGGTTTTCTATATATAATATCATGTCATGTGCAAATAGTGACCATTTTTCTTCTTCTTTTCCAATTTGTATGCCCTTTTTTTCATGCCTAATTCCTCTGGCTGGGACTTCAATACTCTGTTGAATAAAAGTGGCAATAGTGAACATCCTTGTCTTGTTCTTGATGTTAAAGGAAAAGCATTTAGGTTTTCACCGTTGAGTATGATTTCTGATGTGGGCTTAATAAGGCCTTTGTTGTTTTGAGGTACATTCAGTATATATCCAGTTTGTTGGGAGTTTTGTAATCATAAGTGGAGGTTGAATTTCACCAAATAATTTTTCTACATCTTTTGAAATGATACCTTTATATTTCATACTGTTAATAGTCTCTATTTCATTTATTTCTGCTCTGATCTTTATTATTTTCATCCTTCTACTAACTTCAGGCTTTCTTTGTTCTTTTTTTCCTAGTTCCTTTAGTTGCAATGTTAGATTGTTAATTCGAGATTTTTCTTGTTCCTTTAGGTAGCCCTGTATCTCTGTAAGTTTTTTCTTAGAACAGCTTTCTGTGTATCCCATAGATTTTGGTATGTTATATTTCCATTTTCATTTGTCTCAATGTATTTTTTTTATTCTTTTTTAAATTTAAATTCAGTTTAATTAACATGTAGTATATTATTAGTTTCAGAGGTAGAATTTAGTGATTTATCAGTTGCATATAATACCCAGTGCCCATTCCATCAAATGCCCTCCTCAATGTCCCCTACCCACCTCCCCTCCAGCAACCCTCAGTTTGTTTCCTATAGTTAAGAGTCTCTTATGTCTTGTCTCCCTCTCCTTTTTTGTCTTATTTTTCCTTCCCTTCCCCTGTGTTCTTCTGTTTTGTTTCTTAAATTCCACATTTGAGTGAAATCATATGATATTTGTCTTTCTCTGACTTATTCTGCTTAGCATAATACCCTCTAGTTCTATCCACATTATTAAAAATGGCAAGATTTCATTCTTTTTGATGGCTGAGTAATATTTCCATTGTATATATACACAATGGAAATCACCTGTTCTTTATCCAGTCATCTGTCAATGGACATCTGGTCTCTTTCCATATTTTAACTATTGTGGACATTGCTGCTATAAATATTGGGGTGCATGTGCCCCTTCGAATCACTGTGTTTGTATCCTTCGCATAAATATGTAATAGTGCAATTGCTAGGTTGTAGGGTAGCTCTCGTTTTTACTTTCTGAGGAACCTCCATACTGTCTTTACAGAGTGGCTGTACCAGCTTGCATTCCCACCAACAGTGTAAGAGGATTCCCCTTTCTCCACATCCTCTCCAACATTTGTTGTTTCCTGTCTTGTTAATTTTAGCCATTCTTACTGGTATAAGGTAGTTATCTCATTGTGGTTTTGATTTGTATTTCCCTGATGCTGAGTGATGTTAGGCATTTTTTCATGTGTCTGTCGACCATTTGTATGTCTTTGGAGAATGTCTGTCATGTCTTTTGCCCATTTCTTGACATGATTATTTGTTTTTTGGGTGTTGAATTTGAGAAGTTCTTTATCAATTTTGGATACTAGCCCTTTATCTGATAAGACATTTGCAAATATCTTCTCCCATTCTGTAGGTTGCCTTTTAGTTTTGTTGACTGTTTCCTTTGCTGTGCAAAAGCTTTTTATCTTGAAGTACCAATAGTTCATTTTTACTATTGTTTCCCTTGCCTTTGAAGACCTGTCTGGCAAGAAGTTACTGCAGCTGAGGTCAAAGAGGTTGCTGCCTGTGTTCTCCTTTAGGATTTTGATGGTTTCCTGTCTCACATTTACCTCTTTCATCCATTTTGTGTTTGTTTTTGTGTATGGTGTAAGAAAGTTGTCCAGTTTCTTTCTTCTGCACATGGCTGTCCAGTTTTCCCAACACCATTGGTTGAAGAGACTGTCTTTTCTCTGTTGGATATTCTTTCCTGCTTTGTTGAAGATTACTTGATCATAGAGTTGCGGGTCCATTTCTGGGTTCTCTGTTCTGTTCCATTGATCTACGTGTCTGTTTTTGTGCCGGTACCATACTGTCTTGAGGATTATAGCTTTGTAACATTGCTTGAAATCCAGAATTGTGGTGTCATCAGCTTTGGTTTTCTTTTTCAACATTTCTTTGGCTATTTGGGGTCTTTTCTGGTTCCATATAAATTTTAGGGTTGTTCCAGCTCTGTGAAAAACGTTGATGGTATTTTGATAGGGATTGCATTGAATGTGTAGATTGCTTTGGGTAGCATAGACATTTTAACAATATTTGTTCTTCAATCCATGAGCATGGAATGTTTTTCCATTTCTTTGTGTCTTCCTCAATTTCTTTCATAAGTGTTCTATAGTTTTTAGAGTACAGATCCTTTACCTCTTTGGTTAGGTGTATTCCTAGGTATCTTAACATTTTTGGTGCAGTTATAAATGGGATTGATTCCTTGATTTTTCTTTCTTCTGCCTCTCAATGTATTCCTTTTTAAAGATCTTTTTTTTTTTTTTTTTTTTTTTAAGTAATCTCTACACCTGACATGGGGTTCGAACCCACAGCCCTGTGATTAATAGTTGCATGCTTCACTGACTGAGCCAGCCAGGTGCCCCATGTCTCAGTGTGTTTTTTGACTTTCTCATTGACCCATTGGTTATTAAGTAGTATGTTGTTTAATCTCCACATATTTGTGATTTTTTTTTCCAGGTTTCTTCTTGTAATTGATTTCTAGTTTCATATCATTGTGGCTGCAAAAGATGTTTGATATAATTTCAGTCATCTTAAATTTATTGAGACTTGTTTTGTGGCTTAACATGTGATCTATTTTGGAGAACATTCCACGTGCACTTGAGAAGAATGTGTATTATGCTGCTTTGGGAATGAATGAATGTTCTGTATATTAGTTAAGTCCACCTGGTTTAATGTGTCAGTCAAGGCCAGTGTTTCCTTATTGATATTCTGTGTGGATGATCTATCCATTGATGTATGCTGGGTATTAGTCCCTCACTACTATTGTATTGTTGCCATTTTTTCCTTTAGTTCTGTTAATATTTGCTTTATATATTTTGGTGCTCCTATATTGGTGCATATATAATTATAAATGTTATATCTTCTTGCTAGATTGACACCTTTATCATTATGTAGTGTCCCTCTTGGTCTTTTATTACATTCTTTGTTTTAAAGTCTATTTTGTGTGATATAAGTATAGCTATAGCAGCTTTTTGTTTCCATTTGCATGGAATATACTCTATCAATTCACTTTCAGTCTTTGTCCTACAAGAAGTGAGTTTCTTGTAGGCAGCATATAGATGGTCTTGTGGGGTTTTTTTTTTTTGTTTTTTTTTTTAAAGATTACATTCATTTATTTGAGACAACAGAGAGAGCATGAGAGGTGCAGAGGGAGAGGGAGAAGCTGACTCCCTGCTGAGCAGGGAGCCTGATGTAGGTCTCGATCCCAGGACCCTGAGATCATGACCTGAGCCAAAGGCAGATGCTTAACTGACTGAACCATCTAGGTGCCCCTAGATGGTCTTGTGTTTTTATCCATTCAGCTACTCTATGTCTTTTGTTAGGAGAATTTAGTCCATTTTCCTTTAAAGTAATTATTGATTAGTAAGTAGTTATTGCTTACTAGTATGTACTTATCTAGAAGCACTGGACTTGTGAGACCCCTTTCTTTTGCGTGCCCCAGCATCTGGGTAGGATTTTAGCAAGATTGTGTCTCTACCTCTCCTACCATCTGGTTGTGGTTTTTTTATTCTTTGTTGTGGAGAAGCACCTCATCTAGTCTTCAAATATATTTCAGACGGAAATCATCCATATGTAGTTGTAGGTTTGATATGTCCGTGGGAAGAGGTGAATTGAGGATCTTCCTATGTTATCATCTTGCAGAAGTCCTCTACCTTCTATTATAGATAAAGAAAACTGGTCTCCTATAGGGGTGAGAAAAATGTTTATGAAATATTAAAAAATCAGGTGTTGCCCTAGTTTTCTCCTTTCCATATTCTCCCACTTTAAAAAGATACGATGTTTGAGGCACTAATTTATGAGTGAAAGTATTTTTAATTTGCTTAACCTAATCTGGCATTCAACATGTTTGCTATTAGAGATGATGTGATATAATAAAAATAGTTCCCATTTATGGAATATTTGCTCAGTACTGTGTTAGGTAGTTTACAAATATTAAGTTATTTAATTCTTACTACATTTTTGTAAAGAAGTATAATTTTCCCTTTTTGCAGATGAGGAAACAAATTAAGAGAATTGAAATAACTTGTCGAATGTCACACGTCTGTTAGGGGAAGAATGAGGATTTAAACTCAGGTCCTATTGACAGCAAAGCCTGTGCTCTTTCTCTGAGATAAGTTGTAGGGTTGGAAAACAGACACAAATACTGGACTTGATGGTCAAGAGACCTGATTCAAGTTGTGACTCTGTCAGTGATTAGTTATGTGATTTAAGTTGTTTTCCTCAAGTCTAAAATGTGGCTAGTGTATGACTTACCTTGAAGAGTCACTGCAAGAGCCCAGTAGGATACATGGGGGTGGGTAAAAGCTAATAAATTTGTCTGTTCATCATGTAGAGGTTAAAGTTAATCAGGAATATTTAATAAACGGAGTTGTCCAGCAAGCTGATGACTCATCTGTATTTTCAGCCTCAAAATAGCTGTGAGTCTGGAGCTTACCAGAGGTGCTCAGATTGGAGATAACAATTTGTAAGTCATCAGCAGAGAAGTGATAATTGAGCCAGTAAGAATAGATGAGATCACAGAGAAAAACAAGAATTGAGGGCCATCTGTGTATATTACTTACTCATCTACCTGGTTTGGTTGTCTGAAAATGGATTTGAGTGGGTGGCCTAGTGTCAGTGACTAATAACTGTCAACGTAGGAGGGTCTCTGTCCAGCCCTAATTACTGGGGCTGAGGCCTGGGAGTATTTCATTCTGGGAGACTGATCTGACTGCCAAAGCAACTTAATGTAGCTTCATGGGATGCTTTTAAAACCAAGTAAGGGCCTGGTCTTCCTTTCTAACATTAGAACTGCATCTGCATACTCTACCAAGGAAGCCCACCTGCCTTGATCTTAGAATGAGTGGATGGTGAAAGGAGCTTGGCTTTCTTGTGTATCAGTTATGTGGAGGTTTTAGTAAAGGAAAATTTGCGTAGGGAGTAAATCCAGTATATTCCCTAGTCTGTTCTGTTATTTGTCAACCAGGAAGGTAGAAACATGTCATGATTCTTCATAGTATTCCAATCAAATTTAAATGGAATAAAGTCTCTTAATGTGCATGGTATATTTGTACTCTTTCATAGCTAGCAAATCAGTAGTAGTAGACATACCACACTGTTATTTTCCTACTTTTATCATATACAGAAAGATATTTGCACACATTAAAGTTGAGAAATGCAATAAAATTGTATTTTAGGTCCTGGAAAGGAGTAGTCCCTTCAGCTCTGGCATTAAAGTAGATGTAGTCATGAAATTATTTTCCCATTTTCATTATCCATATGAACTGGAGAAGGAAAACAAAAATTAGACTTCATTCTGTCTAATGTCTGTAAACAGATTCCATTGCCTTTACTTATAGTAAGTTAGATTCTGGGGTTTGTATTATATGCTTATGTTTATAATTTTAAATATTACAATCTTGTAAATTATGGAAGACAGTTTTTTTTTTAATACTCTACACTTTCATGAGATTTATTATATAAAAGAAGCTACTCATTAAACTATAGTAGGGCCAGTGAGATATTTCTAGAGGTTTTTTTTTTTTCTCGGATTTTTTTTTTATTATTATGTTATGTTAATCACCATACATTACATCATTAGTTTTTGATGTAGTGTTCCATGATTCATTGTTTGCATATAACACCCAGTGTTCCATGCAGTACGTGCCCTCTTTAATACCCATCACCAGGCTAACCCATCCCCCCCACCCCCCTCGCCTCTAGAACCCTCAGTTTCTTTCTCAGAGTCCACACACTCTCATGGTTCGTCTCCCCCTCCAACATCCCCCCCTTCATTCTTCCCTTCCTGCTATCTTCTTTTTTTTTTTCTAAACATATAATGTATTATTTGTTTCAGAGGTACAGGTCTGTGATTCAACAGTCTTGCACAATTCACAGCGCTCACCAGAGCATATACCCTCCCCAGTGTCTATCACCCAGCCACCCCATCCCTCCCACCCCCCACCACTCCAGCAACCCTCTGTTTGTTTCCTGAGATTAAGAATTCCTCATATCATTGAGGTCATATGATACATGTCTTTCTCTGATTGGCTTATTTCACTCAGCATAATACCCTCCAGTTCCATCCACTTCATTGCAAATGGCAAGATTTCATTGTTTTTGATGGCTGCATAATATTCCATTGTATATATATATACCCCACATCTTTTTTATCCATTCATCTGTCGATGGACATCTTGGCTCTTTCCATAGTTTGGCTATTGTGGACATTGCACGTACCCCTTTGGATCCCTACATTTGTATCTTTGGAGTAAATACCCAGTAGTTCAAATTGCTGGGTCACATGATAGCTCTATTTTCAACTTTTTGAGGAACCTCCATACTGTTTTCCGGAGTGGCTGCACCAGCTTGCATTCCCACCAACAGTGTAGGAGGGTTCCCCTTTCTCCACATCCCTGCCAACATCTGTCCTTTCCTGACTTGTTAATTTTAGCCATTCTGACTGGTGTGAGGTGGTATCTCATTGAGGTTTTGATTTGGATTTCCCTGATGCCGAGCGATGTTGAGCACTTTTTCATGTGTCTGTTGGCCATTTGGATGGCTTCTTTGGAAAAATGTCTGTTCATGTCTTCTGCCCATTTCTTGATTGGATTATTTGTTCTTTGGGTGTTGAGTTTGATAAGTTCTTTATAAATTTTGGGTACTAGCCCTTTATCTGATATGTCATTTGCAAATATCTTCTGCCATTCTGTCGGTTGTCTTTTGGTTTTGTTGACTGTTTCCTTTGCTTTGCAAAAGCTTTTTATCTTGATGAAGTCCCAATAGTTCATTTTTGCCCTTGCTTCCCTTGCCTTTGGTGATGTTTCTAGGAAGAAGTTGTTGTGACTGAGGTCCAAGAGGTTGCTGCCTGTGTTCTCCTTTAGGATTTTGATGGACTCCTGTCTCACATTTAGGTCTTTCATCCATTTGGAGTCTATTTTTGTGTGTGGTGTAAGGAAATGGTCCAGTTTCATTCTTCTGCATGTGGCTGTCCAATTTTTCCAACCCCATTTTGTTGAAGAGACTGTCTTTTTGCCGTTGGACATTCTTTCCTGCTTTGTCAAAGATGAGTTGACCACAGAGTTGAGGGTCCATTTCTGGGCTCTCAGTTCTCTTCCATTGATCTATGTGTCTGTTTTTGTGCCAGTACCATACTCTATTGATGACTACAGCTTTGTAATAGAGCTTGAAGTCCGGAATTGTGATGCCACCAGCTTTGTTTTTCTTTTTCAACATTCCTCTGGCTATGCGGGGTCTTTTCTGGTTCCATACAAATTTTAGGATTATTTGTTCCATTTCTTTGAAAAAAGTTGATAGAAGGCAGTCTTTATAGTGGAAAGACTAGACTTTGGGGCCAGACCATTTCCTAGCTTAGTGAGTTATATAAACAAGATACTCAACTTCCTGGGTTTTTTTTTTTTTATTTTCCTAATTGTAAAATGGAGATAATTTTAGCACCAATCTCCCGGGATTCTTGTGAACATTAAGTGGTAGTGAATGGAAAATGGCAAGCTCTGTAATATATATTATCCTATTGTTCTCCTTCCCCTTAATATGAATTAAGGCAGCATTTCTCAAAATATGTCTTGTATAACCCTAGTCCCTTCAAATGCTTTTTTTAAAAAAGTGCTCATTGCTCAACTAAATTTTTTCCTCTTGGTGAGAACAGACATGAACACTAAGGATTTAATAAAAAGACCCTAATTAATAGGTTTAAGAGTCTTGTCATACAGCTCATAATGGTCCTGAGAAGCTCTGTCATAAACCATTTTTTGGTGTTTTAACTTTTAAAAACCTAGCGTTTTCCAAATCTATTTTGTCATTGTACCTTTTTCTTCTTGGAACATCTATTAATAGTCCATGTTATTAATGGGATACACTTTCGAAAAGGTGAACTTAGTAATCAGGTCGAGGTGCCATTTTTTTTTATTTGAGTATAGCTGACACAATGTTAAATTAGTTTCAGGTATACAACTTAGTGATTTGGCAATTTATACATTACACTACGTTTACCACAAATATTTGTTATCTAAGTATTTGGCTTCATTGAACCATAGGTACATTATAATATCCTATGGACTAAATAATGCTAGCCAGCTGAGTTTTTTGGGATTATGTTCCAATGGCTAGATTAGGGTTTAGGAGAACTGAGTTTTAACTGCAGTTCTTTTTTTTTTTTTTTAATTTTATTCTGTTATATAAGTCACCATACAATACATCATTAGTATTGATGTGATCCATGTTCCATTGTTTTAGTATAACACCCAGTGCTCCATGCAGTATGTGCCCTCCTTAATACCCATCACCAGGCTAACCAATCCCCCCTCCACCCTCCCCTCTAAAACCCTGTTTGTTTCTCAGGTCCATAGTCTCTCATGGTTCATCTCTCCCTCCAATTCCCCCTGCCGATTTTTCCCTTCCTTCTCCTAATGTCCTCCATGTTATTCCTTATGTTCCACAAATAAATGAAACCATACGATAATTGACTTTCTCTGCTTGACTTATTTCACTTAGCA
Source organism: Neomonachus schauinslandi (assembly GCF_002201575.2). NCBI lineage: Eukaryota > Metazoa > Chordata > Mammalia > Carnivora > Phocidae > Neomonachus > Neomonachus schauinslandi. The sequence continues at coordinate 56,372,341 of NC_058419.1, forward strand.
TAATCTCCTCCAGTCCCATCCATGTTGATGTAAAAGTTGGGTATTCATCCTTTCTGATGGCTCAGTAATAGTCCATTGTGTATATGGACCACATCTTCTTGATCCATTCATCTGTTGAAGGGCATCTCAGTTCTTTCCACAGTTTGGCTATTGCGGACATTGCTGCTATGAACATTGGGGAGCATATGGCCCTTCTTTTCACTACATCTGTGTCTTTGGGGTAAATACCCAGGAGTGCAATTGCTGGATCATAGGGTAGCTCTATTTTTAAATTTTGAGGAACCTCCACACTGTTTTCCAAAGTGGTTGTACCAACTTGCATTCCCACCAACAGTGTAAGAGGGTTCCTCTTTCTCCACAACCTCTCCAACATTTGTTGTTTCTTTCCCTTTCCATTTTTGCCATTCTAACTGGTGTAAGATGGTATCTCAGTGTGGTTTTGATTTGTATTTCCCTGATGACTAGTGATGTTGAACATTTTTTTCATGTGTCTGTTAGCCATTTGTATGTCTTCTTCAGAAAAGTGTCTGCTCATGTCTTCTGCCCATATTTTGACTTGATTATTTATTTTTTGGGTGTTAAGTTTGAGAAGTTCTTTATAGATCTTGGAAACCAGCCCTTTGTCTGTAGTGTCATTTGCAAATATCTTCTCCCATTCTGTGGGTTGACTCCTTGTTTTGTTGACTGTTTCCTTTGCTGTGCAGAAGAGTTTTATCTTGATGAAGTCACAAAAGTTCATTTTTCCTTTGGTTTCACTAGCCTTTGGAGAGTTATCTTCAAAGATTTTGCTGTGACCGATGTCAGAGAAGTGATTGCCTATGTCCTCCTCTTGGATTTTGATGGATTCCTGTCTCACATTGAGGTCTTTCATCCATTTTGAGTTTATCTTTTTGAATGGTGTTAGAGAATGCTTGAGTTTCATTGTTCTGCATGTGGCTGTCCAATTTTCCCAGCACCATTTATTGAAGAGACTGTCTTTTTTACATTGCACGTTTTTTCCTGCTTTGTCGAAGATTATTTGACCGTAGAGTTGAGGATCCATATCTGGGTTCTCTATTCTGTTCCATTGGTCTATATGTCTGTTTTTCTGCCAGTACCATGCTGTCTTGGTAATCATTGCTTTGTAAAATAGCTTGAAATCGGGCAACGTGATGCCCCCAGCCTTGTTTTTCTTGTTCAACATTTGCTTGGCGATTCGGGGTCTTTTTTGAGTCCATACAAATTTTAGGATTGTTTGTTCCAGCACTTTGAAAAATGTCATTGGAATTTTGATCAGGATGGCATTGAAGGTATAGATTGCTCTGGGTAGCATAGACATTTTAACAATGTTTATTCTTCCGATCCATGAGAATGGAATATTTTTCCATCTTTTTGTGTCTTCTTCAATTTCTTTCATGAGGATTCTGTAGTTCCTAGAGTATAGATCCTTTACCTCTTTGGTTAGGTTTATTCCGAGGTACCTTATGGTTTTTGGTGCTATTGTAAATGGAATTGTTCCTCTAATTTCTCTTTCTACAGTTGTGTTGTTAGTGTATAAGAAAGCAACTGATTTCTGTGCATTGATTTTGTATCCTGCCACATTAATGAATTGCTGTATGATTTCTAGTAATACGGGGATGGAGTCTTTTGGATTTTCCACATAAAGTATCATGTCGTCTGTGAAAAGAGAGAGTTTTGACTTCTTTGCCAATCTGAATACCTTTTATTTCTTTTTGTTTTCTGATTGCTGTTGCTAGAACTTCTAGTACTATGTTGAACAATAGTGTCGAGAGTGGGCATCCTTGATGTGTTCCTGATCTTAAGGGAAAGGCTCTCAGCTTTTCCCCATTGAGGATGATATTTGCTGTGGGTTTTTCATAGATGGATTTTTTGAACTTGAGGAATGTTCCCTCTATCCCTATACTCTGAAGAGGTTTCATCAGGAAAGGATGTTGTATTTTGTCAAATGCTTTTTCTGCATCAATTGAGAGGACCATATGTTTCTTCTCCCCTCCTCGTATTAATGTGTTCTTTCACATTGATTGATTTCAGAATGTTGAACCACCCTTGCATCCCGGGGATCAATCCCACTTGGTCGTGCTGGATGATCCTTTTAATGTATTGTTGGATCCTCTCAGCTAGGATTTTGTTGAGGATTTTGGAATCCATATTCATCAGGGATATTGGTCTGAAATTCTCCTTTTTGATGGGGTCTTTGCCTGGTTTGGGGATTAAGGTAATGCTGGCCTCATAGAATGAGTTTGGAAGTTTTCCTTCCGTTTCCATTTTTTTAAAACAGCTTCAGTAATGTACGTATTATTTCTCTTTGAATGTTTGGTAGAATTCCACAGGGAATCCATCAGGCCCTGGACTCTTGTTTTTGGGAGGTTTTTGATCATTGCTTCAATCTCGTTACTGGTTATTGGCCTATTCAGGTTGTCAATTTCTTCCTGTTTCAGTCTTGGCACCTTATAGGTTTACAAGAAGTCATGCATTTCATCCAGATTGCTCAGTTCATTGGCATATAGTTGTTGATAGTAATTTCTAATAATTGTTTCTATTTCCTTGGTGTTAGTCGTGATCTCTCCCCTTTCATTCATAATTGTATTAATTTGGGTCCTTTCTCTTTTCTTTCAGATAAGTCTGGCCAGTGGTTTATCGATCTTATTAATTCTTTCAAAGAACCAACTTCTAGTTTCGTTGATCTGATCTACTGTGTTTCTGGTTTCTAATTCATTGATCTCTGCTCTAATCTTAATTATTTCTCTTCTAATGCATGGCTTAGGCATCGTTTGTTGCTTTTTCTCTAGTTCTTTAACGTGTAGAGTTAGTTGGTGAATTCGGGATTTTTCTATTTTTTTTGAGTGAGGCTTGGATGGCTATGTATTTCCCCCTTAGGACCGCCTTTGCAGTATCCCATAGGTTTTGAACCCATGTGTTTTCGTTCTCATTGATTTCCATGAATTGTTTAAGTTCTTCTTTGATTTCCTGGTTGACCCAAACATTCTTGAGCTGAGTGGTCTTTAACTTCCTAGTGTTTGAATTTCTGCCAAATTTTTTCTTGTGACTGAGTTCCAGTTTTAGAGCATTGTGGTCTGAGAATATGCGGGGAATAATCTCAGTCTTTCAGTATCGGTTGAGACCTAATTTGTGACCCAGTATGTGGTCTATTCTGGAGAAAGTTTCATGTGCACTTGAAAAGAATGAGTATTTTGTTATTTTAGGATGGAATGTTCTGTATATATCTGTGAGGTCCATCTGGTCCAGTGTGTCATTCAAAGCTCTTGTTTCCTTGTTGATTTTCTGCTTAGATGATCTGTCCATTGCTAAGAGTGGAGTATTGAGGTCTCCTACAATTAACATATTGTTATCAATATGACTCTTTATTTTGGTTAACAGCTGGCTTATGTATATGGCTGCTCCTATGTTGGGGGCATAGATATTTACAATTGTTAGATCTTCTTGTTGGATAGACCCTTTAAGAATGATATAGTGTCCTTCTGCATCTCTTACTACAGACTTTAGTTTAAATTCTTAGTTGTCTTTATAAGACTTGCTACTCCAGCTTTCTTTTGAGGTCCGCTGGCATGGAAGATGGATCTCTGTCCCTTCACTTTCAGTGTTGATGTATCTTTAGGTTCAAAATGAGTCTCTTGTAGGCAGCATATGGATGGGTCCTGTCTTTTTATCCAATCTGCAGCCCTGTGCCATTTTATGGGAGCGTTTAGGCCATTCACATTGACAGTGATTATTGAAAGATATGAATTAATTGTCATCATGTTGCCTGTGAAGACATTGTTTTTATAGATTGTCCCTGTAAATTTCTGTTGTATATCGCTCTTGGGGTCTTTCTCCTTTTATAGAACCCCCTTAATATTTCTTGCAGGGCCAGCTTAGTGATCACATATTCTTTCAGTTTCGGCCGGTCTTGGAAGCTCTGCATCTCTCTATCCATTCTAAATGACAGCCTTGCTGGATAAAGTATTCTTGGCTGCATGTTCTTCTCATTTAGTACCCTGAATATGTGTTGCCAGGCCTTTCTCTCTTGCCAGGTCTCTGTGGATAGGTATGACATTATTCTGATGTTCTTCCCTCTCAACGTAAGGAATCTCTTCCCCCTAACTGCCCTTAAGATGGTTTCCTTCGTTCTAAGATTTGAGAGTTTTACTATTACATGCCCGGGTGTTGGCCTGTTTTCCTTGATCTTAGGAGGGGTCCTCTCTGCCTCTAGGACGCGAATGTTTGTTTCATTCCCCAGATTAGGGAAGTTCTCAGCTATGATTTGCTCAAATATATCTTCTAGTCCTCTCTCTCTCTCCACTCCCTCTGGGATTCCAGTTATTCTGACATTGGAACATTTCATGGTGTCACTTATTTCTCTGATTCTATTTTCATGGATTCTGAGTTGTTTTGCCCTGGCCTCCTCTTTTCCCTTTTTATCTATTATATTGTCTTCCAGGTTGCTTATTCGTTCTTCTGCCTCAGTTTCTAGCTGTTAGATTATCTAGATTGGATTGGATCTCATTGATAGCATTTTTAAGTTCTGCCAGTTCAGCTTTTATTTCTGCCCTTAGAGACTCAGTGTTGCCATTAATTGATTTCTCCATTCTAGCCATTGTCTTCACAATTGCTAGCCTGAATTCCATCTCTGACATCTTGGTTATATCTGCATCCATTTGCAAATCTTCAGCATAAGTCATAATCTCTGAGTCTTTTCTATTTTGGGGGCTCCTCCTCCTAGTCATTCTGTTGATGGGTGTTTGAGGCAATGTATAGAGTCCAAATTATTGACCGGAACCCAAGCAAGATGCACCTGTTTTTTTGGGACCTTAGGGTTGCTGGCCTCTTGTTTTCCCAGCCTGTCTTCTGGGGGAAGGGCCTGCTGCGCTGTTACTCAGGCAACCCTGTTTTGGTGGAGTTGCCCTGCCCCCTTGTGGCGTGGGAAGGGCTCAGCGGGAATCAGTTTTTGGGGATTTTGTTCTCTGGAGGCTTTCCCTGGTGGCTTTCTGCGTCTCTTCGGCGAGTCAGAGCAGAAGAGACCGTTTCCAACCCTCTGCCTCAGAGCAGAGAGACTTCAGTCTGTTCTTCATTGAGCTCTCCAGGCCACACCGTCTTCGTTTTTGTCGGTGCTGCTATAAACTGCAGCGTCCTGGGTTGTGCGCCCCTCCGCAGCGCTCCCAGTCCTGCCTCCAGGTTGGGGCACGTCTCTGCCCTGTGTGCTTCTATAACCTCCAGCCGCTCCCAGTTCGCACACGTGACCCCGTCACTCTGGGTTTCCGCCCCGGGTGCTGCCCTAAAGTCCCTTCCCTGCCGCTACCGGTCTGCGAGTCTGTGTCCCGTCCCCAGAGTGCAAGGCTGTCACTTACCGGAGGTGTAGGAAATCCATGGCCAGGCACCCTCCCTCTGCCGTTTATCCTCTGATATCTGCCTGTGGAATCACGGCTCCCCGCTTCGTACCTCAAAACCAACTGCCTGTGATGTTCTGTTTGTAGAGATCCAGATCTTCTTACATCTCAGGCTGGTTTCGTGGGTGCTCAGAGTGGTCTGGTAGATACCCAGGTCAGTTCTGGGGACCAGTTGAAATAGGGTCCCCTACTCCTCTTCCATCTCCCCCCCCCAGTTTTGGATATTATATTAAAGGTTTTAATTTTCATCTCATTTTAAAAAGAGGTTTTATAGATTTTTATTTCATTTTAGAAAAATACAGAGAAGCAAAAATGAAAACAAAAGACAAACCAAGAATCTGTCCCATCCCAGAACCAGAATGGATGTTGTAGGTGTGACTGAGTATACTTTGGGGTTCATCATACAAAGAATAAATAAACGTGAAGAGTTTTGTAAGAAATGGGAAGCCCCAGTACAGATATATAGTACAGAATTAGAGAATTCTGGTTTGCCACACATCTCCTACTTAAGGAAGTTAATCAGAAGTCCAATTTCTACAAGGTTTACCTGATCCTAATTAGGAGACCTCTGGGTTCTCTAAAACAGAATGATAATCTTCACAGGACTATGGAATGAAGAATAATAGTTCACCTAGTTATCAGCAGGAATATTGTCCTTGCTTTACTTATCAAAATTAAGTGAATAGAGTAGCCATTTGTGTGTGGGTGTGTATTTTGGCATGGGTTATGGGTTATGGGTTTGGGGCTTTGGTATTGGTGGTGACAGTGTCTATATAATTGTATGGGTATATATGTAGTCTATACATATAATTGTCTATAAATAATTAAATATGTTTATAGAAAACTTAGCAGTTTTTTCATTGTCTTTACTTGAGTTCTACCAAGGTTTTCTCTCCAGCCATTTTTTTTTAAACCAGGAGTCAAATTTTGTTCATATTCCCTGCTCAATGCCCATATCAAGTTGTTCACAATCACATGATCAGTGGCATTTGATCAGTGGAGAAAGCTCTGAGTAGGCCAAAGAGATTTTTTTAACTCCTTGTACAATGGAACGTTACCTTTGGGATCTGAGAGGCCAACTTTTATTTCAGCCTAGTATTTCCAATATCCCAGTTGTTTTGAACTCCGAGGTAGCAATATTGAGATGATTTGAAGGGTCCAACGTGGTTTGCTGATGGAGATCAGTGACTTAATTTTTTTTCCCTTTTCTTTACTCTTATTTTTTATTATTACAGAAGAAGCTACTATGGTGGAAACTGGGCCAGTTTTAGCTTTTCAGGAATACTGTCCTGGCTAAAGGAATACCAGGTAAACTTCTTAGTGGATTTTTAATCTACTAGGTTGTATTTTGTATCACATAATAACCCTACGTTAAAGAAAACCCTAAGCTTCTGTAATATAGAATTGATTCCTCATTTTTATTTATTTAACAATTATGCAGTCATTTTTTAAGTTAATGTTCTTCTGATGCTTTCAAAATATAGATATCACTTTTTAAATATACATAGACAGGTTGGCTGAAGAGTACATCATATATACTTGATACCATTTTCTCATTACATTCCCAAATACAAGGCAAGATTTTTTTCTCCAAAATAGTCTTTCAGAAAAAAAATTCAGTCCTCATAAAATCTCACATATTACTAGTTGCTCTTTCAGTAGTATATTTTGAGGAAAAAAAACCCCAGCTATTCGGGGAGGGGGGCAGTACATTAATTTGAAATGGTCTGAGTCATTGGTAGTTTAAAAGTCATCTGACAGAATTAGTAAAAACAAAAAACAAGGAAAAATTTAATATAAATTTAGTAAGTTTTTTTCTAAGTTAGAATCTCACTACTACAAATATTGGATATCATTGTAAAGAAGTTTTTTAGAGGACATGTATGGCATAGTAATATGGAGAGTTGGTTATGTCCTGGATTTTACTCATTTTTATGACAGATGAAAAAAAAACTGTCCTAATTTTATGTGAATGGTATATGTGGCTTGAAATGAACTTCCTACTGAGAGCATCATACATGGAATCAGAAACTGCTATATCTCAAAAGCGTTTAGACAGTTGGGAAAGGAGTATGATATATTCTATAAAATTGTATTCAGTTAGCTAAAAATAATATAGCTAAGACTTATTAAGCACTTACTGTGTGCCAAACACCACAATAAGCATTGTAGTTGTACCGATTAATTTATGCGCTTAAAAAAGTGCTTCTAGGGGTGACAAAGCCATTGATGTTGAAGATGCAGTGAAGATTCAGTTTGAATAATACTGTTGCATGAAATGAGAGTGTGGAGAAACAAGTAATATTTGGAAAATAATATTGCAAGAAAGTAAATGTTACTAGTAGACATTTAACTATTTTATGTATGTGCCTTAAATATTCGTATATTTGTGTTGATCATTATTCTTAGGAAGTATGTGTAAGGGTTATCTTATTTAGTATATTTAGCATATTTAGTACTTCCATGAGAAAATTTAGTCTAGATGCTCACAAAAAGACAACAAAAATACCTCATTTGTCTGAATGGAAAATTCTGGTGAGTGAGGATAATTTTATAAAATAAATTTTGATACTAGGTTAGATTTATTAAAATAAAAATATTTTTGTAGATGTTTCTTTTATTTTAGTGCTGCTTCTACTCCAGCATTCTCTTTCTACCGTATCCTTTTGCCCTTCACTCTCTGTGTGCTGATCCACAGTCTTGTCTTCAGGTTGGAAACCCCATGTCTACACATTCAGAGTTCCTGTATTTCACCTCCTTTTCTACCTATGTTGGGATGTTTAACACTATCTAATAATTACACTTAATAATAACAATGTCTGCCCTACTTTTCTTCAGTTTAAAATGTTAAATTCAGGAGAAAAAGGCCTTTTTATTTATTTGTTTATTTTTAAAGATTCTACCCATTTTTGACAGAGAGAGAGAGAGACAGGTACAAGCAGGGGAAGCAGCAGGCAGAGGGAGCGGGAGAAGCAGGCTTCCCGCTGAGCTGGGAGCCTGATGTGGGGCTCGATCCCAGAACCCTGGGATCATGACCTGAGCCGAAGGCAGACGCTTAACCATCTGAGCCACCCAGGCACCCCGAAAAAGGCCTTTTTAAAGATTTATTTAAAAGAGAGAGAGTGCATGAGCTGAGGGAGGGGCAGAGGGAGAGAGAGGGGGGAAGCAGACTCCCTGCTGAGCACAGAGCCTGACCTGGAGCTTCATCCCAGGACCCTGAGATAATGACCTGAGCCAAAACCAAGAGTTCAATGCTTAACTGACTGGGCCACCCAGGGGCCCTGAGAAAAAAAGCCTTTGAAAATAATTATTGTCCTATTTTATGAAATCTGCAAGTTTAGAAATTTCTTGAGGTGAATGTACTTAAAATGAAGAATATTGTAGTTATATTTCCCTACTAGTTCTTTGAGAATATATATTCAAAAATTTTTTTCTCTGAGAAATATGTACCAAATAATTTAAAATTTTAAACGAATTAAAAATTGATCCTTGACATTTGGAAAAAGCATATCTTGACATTTCCAAAAATCCCCTGTATTCGGATATTGCTACGCATATAACTTATTTCCATAAAATATAATTAGGAATTATTAAAAATTTTGAAGGGCCACTTTCAACCCTTATAAGTTTACATACATTATCATATATTATTGTTTTTATTGTCTTTCTGAATATAAAATATTTAGAGGTTGATTATTATACAGTCCTTATTTATAGTAGGCTGAATACTTTTCAAAAATACTTTTACATAAAATCAGAATTTGGCATGGCTAGTGACTAACCTTCAATGACCTAAAGGTAAGTAGAATGAAGTAATCGTGGGCCTGCTTTTGGACAACAAAATGCAAAAACTTTGTTAATAACAAGTAATATGTATACCAGACACACTTGATTTTCAGCAGATAGAGGGTTAGTTATCCTAGTTCTTAAGTAATGTCAAAACAGGCACATCCAATGACTGCATCAGAATGTCAGATATCCTGATAGAAAACTGTAAACCAGAGGTAACATTTGAGAGGATAGGTTTTTACACAATTTTCTTCTCTTGGAAGATGGCACACTATGCTAGAGTCACTTCAGAATTTTGATGGGATCAGAGGCAAAGTATTAATTGAGAAAGGTATACATTTTCACAAAAAAGTAGAGGTTCAGATTGCACAATTTAATTAACGTTTCTCATCTGTATTTTGTTTAGGAAAATAGTGATGTTGTGAATGAAAGCCCAGCATGGCAAGAGCAGATTCTTGAAAATGAAGAAGCCATTGCTCTTAGCAGGAAGGACAAAACCATTCAACATGTGGAAGTGTTTTGTTACGCCAGGTATGAAAAGTATTTATTTAGGATAAACTGAGTTAATGACTTCTTATTCACATCTATTCAAAAGAAGCCAACATATAACATTGGTTGCTAAACGTCAATTGATAAGATGGTTTGCCTTTTTTAAAATATAACTTTCAGTTTTTTCTGCTTAGATGATAATGGTGATAATAACATGCCACATTAATGACTTTATTCTTACAACCATCCTGTGCTAGGATAGAGGAGGTAGTACTAGTTGCAGTTTTTATAGAATCCTCATTATATAGAGATTAGTTTGTTGAAGGGAAAAATGGCTTGAGAAATGTCCAAACCACATGTAGCCTAGATAGTGGTGGAGCCCAAGATCAAACCTCAGGATTATTTAATTCTGCTCCAGTCTTCTTTTAACTCTTCTTAGATAATATTCAGTGTAGCAAAATGGAAAATTATAAGTTTGAAATAAAAACAATTGGTCATAATATTTGGGGACATATTTTCGAAATCAGGAGAGAATATTGGGAAGTAATATTTTAAGTGTCTCTAAGTGAGAAAATTCATTTTTTTTAAGTTTTTGTTTTCCAGTTAACATACACTATTATATTAGTTTTGGGTATACATTATAGTAATTAAACAAGTCCATACATAGGTCACCAGGTGCTCATCACAAGTGCACTCCTTAATCCCTATGACCTATTCTACCCATTCCCCCACCCACCTCTCCTGTGGTAACAGTTTGTTTCTTGGTTTGCTTCTCTATTTTTTCCCTTTGCTCATTTGTTTTTAAATTCCACATGAATGAAATCATATGGTATTTGTCTTTTTCTCACTGACTTAATTTGCTAAGCATTTTACTCTTTAGCTCCATCCATGTCATTGAAAATGGCAAGATTTCATTCTTTTTTATGGCTGAATATTATTCCTTGTGTATATATACCACATCTTCTTTAGCCATTCATCAATTGATGGACACATGGGCTGCTTCCATATATTGACTGTTGTAAATAATGCTACTATAAGCATAGGGGTGCATGGTCTTTTAATTACTGTTTTTGTATTCTTTGGGTAAACGCCCTGTAGTGGGATTGCTGGATCCTAGGGGAGTTCTATTTTTAATTTTTAGAGGAACTGCCATACTGTTTTCCACAGTGGCTACACCAGTTTGCATTCTCATCAACACTGCAACAGGGTTCCTTTTTCTCCACATCCTCACTAACACCTGTTGTTTCTTGTGTTGTTGATTTTAGCCATTTTGACAAATGTGAGGTGATAATCTCATTGTAGTTTTGATTTTCATTTCCCTGATGATAAGTGATAATGAGCATCTTCTCATGTGTCTGTTGGCCATGTGGCTATCTTCTTTGGAGAAATGTCTATTCATGTCTTCTACCCATTTTTTAATTGGATTATTTTTTGGGGCGGGTGTTGAGTTTTACAACTTCTTTATATACTTGGGTTACTAACCCTTTATCATATATATCATTTGCAAATATCTTCTCCCATTCTGGTTGCCTTTTTAAGTTTTGTTGATTGCTTCCTTCACTGTGCAGAAGCTTTTTATTTTGATGTAGCCTCAATAGTTTATTTTTCCTTTTGTTGCCTTGCCTCAGGGGACCTATCTAGAAAAAAGTTGCTATGGCAGATGTCAGAGAAGTTAATGCCTGTGGTCTCTTCTAGGATTTTTATAGTTTAGGTCTCACATTTAGCTTTTTAGTCCATTTTGAGTTTATTTTTATGTATGGTATAATAAAGTGGTCCAGTTTCATTCTTTTGAATATTGCTGTCCAGTTTTCCCAGCACCATTTGTTGAAGAGACTTTTTTCCATTGGCTGTTCTTTCCTGCTTTGTCGAGGATTAATTGACCATATAGTTGTGGGTCCATTTCTCGGTTTTCTATTCTGTTCTATTGAATTATGTGTCTATTTTTGTGCCAGTATTATACTGTCTTGATCACTACAACTTTGTAATATAACTTGAGGTCTGGAATCGTGATGCCTCCAGTGTTGCTTTTCTTTTTCAAGATTGTTTTTTTGTTATTTGGGGTCTTTTGTGTTCCATACAAATTTTAGGATTGTTCGTTCTCATTCTGTGAAAAATGCTGTTATTATTTTGATAAGGATTGCATGAACTGTGTAGATTGCTTTGGGTAATATAGACATTTTAACAACATTTGTTCTTCCAGTCCGTGAGCATGGAATGTTTTTCCATTTCTTTGTGTCATCTTCATTTCCTTTCATCAGTGTTTTATAGTTTTCAGAGTTCGGATCTTTTGCGTCTTTGGTTAGGTTTATTCCTAGTTATCTTACTGTTTTTGGAGCATTTGTAAATGGGATTGATTCCTTGATAGCTCTTTCTGCCGTGTCATTGTTGTACAGAAATGCAACAGATTTCTGTACGTTGATTTTTGTATACTGCGACTTTACTGAATTTGTGTATCAGTTCTAGCAATTTTCTAGTGCAGTCTTTCGTGTTTTCTGTATAGAGAATCATGCCATCTGCAAATAGTGAAAGTTTGACTTCCTCTTTGCTGATTTGGATGCCTTTTATTTCTTTGTGTTGTCTGATTGCTGATGCTGGGACTTCTAGTACTGTGTTGAACAGCAATGGTGAGAGTGGACATCCCTGTCTTGTTCCTGACTATAGAGGAAAAGCTTTCACTTTTTCTCCATTGAGGATGATATTAGGTGTGGGTTTTTCATATATGGCCTTTATTTTGTTGAGGTATGTTCTATCTCTACTTTGTTGAGAGTTTTTATCATGAATGGATGTTGTACTTTGTCAAGTGCTTTTTCTGCATCTATTTATTCTTTCTGATATTGATATGATGTATCACATTGATTGATTTGCAGATATTGAACCATATGGTTTTTATTTTCTTTTATTGATGTAAGAGAGTATCACCGTGTAATAGATCTTGACATTGTTGTTGGCTACATCAAAAAATCTTTTTGATTTCCCTTTTGTAAATAATGAAAAAATGGTACAGGTTCTTGGCTTGTTGATGTTGTTGCTTTTTTATATATGCATTATCAATGATGTTAATGTTACGTTTTGTGGAGGTAGGGCATGAGTATGTGTTTAGTTTTGTATAATTTTAACATATATGTCAGGTCATGTATCCATCACCACAGTCAACTAACAGAAGTGAGCAGTTACATCACCCCAAGGATCTCTCCTGTTTCCATTTTATAACCATAGCTCATCTCCTTCCTACCATTTCCCCCAATTTCTAACTCTTGGTAACCACTAATCTCTCTTCCAGCTCCATTATTTTGTCATTTTGAGAATGTTACGTAAATAAAACTGTATAGTATGTAACCTTTTGCCATTGGCTCTTTTCACTCATTGTAGTTAACCTGCAGATTCATCCAGGTGGTTGCATGCATTAGTAGTTGGTTCCTTGTTATTGCTGAATAGTATTCCATGCTATGGACATACCAAGCTTCACTTATTCACCTGTTGAAGAACATCTGGGCTTTTTTCACTTGTGTCTGTTACAAATAAAGCTGCTATGAATATTTGTTTATAGAATTCTCTGTGAACATAAGTTTTCATTTGCCTGGGATAAATGCCCAAGTGTATAATTGATGGGCCATATGGTAATTACATGTTTAGTTTTAAACTGAAAAACTGTTTTCCAGGGGGGCTGTACCATTTTACATTTCCATCAGAATTTCATGATTCAGTTTCCCCACATGCTCCCCAACATTTGATGTTTTCACTTTTTTAGCCATTCTGATAGTTGTGTAGTGATATCTCATTGGATTTATAATTTGCATTTCTCTTATGGCTAATTTTGAACATCTTTTCATGTGTTTGTTTGCCATTCTTACATCCTTTTTGTTGAAAATCTGTTCATATCTTTTGCTCATTTTTTAATTGGATTGGCTTTTTCCTGTGGATTTTTGAGAGTTCTTTATATGTTTTATATATGTGTCCTTTGTTAAGTATGTAGTTTGCAAATATTTCCCCCAAGTCTGTGGCTTGTCTGGCATCCTCTTTAAGCAGGATATTTTGCAGGTGAAATGTTTTAAATTTTGATGAGGTCCAATTTATCACTTTTTTCTTGGGTATAGATCCAGAATATTTTCTCCTGTTTTTCAAAAAAAATTACAGTATGTTTTATGTTTAATCCCATGATCTACTGTAATTTTTGTATAAGGTGTGAGGTTTAGGTCAGTGTTAATTTTTTTAACATAAGGTTATCCGATTGCTTTGGCACAGTTTGTTATAAAGACTGTTTTTTCTCCACTGAATTAATTTGCATATTTGTCAAAAATCAGTTGGCTGTACTTTGATGGGTCTATTTGTGGATTTTATATTCTGTTCCATTGATGTGTATGTCTTTTCCCACACCAATACCACACTGTCTTTATTACTGCAGCTATGTATTAGGATTTAAAATCAGGTAGAATAATTCCTCCAAATTGATTCTTTTTTGTCAAAATTGTTTTATTTATTCCAGAGTTTGTGCCTTTTCATATAAATATTCTAATAAGCTTTTCTATGTCGAGAAAATGTTGCTAGAATTTAGGAATTGCATTAATGCTATAAATCAAGTTGGGGGGAATTGATACCTTTATTATTTTGAGTCTTCCAGTTCACTCACAATGTATGACTCTCCATTTATGTAGGTTGACTTCGATTTCTTTCTGCAGAATTGTGAATTTTCAGCATCCCAATCCTGTGCGTGTTTTGTTAATTGTATACCTAAGTTGTTACTTCTCTTTGGGGCAATTATAAGTGGCATTTTCTTTTTAATGTTGGCTTTCATATGTTCATTATGGGTATCTAGAAATGCAGTTGTTTTTTATGCATTGAGTTGTATCCTGGCATCTTGCTGAACTCACTTATTCTGGGGATTTTTTTTATAGGTTCCTTGGGATTTTTACATAGACAGTAATGCCTTATACAAAGAGGAACAGTTTTAAGTATTCCTCTTCGTTTGCTTTTTTTAAAGCGTCTGTTTCCTATTGAGAGTCGTGTGTTTTCTGTCCATAGCCACACACCATGAGTTAATTGTTTTCTACTTAACCTTAGCCTCACTTAATGAGCATTTTTTTTTTTTTCAGAAAGAAAGTTGTTACCACTTTCTGATGACTCTGTAATTATACCCTAATGAAGGCCAATCATTTAGGGTCTCTCCCTTGCTAATTATCATGTTTTTGTACACTACTCTTTTAGCATGTGCCTATCAAATCCACAATCTGATCAAATGACAGATTACCAAAAGTAATGGTCATTACCAAAAGTGATGGTCCCTTTAATGGTCATTCATGTTTATAGTAGCTAGTTGTATCAAACAAATAGAAGTCAAACTTTAGTCCTTGATACACTACATATATAGAATATTGGTTTTAATATTTTGGTAAATCCAAAATATCAGGTAAAGACAGCTTTATAATAATATGAATACTGACATATGACTTGTTTTCTCCTTTTAGACCAGATGTGTTAGCTTATTTATAGAGTTGATGTCTATTAGGCCAAAATCTACAATTAGATTCTCACATACGCTACTTATTATTTCATCAAGGGAGAATAAAATATGTATCTTTTGGCCATAAACAATATTGTAGCCATAACCAGCAGCCTCTTGATTTTTAATTTTTGATTACAAGGAGGCCAGGGCAACGATGCAAATAAATCAGTGTAGACTCATCACCATTGCTTGGAAAATACCTCAAAGTACTTGGAAAGTCGGTAACACCATACTCTAATATAAACATATAGGATAGTGTATTATTTTTTTTATTGTTGTTGACTTTGTTTTCAAAAGTAATTCTTAAGTATTCAACCTAAAGGCTTTATTGATCTTTTGAACATTAAATTTAGTACTTTTGGTTATTCCAAAATTGGTCTAAATACTAAAATAGTAATGGTGATATGTCTACTATCATAGCATAAGTCCACATATCATAAACTCCCTTCAGGAACAATCCAGATTGTTTTGTTATATCAGAGCTTTGATCCTGAATGCTGCTTGAAATAAGTAGGAAAATTTCCAGTTTGAGCCAAAAATACTTCTATACATAGATTGTTTTGTTTTTAAGATTTTATTTATATGTCAGAGAGAGAGAGGGAGTGAGGGAGAGAGAGAGCACAAGCAGGGGGAGCGACAGGCAGAGGGAGAAGCAGGCTCCCCACAGTACATATATATCTGTGTGACAGCTTCTATAACCTGGTGCTTTACACAGTTTATTTAATTGCATTCAGTTTGTACTATAGCCATGTGCATGAGCTATTGGTGTATATTGCTGCTGAATAAACTGGAGCTCAGGGAGAGCTAGAGATAGCAGAGTCAAGATTTGAACCCGTGTCTGTCTAACTCAAAAGCTGGTGGTGTTTCCATTTTTTTTCATGTTGTATTTCACACACATCAAGAGAACCATTCCATCAGGTGAATAAAGTATTTCTTTTGTACAGACTAGCACCTAATGAGGTGCATTTACTTCCTTAATTTACTAGAATACTATTTAGTATTGTAAAGTAGTCATATCTATAATGAGGAATGAAAAGTGCCTAACTCCTAGAGTTAGGAAGGTAAGGGATGAATCAATCCTATATCCTTTAGTTGTGGTGACTGTAGTTTATACACCACAGGATGCTTTTGTAGTTTATATGAGGGAATAAAAACAGCTACTATATCTTATTTTATTCAGTAGACGATGAAAAGGTACAATACACTAATTCCCACTTTAGTCTCACAAACCCAGAAAATTCTTAGGTAAAAGATTGTTGCCTGTTACTTACATAATGCCATGTAGTTCCTTTAGCAAGAAGAGATTTTATCTTTCTGAAGTATTGGCAATAACTTGTATTTTTCTGCCCGGGTGTTTTTGTTTTTTGTTTTTGCAAATATTGAACATTGTTTTCCCTTTTCTGGCATGATAATATTAAAGCAGGATGAAAACTTCCCTCTTAGATTTGCAAATGAACCAACTCTCTAGTCGATTAATAAAATAAAGATATCACTTTAATAGTAATCCAAAATTCTACTTTTTAATTTTGGATTCTAATATTTTAACTCAAAAATACAAAGTAACCTGAACTTCCTGGGCAAAAATGGAGTAATATCAGTAAGAAAAAGGAATAAATTTAGAGGAAGCTATTTTTTATCATTGTGTACAAATAAGTTTGATTTAGGCTACAAGTGACATAGTGCCCAACTAAAAGTGGTTTAAGCAAGTACAAGGATAGGTAGATGGGAGGTGGGAAGGTGAGGAGGTAGGTGGGTCAGTAGGTTAATCATTGAAGAATTTGTTAATGAACACTTTTAAAAAGTTTTTATTTAAATTCCAGTTACTTAACTATAGAAAACAAACAGGTGGTTCCCAGAGGGAAGGTAGGTGGTGGTGGGGATTGGTTAAATAGATGATGGGGATTAAGGAGTGCACTTGTGGTGAGCACCAGGTGGTGTATGGAAGTGTTGAAGTGCTATATTGTACACCTGAAACTAGTATTACACTGTATGTTAACTAACTGGAATTTAAATAAAAACTTTAAAAAATTTCCAGTTGACATACATTGTAATATTGGCTTCAGGTGTACAATATAGTGATTCAACAATTCTATACATTACAACACTATCATGATAAGTGTTCTCTTTAATCCCCATCACCTATTTGACCCATCCTCCCATCCAACTCCCATCTGGTATCCATCAGTTTGTTCTCTATAGTTAAGACACTCTTTATTGGTTTGTCTTTCTTTTTTCTTTTCACTTGCTCATTATTTTGTTTCTTAAATTCCACATGAGTGAAATCATATGGTATTTGTCTTTCTCTGACTGACTTATTTTGCTTAGCATTTTACTCTCTATCTCCATCCATGTTGTTGCAGATGGCAAGATTTCATTCTTTTTTTATGGCTGAATAATATTCCATTGTATATCTATACTACATCTTGTTTATCCATTCATCAGCCAGTGGACGCTTGGGCTGCTTCCATAATTTGGCTATTGTAAGTAATGCTCCTCTAAACATAGGGGTGCCTGTATCCTTTTGAATTAGTGTTTTTGTATTTTTGGGTAAATACACAGTAGGGCCATTCTTGGATTGTAGGGCAATTCTATTTTTAACATTTTGAGGAGTCTCCATACTGGTATCCACAGTGGGCACACCAGTTGCATTCCCACCAACAAGGCAAGAGTGTTCCTTTTTCTGCACATCCTCACCAACACTTGTTGCTTCTTGTGTTTTTGATTTTAGTCATTCTGACAGGTGTGAGGTGGTATATCGTAGTTTTGATTTGCATTTCCCTGATGATGACTGATGATGAGCATCTTTTCATGTGTCTGTTAGCCATCTGTATGACTTCTTTGGAGAAATGTCTCTTCATGTCTTCTACCCATTTTTAATTGGATTTTTTTTGGGGGGGAGGTGTTGAGTTTTCTAAGTTCTTTGTATATTTTGGATACTGACTTTATTGGATATGTCATTTGCAAATATCTTCTCCCACTCTGTAGGTTGTCTTTTAGTCTCATTGATTGTTTACTTTGCTGTGTAGAAGGTTTTTATTTTGCTGTAGTCCAATAGTCTATCTTTGCTTTTGTTTCCCATGCCTCAGGAGACATATCTAGAAAAATGTTGCTGTAGCCATTATCAGGGAAATTACTTTCTGTGCTCTCTTCTAGATTTTTATGGTTTCAAGATTCGCATTAGGTCTTTATTACATTTGAATTTATTTTCATGTATGGTGAAAAAAGTGCTCCAGTTTCATTTTTTTTCATCTTGCTATCAACTTTTCCCAGCACCATTTGTTGAAGAGACGGTCTTTTTTCCATTGGATATTCATTCCTCCTTTGTCAAAGATTAATCGATCATGTAATTGTTGGTTTGTTTCTGGATTTTCTATTCTGTTCTTTTGATCTAAGTGTCTATTTTTGTGCCGATACCATACTGTTTTTGAATACTATAGCATTGTAATATAACTTGAAGTCTGGGATTGTGATACTACTAGTTTTATTTTTCTTTTTCAAGATTGCTTTGGCTATTTGGGCTTTTTTTGTGGTTCCATACAAATTTTAGGATTGTTTGTTCTAGTTCTGTGAAAAATGCTGTTTCTCTTTAGACAGGGATTGCATTAAATCTGTAGATTGATTTGGGTAATACAGAATTTATTTTTTATTATGTTAGTCAGCGTACAGTACATCATTAGTTCTTGATGTAGTGTTCCATGATTCATTGTTTACGTATAACACCCAGTGCTCCATGAAACACGTACCCTCCTTAATACCCATCACCAGCCTAACCCATCCCTGTACCCTCCTCCCCTCTAAAACCCTCAATTTGTTTCTGGGAGTCCATAGTCTCATGGTTCGTCTCCCCCTCTGATTTCCCCCCTTCATTTTTCCCTTCTTCTCCTAATGTCCTCCATGCTGTTCCTTATGTCCCACAAATAAGTGAAACCATATGATAATTGACTTTTTCTGCTTGACTTATTTCACTTAGCATAATCTCCTCCAGTCCCATCCATGTTGATGAAAATTTGGGTATTCATCCTTTCTGATGGCTGAGTAATATTCCATTGTATATATGGACCACATCTTCTTTATCCATTCGTCTGTTGAAGGGCATCTCAGCTCCTTCCACAGTTTGGCTATTGTGGACATTGCTGCTATGAACATTGGAGTGCATGTGGCCCTTCTTTTCACTACATCTGTGTCTTTGGGATAAATGTCGAGTAGTACAATTGCTGGGTCAAAGGGTAGCTCTATTTTTAAATTTTTGAGGAACCTCCACACTGTTTTCCAAAGTGGCTGTACCAACTTGCATTCCCACCAACAGTGTAAGAGGGTTCCCCTTTCTCTACAACTTCTTGAACATTTGTTGTTTCTTGCCTTGTCAATTTTTGCCATTCTAACTGGTGTAAAGTGGTATATCAATGTGGCTTTGATTTGAATTTTGTTCCATTGATCAATGTGTCTGTTTTTGTGCCAGTACCATGCTGTCTTGGTGATCACAGCTTTGTAATATAGCTTGAAATCAGGCAATGTGATGCCCCCAGCTTTGTTTCTCTTTTTCAACATTTCCTTGGCGATTTGGGGTCTTTTCTGGTTTCATACAAATTTTAGGATTGTTTATTCCAGCACTTTGAAAAATGCCATTGGTATTTTGATTGGGATGGCGTTGAAAGTATAGATTGCTCTGAGCAGCATAGACATTTTAACAGAATTTTTAACTATATTTGTTCTTTCATTCCATGAATATGGAATATCTTTCCATTTCTTTGTGTACTATTGAATTCCTTTCATCAGTGTTTTATAGTTTTCAGAGTACAGGTCTTTCACTTTATTGATTAAGTTTATTCCTACATATTTTATTGTTTTTGGTACAATTGTAAGGGGGATTGTTTTCTTAATTTCACTTTCTGCTGCTTCATTGTTATTATTTTGCTTCATTACTACTGTAAAGGAATGCAGTAGATTTCTGTACATTGATTTTGTATTCTGCAACTTTATTTATTTATCAGTTCTAGTAGTATTTTGATGGAGTCTTTAGTATTTTATTTGTATACCATCATGTCATCTGCAAATAGTGGCAGTTTTACTTCTTTCTTACCAATTTCAATGCCTTTTATTTCTTTTTATTGTCTGCTGTGGCTAGGGCTTCCAGTACTATATTCAATAAAAGTGGTGAGAGTGGACATCCTTGTCTTGTTCCTGATCTTACAGGAATACCTCTCAATTTTTCACCATTGGGTATGATCTTAGCTGTGGGGTTTTCTTTTTTTTTTTTATTTTATTATGTTATGTTAATCACCATACATTACATCATTAGTTTTTGATGTAGTGTTCCATGATTCATTGTTTGCGTATAACACCATTCAGTACTTGCCCTCTTTAATACCCATCACCAGGCTAACCCATCCCCCCACCCCTCTCCCCTCTAGAACCCTCAGGTTGTTTCTCAGAGTCCATAGTCTCTCATGGTTCGTCTCCCCCTCCGATTTACTCCCCTTCATTTTTCCCATCCTGTTATCTTTTTTTTTTTTTTTTTAAATATATAGTGTATTGTTTGTTTCAGAGGTTCAGGTCTGTAATTCAGCAGTCTTACATAATTCACAGTGCTCACCGTAGCACATAGCACATACCCTCCCCAATGTCTATCACCCAGCCACCCCATCCCTCCCACCCCCCACCACTCGAGCAGCTGTGGGGTTTTCATATAAGGCCTTTATTCTGTTGAGGTATGTTCCCTCTAGACCACTTTGTTTAGGGTTTTTATCATGAATGGATGTTGTACTTTGTCAAGTGCTTTTTCCGCATTTCTTGAAATGATCATATGGTTTTTATTCTTCCTGTTATTGATGTGATGATGTATCACATTGATTGGTTTGTGAATATTGTACCACCCTTACATCTCAGGAATAAATCCCACTTTAGTGTATGATTTTTTTTTAATGTATTGTTGGATTTGGTTTGCTAGTATGTTATTGAGGATTTTTGTATCTGTATTCATCAGAGATATTGGCCTGAAGTTCTCTTTTTTTTGTGGTGTCTTTATCTGGTTTTGGTGTTAGGGTGATACTGTCCTCAGAGACTGAATTTGGAAGTTTTCCTTCCTCTTCTGTTTTTTTAGAATACTTTCAGAAGAAAAGGTATTAACTTTTCTTTAAACATTTGGTAGAATTCACCCGTGAAGCCATCTGGCCTTGGACTTTTGTTTGTTGGTAGTTTTTTGATTACTATTTGAATTTCATTGGTGGTAATCTGGTTAAATTTTTTATTTCTTCCTGCTTCAGTTTTGGTAGTTTATGTTCGTTAGAATTATCCATTTCTTCTAGGTTTTTCAGTTTGTTGGCATATAATGTTTTAGAATATTCTCTTACAGTTGTTTGTATTTCTGTGATTTTGGTTATTTCTCCTCTGTCATTTGTGTTTTATTTGGGTCCTTTCTCTTTTCTTTTTGATAAGTCAGCTAAAGGTTTATCAGTTGTATTAATTTTTTCAAAGAACCTACTCCTGGTTTCATTGATATGTTGTATTGCCTTTTTTAGTTCCTATATCATTTATTGCTGCTCTGATCTTTATTATTTTCTTCCTTATGCTGGCTTTAGGTTTCATTGTTCTTGTTTTTTTTTTTTTTCCTAGCTCCTTTAGATGTAAGGTTGGGTTGTTCATTTGAGACTTTTCTTGCTTTTTGAGGTAGGCCTGTATTGCTATATACTTCCCTCTTAGAATTGCTTTTGCTGCACCCAAAAGACTTTGGACTGTTGTGGTTTCATTTTCATATGTTTCCATGTGTATTTTTTAAAGATTTATTTATTCGAGAGAGAGACAGCATGGGAGAGCAAGCACGAGTAGGGGGGTAAGGGCAGAGGTAGAGGGAGAAACAGGCTCACCACTGAGCAGGAGCCTGGTGCAGGGCTCGATCCCAGGACCCCGGGATCATGACCCAAGCTGAAGGTAGACGCCCAACGGACTAAGCCACCCAGGTACCCCTGTTTCCATGTACTTTTTATTTCTTCTTTGATCTCCTAGTTGACCCATTCATTGTTTAGGACCATGTTGTTTAACTTCCATGTATTTGTGGTCTTTCCAGATTTTTGTCTTGCACTTAATTTCTAGTTTCATAGCTTTGTGTTCAGAAAAGGCGCATGATAGGACTTCAGTGTTTTTGTATTTAAGACTTGTGTTATGGCCTAATATGTGATCTGTTATGGAGAATGTTCCATGGTGCTTGAAAAGAATGTGATTCTGTTTTAGGATGGAATGATGTGAATATATCTGTTAAATCCATCTGGTGTAGCATGTCATTCAAAGCCATTGTTTCCTTGTTGATTGTCTGTTTAGATGATGAATCTCATCGATGTAAGTGGGGTGTTTTAAGTCCCCTACTATTATCGTATAATTATCAGTTTCTTTATGTTTGTTATTAACTCTTTTGTCTATTTGGGTGTTCCCATGTTGGGCGCATAAACATTTACAATTCTTATATCCTCTTGTTGGATTGTCTCTTTTTTAATTATATAGTATCCTTTGTCTTTTGTTACAGTCTTTGTTTTAAAGTCTATTTTGTCCAACGTAAGTGTTGCTATCCTGGCTTTCTCTTGACATTCATTTGCATAATAAGTGTTTCTCCATCCCCTCTCTTTTAATGTGCAGGTAAATGAGTCTTTTGTAGGTAGCATATAGATGGGTCTTGTTTTTTTTAATGTACTCTGTCACCATATGTCTTGATTGGAGCTTTTAGTTCATTTACATCCAAAGTAATTATTGATATGTATTTATTGCCATTTTGTTACTTGTTTTGTGGTTGTTTTTGTATTTTTTCTCATTAATCGAGCATCTTAATCACATTAGAGCTTTGGAGTTGCTGTTCTGCACTTCTCTTAGTTTGCTGTCTAGAGTTTCAAAGTGGTTGCCAAAATTCTAAACAGATTTTCATGCAGCAAAGACCTCCAAACATGATAGGAAGGAGGAGAGTTTTCCTAACATATGTATCCCTTTTATCTTTTTTAAAGATTTAATTTGTTTACTTGAGAGAAAGTGAGAGAGAAAGAGAAAGAGAGCACAGGGGTAGAGGGTGAAGCAGACTCCCCATTGAGCAGCGAGCCCCATGTGGGACTCCATCCCAGGACCCTGAGATCATGACCTTAGCTGAAGGCAGATGCTTAACTGAGCCACCAGGTGCCCCATATGTATCCCCTTTTTTTTATTATTATACTACAGAGTCTTCATCAGGAGCTCCCAGCACACTCTCCCTTGTCCCATTGGCTAAAACTGGATAACCAGCTCACTCCTAAATCAAGTGAGCAGCAAAGGGATGTAAATTGCTATAATTGGCTTTAATCAGCCATGATCCTTTCCCTAGTTCTGGAATTGCATTTCTTGTGTCAGGGAGGAAGAGACTAATGGTTGCTGTGTAGACAACCAGCAGTACTTGCAGTACATCATCTTACGAAATTTTGTTCCTGGAAAAATGTGACAAGAGGTTAGTATTTCAGCTATATTCCATAACGTGTGTTAATATTTGAAGTTGGTAAGAGTAGAGAAAAAGATACACCAATATATTTTATTGTAGCAATTCAAAATTGAATACGGTGGTTTTTTATATTGCTAGTTTCTGGAACAATAACTTTTGGATAGTCTGATTTTTGTAAGTGTTATGGGTATCCATTAAACATTTATTTGCAGGAATAAACAGCTGGGTAGCAGTTTAACATATACTGTGCAAATCAGAAATGCTTGGCCTTAGAACAAAGCACATACAACTAAGTAAAAATACAATTTTTGCAACAACCTATAGTGTGGTGAAAAAGATGCAAATGGTTGAAAAATGAATATGTTAAAACCTGTGTTGAATAAATTAACCAGTTGGCAATTTTTTATTTGACTCATCTCAAACTGTGAATAAATAAGATGCATTCACTTTGAGGTATTACTTTGTTAATATAATTTATTGATAAGCAATACTAGATAATACCTGAATTTATACCCCCAGATTCTTAAGATTATATATATATATATATATATATCTTGGCAGTTAGTATAAAAAGCATTAGACAAAGTAGTATTCATCAGTTGCAGGTAGGTAAAATTATCTCAATATTGTTATACTGTATTGTAAATGTCTTTGAAATTCAAATTGGCACTATAAATGATATTAGGTTTCATTTGTGAAATCTTTTTTTTTTTTTTTTAAGATTTTATTTATTTATTTGACAGAGAGAGAGACGGAAGAGCACAAGCAGAGGGAGTGGCAGAGGGAGAGGGAGAAGCAGGCTCTGCACTGAGCAGGGAACCCGATGTGGGACTCGATCCCAGGACCCTGAGATCATGACCTGAGCCGAAGGCAGACGCTTAACCATCTGAGCCACCCAGGCGCCCTGAAATCTTCTTTGATATTGAAAAGTTTTATGAGAACTAATGAGGCAGATTTTTTCTTTATATGTTAAAATCATGATAGTATTGTTGAACTCATAGTTTCCATTGAGAGCTTATAATCAGCCATATTCATTAACAACTTGCAAATGTGTTTTTATATTTTTCAAATACTTTAAAATTTATAAATTTGAGTTTTTAATTTATTCTGAATTTTTCTTCAAAAGGTTGAATTATCTATTTTAAGAAATTCTTTTACCACAATATGAAGTTTTAAATTTGAGGAAAGATAAGTTCATTTTGATGAAGAGAATTTTGCTTACTAGTGTAGTAAATGGAGTTTTGGGAATTTTCTGGTGTCTTTATAGCTTCTAGTTAAGTATTAAATTTAACCTTAGCCAAAGTCCAAAAATGTTGTTAGTAGAAACTAAGGACAATCTTGTGTTTTTATTGCATGTTTTCCATAGTGCTAGGGATTTCACAAAATGATGTTGAGAAGAGTAAGACTTACTAATTTATGGTTGTAGGACAGATACACAAAGAATAATTTCTTTTCTTATACTTACTTATAGTTTAATTATTTTGTAATGTTTTCCAGACTGTTCAGCATTAATACATTTCATTCACTGTAGAAAGCCCCTTTTCTCAGAATGTAATAGAGAGCCACTGACTAGATTAGTTTCTGTGTTCAGTTTCCATGGTGTCATTATCAAGGTCTGTAATAAGTTGCCATATTTTGTCTTATCTGTAAAATGCAGTTGATTATCATGTCATTCCTTAATTTGTAGTTGTGGGACTTCTGAAAGTTGTCACCTTAGATCCCTCATGGAGCACACTTCGGTTTATTTGCTTTTTAAAATAATGAAAGTGTAGAGCATGAATAATTCTGTAGAAAATATACAAATCACATGTCATATTATTGCTCCTTATTTTTAATGTTGCTAATGACAATGGTATCGTGGGGTAATGTGGCCAAAGAGCTTTCAATGTGTGATCTCAAAAAACCTGGGTACGTGGGGCGCCTGGGTGGCTCAGTTGGTTAAGCGACCGCCTTCGGCTCAGGTCATGATCCTGGAGTCCCTGGATCGAGTCCCGCATCGGGCTCCCTGCTCGGCAGGGAGTCTGCTTCTCCCTCTGACCCTCCCCCCTCTCATGTGCTTTCTCTCTCATTCTCTCTCTCTCAAATAAATAAATAAAATCTTTAAAAAAAAAAACCAAAAAACCTGGGTACGTGTATTTTGAGTTGTTTGTTGACCTTTGTGAAGTTTAGCGGTATCTTATGTTTGATTAGTATCTCATGTTTGATTAGTCTTTTGGAGTTTATAAAATACCTTGCATATACGTTAGCTCACTTATGGTACAACAGCCTCATGAAAGGTAAGGAAAGTGGACTGATTCCCATTTTATAGATGAATCTGAGAGATTAAGTGACCTGCTAATTAATGCGTCTAGGTCTAGAACTTTTCCCACTTTACTTTCCTAGATCTAAAAGGTAGGATTAGATCATTAATGATACTAAGTTTTATTTTCATTATATTAAATTAAAATTATTGGATTATAACAGTAAAGATCTTGCCATTTTATTTCTTTTTTTGGGGGACTGTAAATATTCTTTATTTTTTCCAAGTTTTTATTTAAACTCCGGTTAACATACACATTAGTTTCAGATGTAGAATTTAGTGATTCAACACTTATATATAACACCTGGTGCTCATCAAAAATGCCCTCCTTAATCCTAATCACCTATTTAAGTGCCCCCTCCCAACCCTCCCTCACCCCCCATCCCCACCCACCTCCCCTCTGGTAACTATCAGCTTGTCATCTATAGTTAGGAGTCTGTTTCTTGGTTTTCTTCTTTTTCTTCCCCCCTCTATGTTTGTGCCTTTTGTTTCTTATATTCCACATATGAGTGAAATCATGTGGTGTTTGTCTTTTTCTGTCTTATTTCGCTTAGTGTAATAGTAATGAGCTTCATCCATGTTGCAAATGGCAAGATTTCATTCTTTTTTATGGCTGAGTAGTATTCCTATATCATATATATATCTCACATCTTTTTCGATTTATCAGTCAATGGACATTGGGGCTCTTTCCATAATTTGGCTATTGTTGATAGTGCTGCTATAAACATCAGGGTGCATATATCCCTTTGAGATAATATTTTTGTATTCTTTGGGTAAATACCCTGTGGTGCAATTGCTGGATTGTACAGTGCTATTTTTAATGTTTTGAGGAACCTCTATACTGTTTTCCAGAGTGGCTGCACTAGTTTGCATTCCCCTCAACAGTGTAAGAGGGTTCCCCTTTCTCCACATCCTCACCAAGACCTTTTGTTTCCTGTGTTGTTAATTTTATCCATTCTGACTGGTGTGAGGTAATATCTCATTGTAGTTTTGATTTGTATTTCCCTGATGATCAGTGATGTTGAGCATCTTTTCATGTGTCTGCTGATGTCTGTTCATGTCTTTTGCCCATTTTTTAACTGGATTATTTGTTTTTTGGGTGTGGAGTTTGACAAGTTCTTTGTAGATTTTGGATACTAACCCTTCATCAGATACATCATTTGAGGATGTCTTCTCCAATTTTGTAGGTTGCCTTTTAGTTTTGTTGATTATTTCCTTCACTGTGCAGAAACTTTTTATTTTGATGAAGTCCCAATAGTTTATTTTTGCTGTTATTTCCCTTGCCTCAGGAGACATATCTAGTAAGAAGTTGCTACAGCCAATGTCAAAGAGGTTGCTGCCTGTGTTCTCCTCTAGGATTTTGAGGGTTTCCTGTGTCACATTTAGCTCTTTTCATCATTCTGTGTCTGTTTTTCTGTATAGTATAAGTAAGTGGTCCAGTTTCATTTTTTGCATGTTGCTCCTCCGGTTTTCCCAACATTTGTTGAAGAGACTGTCTTTTACCCATTGGATATTCTTTCCTGCTTTGTTGAAGATTAATTGACCATATAGTGGTGGGTACATTTCTGGGTTTTCTGTTCTGTTGATCTCTGTATCTATTTTTGTGACAGTATTATACTGTCTTGATCACTATAGCTTTGTAATGATATAACTTAAGGTCTTGAATTGTGATGTTTCCAGCTTTGCTTTTCTTTTTGAAGATTGCTTTTTGCTATTTGGGGTATTTTGTGGTTCCATACAAATTTTAGAATTCTTTGTTCTAGTTCTGTGAAAAATGCTGCTGTTATTCTGATAAAGATTGCATGAAGACTGTAGGTTGCTTTGGGCAGTATAGACATTTTAACAATATTTTTCTTCCAATCCATGAGCTTGCAGTGTATTTCCATTTCTTTGTGTCATCTTCAGTTTCTTTCATAAGTGTTCTAGTTCAGAGTATAGATCTTTTACCTCTTTGGATAGGTTTATTCCTAGGTATCTTACAATTTTTGGAGCAATGGGATTGATTCCTTGATTTCTCTTTCTGCTGCTTCATTATTGGTGTATAGGTATGTACCACATTTCTGTATGTTGGTTTTGTATCCTGTGACTTTACTGAATTCATGTATCAGTCCTTGCAATTTTTTGGTGCAGTCTTTGGGGTTTCTGTATAGAGTATGATGTCATCTGCAAATAGTGAAAGTTTAACTTCTTTGCCAATTTGGATGCCTTTTATTTCTTTGTATTGTCTGATTGCTGTGGCTAGGACTTCCAGTACTATGTGAAATAATTGTGGTAAGAGTGGACATCCCTATCTTGTCCATGACCATAAAGGAAAAACCTCTTAGTTTTTCCCCATTGAGAATGATATTAGGTGTGGATTTTTCATATATGACCTTTATTATGTTGAGGTATGTTCCCTCTAACCCTACTTTGTTGAGGGTTTTTTTTTTTTTTTTTATAATGAATGTATTTTGTACTCTGTCAGATGCTTTTTCTATATCTTTTCAAAGGATCGTATGGTTTTTATCCTTTTTTTTAATTAATGTGGTAAATCATGTTGATTGACTTCCAAATTTTGAGCCATCCTTGTGGCCCAGAAATAAATCCCACCTGATCATGGTGAATGATTCTTTTAATGTACTATTGGATTCAATTTGCTCGTATCCTGTTGAGAAATTTTGCATCCATGTTCATCAGGGATATCTGCCTGTAGTTGTCTTTTTTAGTGGAGTCTTTGGTCCTGGAATCAAGGTAATGCTGGCTTCATAGAATGAATTTGGAAGTTTTCCTTCCTCTTCTGTTTTTTTAGAATACTTTCAGAAGAAAAGGTGTTAACTCTTCTTTAAATGTTTGGTTGAACTCCCTTGAGAGGCTATCTGGCCTTGGACTTTTCTTTTTTGGAGATTATTGATTACTGTTTCAGCTTCTTTGGTGGTTCTGGGTCTGTCCAAGTTCTCTGTTTCTTCCAGCTTCAGTTTTGGTAGGATGTATGTTTCTAGGAATTTATCCATTGCTTCCAACTTGTCCAATTTGTTGGCATATAATTTTTAATAATACCTTCTGATACTTTCATAATATTATCTCATAATTTGTATTTCTGTGGTGTTGGTTGTTATTTATTTATTTGGATCCTTTCTCTTTTCTTTTTCATAAGTCTGGCTAGGGGTTTATCACTTTTAATCATTCTTTCAAGGAACCAACTCCTAGTTTCATTGATCTGTTCTATTTCTTTTTTTTTTTTTTTTATTTTTTTTTTTTTTTTTTCCTCTCCTAATTTTTTTTTTTTTTTTTTTTTTTTTTGTTTTTCCCTTCTTTTTTTTTTTTTTTTTTTTTATTCACTTTAGAGAGAGAGAGAAGGAGAGCATGAGCAGGAGGGGCAGAGGGAGATGAAGAGAAAATCTCAAGCAGACTCAGCACAGAGCCCAACACGGGGCTTAGTCTCACTACCCTGAGATCATGATCTGAGCTAAAACCAAGAGTCACATGCTTCACTGACTGTGCCACGTAGGCACCCCAGATCCATTCATATTTTAGTAGCATATTGTTTTGCCTATATGTATTTGTGGTCTTACCAAATTTTTTCTTGTGCTTGACTTCAAGTTTCATAGCAAGTGGTCAGAAAAGATGCATGGTATGATCACAGTCTTTTTGTAGTTGTTGAAGTCTGAGTTGTGACCTAGTATGTGATCTGTTCTTGAGAATGTCACATGTGCACTCGAGAAGAATGGGTATTCTGCTGCTTTAGGATGAAGTGTTCTGAATATATCTGTGAAGTCCATCTGGTCCAGTATGGCATTCAAAGCCATTGTTTCCTCATTGATTTCCTGCCTAGATGATATGTCCGTTGATGTAAGTGGGGTGTTAAAGTCCTGTAGTATTACTGTATTAATATCAATGAGTTTCTTCATGTTTTTTATTAATTGTTTTGTACATTTGGGTGCCTCCCTGTATTGGGGGTATAAATATTTACAGTTGTTAGATCTTCCTGTTGGATAGTCCCCTTTATTATGATATAGTACCCTTCTTCATCTCTTATTATAGTCTTTGGTTTAAAATCTAGTTTGTTTAATATAAGTATTGCTACTCTGGCTTCCTTTTGATGTCTGTTTGCATGATAAATGTTTATCCATCCCCTAATGTTCAATGTGCAGGTGTCATTAGGTCTAAAATGAGTCTCTTGTAGGCAGCATTTAGATGGGTCTTGTTTTATTATCCATTTTGCCATCCTTTGTCTTTTGATTGGAGCATTTAGTCCATTTGCATTCAGAACTGTTGATAGCTATGTATTTATTGCCATTTTATTACTTGTTTTGTCGTGTCTGGAGATTTTCTCTGTTCCTTTCTTCTCTTTGTCACTTTTGTTCTTTTCTTTCCACTCAAAGAGTCGCCTTTAGTATTTCTTGCAGGGCTGGTTTAGTGGTCACAAACTCCTTTAGTTTTGTTTTCTCTGGGAAACTCTTCATCTCTCCTTCTCTTCTGTATGATAGTCTTGGTGGATAGAGATTCTTGGCTGCTGATTTTTCCCATTCAGCACTTTGATTATATCATGACACTGTTCTGACTTACTAAGTTTCTGTGGAGAGATCTGCAGCTAGTCTTATGGGTCTTCCTTTGTAAGCTCAGTACTTCTTTTGTCTTGCTGCTTTTAGGATTTTTTTCTTTATAGCTATATTTTGCAAATTTAATTATAATAAATCTTGGTATTGGCCCACTTTTGTGGATTTTGATGGGAGTCCTCTGTGCTTCAGGATCTGGATGTCTGTTTCCTTCCCCAGATTAGGGAATCTTTCAGCTATTATTTCCTCAAATAAATTTTCTGCCCCCTTTTCTCTCTCTTCCTGTTCTCGGACTTGTATAGTACGAATGTTCTTTCGTTTGATGGAGTCACTGAGTTCCCTGAATCTATTCTCCTGATCCATAATTCTTCTTTCTCTCTTTTGCGGCTTTGTATTTATTTTACCTTCTATATCACTTATCTGTTCCTCTGCTTCTTTCATCCTTGTGTTCATTGTATCCAGTCTGTTTCAGATCTTTTCTATAGCAGTTTAAATTTCTGTTTTGTGTGTTTTTTTTTTTTTTAACTCTTTTATCTCTGTGGTAAGGGCCTCCCTGAAGTCTTCCATTCTTTTCTCAAGTCCAGTCATTATCCTTATGATTGTTGCTTTCAGTTCTCCATTCAGGCATGTTATTTATATCTGTTTCAGTTAGATCTCTGGCTGTGACCTTATCTTGTTGTTTCATTTGGGATGAATTCCTCCGTCTTGGCATTTTGCCTAAGTGTCTGGCTTTGTTAGAAAATCTTGTTCCGTTTCCTGCTTTTGAGTGTACTGGCTTTATGAAGAAGAGGTCATATAGTACCCAGGGCCTCGTGCTTCAGGGCATGTGTCTGGTGCATGCTCATGCATTCTGCTGCTTGTTTTGGCTGCTGTGTCCTTCAGGCCAGTTATCTGCAGAGTCTATCCTTGCCTTCATTGGGCAGTGTTTGGTCCTTGGGCAGAGTGCAGTGAATTTAACTAGGTGTACTCCGGTCTACTTGTTAAAGGACACCCAATACTACTTCCACTAGACCTGAATCTTTGCATAACTCTCTGGTCAGGAGATGTTGTGGCTGGTTTTCTGGGGAAGGGTCCTGTCAAGCTAGGACTGAGTCAAATTTGACAAAGAAGTTCAGTAGGGGTAGAGTGCAGGGGTGTTGGACCTGGTATAAGCCAGTTAGGCAGCCAGTGTAGGTGCTCTGGTGTTTATAGCAGTTGGTTCTTTTTTTATGCTGAGGGGTGGGGGAGGGAAATGGAGCCAGGCAGCTCCATTGTCCCTGGAGAGGGTTCTCAGTGCTTGTTGTTCTCAGGAACTCAGTTTGAGAAGAGGGAATTATCTCCCCACTGGGTGTCCCAGGTGTTCTTTAGATGACTGTCCGCCCCCAGGTGGTTTGCCTGCCTTCTCTCCAGGATCAGTGCAATTTGCTCTCCAGGCTCTATCCCAGCCATGCTGTGGATCTCTAAAACTCTAGTCTTCAATCCCTGCTGTTTGCAAAAACTCACAAAACTGCCCCTTTTGTTTTCCCAGCCAATGGAATGTGTTCCCCTGTATGCTTCTCTCTCCCTTGCCTTTCTCCCAGACCAGGGCTCCCTCCCCTCCACAGCATGAGAGATCTGTTTTTCCCCCAAAGCATGTCTCTGCACTTCCTGCCTTCCTCCATGTGACCTCTTCTCTCCCTCTAGTTGTGTAGTTTGTTCTGTCAGTCCTCAGGTTGATTTCTTGGGTATTCAGAATGATCTGATAGTTATCTAGTTGTTTTCAAGGGTGAAGAGCTTAGGATCCTTCTATTCCACCATCTTAGCTCTTCTCCCCAGCACCTTTTTTTTTTTTTTGACATTTAAGTTATGTTACTCTTTCATTGTACCTCTTTTATTATAGTGTTTATTGTATTAATTGTAATAAGACATTTTAAAAATACACTTAAAAGTGTACTCAGACTTACTTATAATTTATTGCTTTTTCCTGGCCTCCTATCTTGTGTTTTCTGCAGATTCAGTTTGTTTCGTGTTTACACACACACACACACACACACACACACCCTTGGCATGTAGAAACCATTTATTCTTCAATAATTTATTAGCACGTCTGTAGAGCAGTGCAGTAGGTGCTGTGAGGGACACATAAGTAGAGATGTTCTGGTCTTCCCTCAAGGGAATTAAAGTCTACTTCAGAAGATAAAGTATATCCTGGACAACCAAAGGACTATTAAAAGGAACTGATAAATAAATGCAGGGTAAACTGCATGTGTGTATTTTGGGGACATGAAGTAATAGAATGATACGTATGGTTGGTTTAAGGAAGTTTTTTGGGGAAATATTTAAAATTTTTCTTACAGTGGATAGATTGTTAAAGTACGTGCTTATTTTTGAGAATAGGAGAATTACGATATTATGGGGAGTGGGATGAATAACCCAGGAGACACAAATGATATGGTCCAAAACATGGAGATTGGAGTTAATAGATTCAGAGAGATGCTATGTCTGAAAACAAGAGCAGTAAGACCAGAAAATAGTTGATAAAGAAGGTGATATGGGTTAGAGGCAAGAAGAAGACTTTATGGGGTAGGGCTTAGAGACCATACAAGGAAGAGCTGCTATAAGTTCTTGAGCAATCAGTTAGCAGGTGTTTACTTCCCAAGGCCTATCATTGGCATTTTTAGTGTTGCACAGTAGGACAACTCAATGAAATGTAGGTTCTGTGGAGGATAAACCATGAAAGTGAAATGCATAATGTGGGTAGATTGAACAGGAGCCTGTTTTATCAGTAGTAACTTTGGAATTGGGACTTCCAGTAGAGTAATAGACACTAAAACAAAATAAAGCAGGAAAGAAAAAAAAAAAGATCCTCTTAGATACCACATTGTGATAAGCCAACTTAAACTTTATGGCAACTTTTTCTAGCTCTGTCCCATCAAAAATAATAATCTTTCATAAGTACCATTGTTGAACATTTACTGTGTGCTAGGCACTGTGATAGGTTCTTTGCACATGACACCATGAAGACTAAACTGTTAATCTTCAAAACAACCTTGTGAGGTAGATGCTATTATCCATACGTTATAGATGGATAATTTAGATCAGAGAGGATAAATAACTTGTGTAAGTTCACAGAGTTACCTAATTACAGGGTCAGGATTTGAACATTGTCCTGTTTATTCTGAAGCCTGTGCTCATAAGCACTTTTGATTTGTTTCTAAAATACAATTCCCTTGATGACATTAAATTCTCAAAAGTGTACATATGACAGACCCTACTAAACTCTGAAATCTTTGTGTATTTTTCAAATATTAATTATGTTTTATATTGTATTGGAACTTCAACAGATGAATGTTTAGTGTGTGGTTCATATAAGGCAAAATGTATACTGAACTTGATAATATAAATGGGGTAAAGAAATAAAAATCGCCATTAAAATAATATAAAAATGTAGCCAGTACAATATTCAAAAGTGTGTTGTTATTATGATTTCTCATTAGTCAGGATTTACATGAAGATGTTGAAGAAGCTGGTGCACTGCAGAAAAATCATGCTTCTGTGATATCTGGAAGCCCCACAGAAACTGCACATTCTGCCTATCTGCCTTCAGAAGATGAGTCATTATGCACTGGGAGCTGTGAAATGCCCACAGAACAAACTCCAAGCAGTGATCTAGAGACTGCCCTAGAAATAAATGATGTGGGAGTAACAGGGGAAAAAGAAAAACATTATGACGATAAAACTTGTGTGAAGTCAGCTTCAGAAGAAGAAACAAGTGAAAATGTGCCTACAGCAGAAGACACTGCATTGCCACCAAAGAAAAATAGGATTACTTACTCACAAATTATTAAAGAAGGCAGGAGATTTAATATTGATTTGGTATCAAAAGTAAGTACTAATTTTCTTCATCTTATCATTAGAATAATACTAATTTTTAATTGAAAATAGCATCTGGGACCATAAACCCAGTTATCATAATTTTATTTTTTGAAGTGTGGAACATTTGTTTTATAAAGAGATAGTAGCCAGATATTTATACTTCAGTTAAAATATTCTTTAAATATAGGTTTAAAAATGCATTAAAAATGCTCAGTACTGTAGCACAAGAATACTTTTGTACTGAAGCAGAGTCCACTCTAATATTCTCCTACTGCATGGACACCAAGAATTCTATCAAGAGAAAAATTCTAATGAGCCTAATTATAAATTTATATTATATTTATAGTTAATTAAATGAACTTTTTTTTTTTTTAGCCCTTCTATAACTATTTTAACATCTGTATGGGGGCGCCTGGATGGCTCAGTCCTTAAACGTCTGCCTTCGATCTTAGGGTCCCGGGATCGAGCCCCGCATCAGGCTCCCTGCTCTGCAAGAAGCCTGTTTCTCCCTCTCTCACTCCCCTTGCTTGTGTTCCCTCTCTCACTATGTCTCTCTCTGTCAAATAAATAAATAAAATCTTTAAAAAAAAATCTGTATGATGATGAACATTCTGAATAAACCAGTGCATTTTTGAAAATCACCTGTTCAGGTATGAGGGCTTTAGAGGATAATTTAATGGTTGGTGGGGGAGGGAGACTGGAAACAATGCTATTCTTTGGTTATATTTCAGTCCCTAACTCTGACGTTAGGTCAGTGTAACTTCAGAGGAGGTCCCTGAGTCTTTGGAGAGTACAATGTTGTATTGGGTTTATAGGAAGCAAGGTTAATGTAGTGCAAAAAGAAGAGAAAACCAGTAAGGATGGTCTTAAAAGGTTAGATATAGGGTGCGCCTGGATAGCTCAGTCAGTTAAATATATGCCTTCAGCTCAGGTCTTGATCCCAGGGCCGATGGATAGAGCCCCACATCCGCTCCCTGCTCAGTGGGGAATCTGCTTCTCCCTCTGCCCCTCCCCCCCAGCTCCTGTGCATGCTCTCTCTCTTTCTCTCTCTCTCTCAAGTAAATAAATACAAATCTTAAAAAAAAAAAAAAGATACAGGGCTGGGAGAAAGTAGAAAAAAACAGACTAAATCCCATAAATTGAGGGCAAACAATAAGAAATTAAAAAGAAGTAGGAGAGTGTAGTAAATAATATTAGACTTGCCTCAAAACTAAGCTTTTCAATTTAATGTGCTCTCTTGAAGTTCCAAGTTACAGAGTAAAGAGAGACTAATTGCATATTCCTCACATTTTGCTAATACAATCCCATATACTCACACTGCTGCTCTCTTTGAACCTGATGCCTAAAAATATGAGTATATTTTTTAGTAAAAAAACCCTTTGTTTCTTTCCATCACATAGCTTTCTGTGTCTGATTCTTTCCTGCTCTTGAGTTGACTGCTATTTTGGTCCTACTTCATATTTCTGTGCCATCTATTCCACCTTCACCTACTGTGACCCTGCCGTGCTTTGAAATCTAGCATTTTTTCCATGTTACCTTGGCTATTGATTTCTGGGTGGAAGTTTAATCATAGTTTATTAATGGTCTTCCTCTTCTCATGAACAGAAAATAAGTTTTACAAAACCAAAAAATAAAATAAGAAAACTGAAGTAGTCAAGTTACAAATGGGCTTTGTTCTGAAATTTTCATTTTTAGTTAGTTACTTGGAATATGGAATGCCTAATTTAAATGATGATATAAATGTTGGTTAAGAATCAAGACTAGTGCGGCGCCTGGGTGGCTCAGTCGGTTAAGCGTCTGCCTTTGGCTCAGGTCATGATTCCAGGGTCCTGGGATCCAACCCCACATCGGGCTCCTTGCTCTGCAGGGAGCCCGCTTCTCCCCCCTCCTCCCCGCTTGTACTCCTCTCTCACTGTCTCTTCTCTCTCTCTCTCAAATTAAAAAAAAGAATCAACAGTAGTTTATAATAGTCTCTAACCCTAATGGTAGCTGAAATACAGTATAAATATTGCAAAGGAAAATGGTAGAAGATGGTGGTGTATCAATTTTTGGAATTAGTGTAGAAAATTATTCACTTGTATGAAAGAAAGTGAATGCTGATTGTAGTGGAGGGGGAGATAGTTTAATTAGATGCTAAGATGTTTGAGGAGACTTTTAAGATTTCTGGGTATTTTCATGAGTTTCAGTGGATCACAATAGTTTGTCTTTTAGGGTAAATTAAAAACAGATGTGTCTAGAGAGGTCAAGGCAGTTTACTTTGTCCTGCATAGTAGTTTTCATGATTTTATATATTTAAAAATAATAATAAATTCATCCTACAAAAGCAGCAGTAGCTAAAGAATGCAGAACCATTGCAATATAAGAGGTTTATTATCATTTTTTAATGTTAGTCATTTAGTGAATATTTACTGAGTACCTATGGTGTAGAAAGCCGTACATTCCATGATATTGGGGCAATCAGTTACTCCTTGGAAATTCTATCTGTTCTAGTTTCAGTTATTGCATCTAAATTTAGGATGATTGCCAAATATCTATTTCAAGCCCTACCTCTTTCCTAAAGTCCAGTTTGATGTCTCCAAACTACTTGACGTTTCTTTTTTTTTTAAAGATTTTTATTGATTTATTTGACAGAGAGAGACACAGCGAGAGGGAACACAAGCAGGGGGAGTAGAAGAGGGAGAAGCAGGCTTCCCGCAGAGCAGGGAGCCTGATGCGAGGCTTGATCCCAGGACCCTGGGATCATGACCTGAGCCGAAGGCAGACGCTTAACGACTGAGCCACCCAGGCGCCCCTACATTTCTACATGCATTCCATCTCAAAGTCATCATGGTAAAACTGACACACACATTACTGTGGTGCTTTACCCACATAAATATAGCCTTTTAAAAAGTAGCCTTATACTACTCAGGGTAGGTTAAATAAAATACTTAACATTTTTATATAGTATATATATTATTATTATAGTATAATATTATACTGCTTAGAGTAATAGAGAAAATCAAAGTTGAAGGTCTTAAACAATTAAAACTTTTTTCTAAGAAAGTCCATACCCTTAATAATTATGGAACCAACATGGCCAAGTGAAGCAAAAATGATTAATTAATTATTAAATCAATTATTAAATTGTCAGTATTTTTTTTTTTTAAAAAGATTTTATTTATTTATTTGACAGAGAGAGACACAGCGAGAGAGGGAACACAAGCAGGGGGAGTGGGAGAGAGAGAAGCAGGCTTCCCGTGGAGCAGGGAGCCCAATGTGGGGCTTGATCCCAGGACCCTGAGATCACGATCCGAGCCGAAGGCAGACGCTTAATGACTGAGCCACCCAGGCACCCCTAATTGTCAATATTTTAATGAAATTGAAGTATTCTTTTTATTTTTATTGAAGTATAATTAACATACAATATTAGTTTCAGTTGTACAACATATTGATTGGACAGTTCTATACATTTACTAATTGCTCACCACCATTACTCACCATCTGTCACCAGACAGCATTGGTATAATATTATTGACTATATTCCCTGTGCTGTACTTCTCATTTCCATGACTTACTTATTTTATAACTGTAAGTTTGTACCTCTTAATTCCTTTTCTATTTCATTCACCCAACCACAGCCACCCATCTCCTCTCTGGCAACTACCCAGTTTGTTCTCTGTAGTTAAGAGTCTGGTTTTTTGTTTCTTTGTTCATTTGTTTTGTTTTTTTAGATTCCACATATAAGTGAAATCATATGGTATTTGTCTTTCTCTGACTTATTTCACTTAGTATACTGCCCTCTAGGTCCATCCATGTTGTTGCAAATGGCAAGATTTCATTCTTTTTTATCACCAAGTAATTCCATTGTGTGTATATATATATACACAACTTTATCCATTTTTCTATTGAAGGCTACTTGGTATTCTTTAGCCTCTCATCACTGAAATTTCTGTTACATCACTTAGAGAGTGGTGAAAAAGAGGCTTAGGTTTAAATACTTTACTTGTTATTACTAAGCTTCAGACAAAAGTTTAGTGTAGTTTTAACTGAAATGTGTTCTCAGTGTTATCTTAATGCATTATTTTAAGCTGGCATTATCTTAAGCTTTACTAAAATACATCTTATGTTTGTGTTAATATGTGAAATTATTATGACTACTGAGGGATCATTGAATTTCAAGTATT
The DNA here is from genome assembly GCF_002201575.2 of Neomonachus schauinslandi. Taxonomy (NCBI): domain Eukaryota; kingdom Metazoa; phylum Chordata; class Mammalia; order Carnivora; family Phocidae; genus Neomonachus; species Neomonachus schauinslandi. The sequence goes on from NC_058419.1 coordinate 56,410,780, forward strand.
TGTTGAAACAAATTAGGTATTTGAAGTACCTATTTTTTATTATAATTACAGAATACTTGGCAATATATTCTTAAAAACAGGGGCTATATCAGTTGTGTAGGGTATTAGGCTGAAGATAATGAAATAACATGCTATATTTAGTCAGGGTAATTGGATTAGTTTCAGAAAAAGAAGCAGTGCCAGCTTTGTTCTGTACAATGCTGGACTTTATAAAAATTCACCTAACTGATACTGATTTTCAAAGTCTTTACTGACCTCTTGGATACTCAGACTAACCAGTTTGGATTGATTTTTGAAATTCCCTTTTTCTTTGTAGTAAAGCTAATTGTTTTCTTTCCCTCCCCTATTACAGATGTAACATTTACATTTTTAATATTTATTTATAGACACTTAAAGGTATATCTGTATAGGACATAGCCAAATCTGTTGCATTTAACCATATAGTTAAATTTAGAACATGCTAGATAATACTGTTGAAGTTGTTTTTGTCTCTGATATTGGTTATGAGTGATGTGAATGATTAAATCAATTCCTCACATGCATGCTGGCGATACCCATCATCCTCACTTCTTGAAAAAGACATATCATTTAAATCTAGCCTGCTAGGATATAGAGGGACCTTAAAATTCAACTCTTGTGGTGGAAATGTATAACCAATCTTTTTCTTTTTTGTTTGGTGAGGAAGTCCAGCGAGTTGGTGTCTTCTTAATGACCACCTGTCGTTTTATAAGGCTACAGTCTCTTATTCAGAACCCTTGGGCCTGGTGTGTTCTGTTATTTAGATTTAAAAAATTATTTTAGAAAGTAATACAGTACATATGCTGATATGCTATAGATGTAACAACAGTCTTAGCAGAGTCTGAGGAGGCACTCTGTAATTAAACCTATTAATATTTCTGCAGTCAAATGTATGAATATTCACAGTAAGTGGGGCAAAGACAGAAGAGCCTTATATCAGTTTGGGTCATTTTGTTGCCAAACTAATTATGGAAAAACTTGATTCCAGAGTTTTTTGGGTTTTGAATTTCAGATAATCAATTGTAAACCTGTCGTAAAGTGTGTTATGTATGACAGTATTAATAGGTATAATGCTTTTTACAAATATTTAAAAATGTGGAATTATATATATCTTTATTTAGCATTTATCAGTTTTTCCACAATTTTACCTTTTATTTCATCCTGTAAAATATTCTCTTTGTACAGCTGCTGTATTCTCGAGGATTGCTAATTGATCTTTTAATCAAATCTAATGTAAGTCGATATGCAGAGTTCAAAAATATTACCAGGATTCTTGCATTTCGAGAAGGAAGAGTGGAACAGGTACTTTGCTACTGAAGTATTGTAACTGGGTATGAGCTTAAGTTATTATGATATATTTTGGAAGGATAAGCAAATAGGATTGTTATTTTCCTGGCAAAGCAGCAAATTCCAATCCTGCATGGTAAAAGTAAATAGTAAGAGATTACTCAGTTAAAATTTCTAGTGTTAATTTTTTCATGAGTTATTCTGCAGCCTGATGTTGGTGTTGAGAAAAGGTTAATATCAGGCAGTATTGCTAGATTTGAGCTGTCGTTTGTACCCAGTTAGGGGTGATGTGCCATTGGCCTTTTAATGGCATAAGGAGCAACTTGGCAGAATTAAGTAAGAGAGCTCACAAGTTAATTAGCTCTGAAGCCAACAGAGATGCCATTAGAACTGATGGAAGGTAACATGAATGGCTAGCATGGAAATAATGATCTTGTTATAGTTAAAAGGAAAAGAAACGTAATTTGGAATACTTGTATCACTAGGAAGCGGTTTCTTAACTTAAAATCATGTTTTTCAGGTTCCTTGTTCTAGAGCAGATGTCTTTAATAGCAAACAACTTACTATGGTAGAAAAGCGAATGCTAATGAAGTTTCTTACATTTTGTATGGAGTATGAAAAACATCCTGATGAATATAAAGGTATTGTTTTCTATTAAATTGTGTTCTCTAGTTATTTGAGCTTTCTTATTTTAATATGCTTGCTCTGATGTAGTAAGCCACTCATTTCTCTGTTAAAGTACATTCTTACTCTGCACTATCCAATAGGTTAGCCATGAATAACATGTAGCTATTTAAATTAACATTAATTAAAATTAAATTTAAAATTCAGTTCCTCAGTTGGACTAGCCATATTTGAAGTGCTCAGTAGCCACGTGTGGTTATTAGCTACTATGGCTACAGTACAGCTATAGAATGTTTTCATCATTGTGGAAGTGCTATGCTGGGTGTTAGTTTTTATTCTTGTTAAGTAAATACTGCTGTCAACTAGTTCTTCATAGACGATACATTCTTTTCATTGTTCCATTAATTTTTTTCAGCAGTTAAAAAAATCTGTATATTTTTTTCATTTTCCCAGGATTACTTTTGCTTGGTATATTGAATTATTCATTTTGACTGATTAAGAAAAAGAGGCTAGATGGTATGGGGAGTGTATTAGAGGACATGGTTTCTAGTCTTGGCTTTGACCCAAATCATACAGTTACTTCAGAGTTTGTTGAAAATTGAACATCTCCGTTTAGTATCAGAGCTTTATACTTTTTAAGTGCTTTGGGCTGGAAACATTATCCAAAATAGGAATATTCTATTGATGTTTCATTTATAAGGTTACAATGAGAAATATAGCAGTATTTTTTTTTTTTTTTTACTTGATGGAATATTAAAAGTCAGGCTCTTGCTCTTAAAGCTTCATGTCCATTAGATACTGCCAAATCGTTCTTCACAGTGGTGTAAACTTATGTTCTCTCAGTAAATTTTTATTATTTTTATGTTTTTTTCTTTCATCATGGAGTTGTATTTCCTACCACTAACAGTCCAGTTACATTTTTTTCTGTTCTTTAAATGAGTAGTTTTTAGGGGTCCCTTGTTTTGAGATGTGATATAAGGCAGTAAGACTGATTCCATTAGCTGCACAGAAATTAACTTCCTTACTTTTTAGTCATAGTTTATTGTTCTTAGTTTTAGTAAGAAATATACATTTCAAAAAAATTAAGTATCATTGTTTTCACCAAAAAATTGCCATTTGTCATATTTAATATTTCAAAGTGTAATTATTGACATTATTCTGCAGTTTTAATGATAATAAAGTTAATTATTGCCAATTATGGAAACCTGTTGTGATGGTTAATGAATTATTTAATATTTTTCTAGTTTTTTAAGTCTGTAAACTACTAAAGATTCATCATTTAAAGCTTAAAAATTGTGCCATTAATTCAGTTAAGATAGTGAGATTGTTTCTAGTTTCTTTTTTTCCCCTAAAGTCTGTGGTTTCTGTCTAAAATGTAATATTTGCCACCTGGGTCTTTTGCCAAGTGTTTTGAACAGGCTTGATTTCTTTTGTGCAGTGTTTTTTAAATTGGAAGTTTGGTTCTGATTTTAACTGATAAATTTTTATCTTTACATAGCCTATGAGGAGATTACATTTTCTGAGTATTTAAAAACTCAAAAATTAACCCCCAACCTCCGGTACTTTGTCCTGCATTCAATTGCAATGACATCAGAGACAGCCTGCAATACCATAGATGGTCTCAAAGCTACCAAAAACTTTCTTCGCTGTCTTGGGCGGTATGGCAACACTCCATTTTTGTTTCCTTTATATGGCCAAGGAGAACTTCCTCAGTGTTTCTGCAGGTAAGACTGGCATTGGTTCTCTTGTTTCTTCTTAAGGTAATAAATAACAGATGAAAATTAAAAAGACAAAAATGAGATTTATTCAAGATTTAGTACATGCAAGCATACTCTGTTGTTCTGCTCTTTTATAAATCTATGTATTTGCCTACCTACCTGTCTGATATTCAGTTTGGCCTGTGTTTGAACTTCATAAAATAGAACCCCACTGTAAATTCCTTATTTCACTCAATATTAGTTTCAAAACACCATCCTTGTTTTGCATAATTATAGTTACTTTCATTGCTATGTAGTATTCCATTGTGAATATACCACAATTTATTTTTCCATTTTTCTTTTGGTAGACACAAGATGTTTCCAGGGGTTTCTTTTTGTTTGTTTGTTTTTGTTTTTTTGTTTTGTTTTTTGCTGTTATTAACATCCTTGTGTATGTTTCAGGATATGTATGTTCAAGAATTCCTCTAGGATACATATCTAGGAGTGGAATTTCCAAGTCATGGGGTATATGAATGTTCATACAAGATAGTACCCAAATTTTTCTCCAGAACACTGTACCAGTTTACATCCCACAGCAGTATATAAGAATTTCCATAGGTCTACATCTTTGCCAACTTTTGTTATTAGGTTTTTAAGTTTTTGTCAATCTGACTCACATAAAATAGCCTCACATTATACTTTTATTTTGCATTTCATAGACTACTTATGAGGTGGAGCATCTTCTCATATGGTTATTGGATATTCATGTTTTCTCTTTCGTGAAATGCATGTTCCTGTGTTTTTCCATTTGTCTCTTGTGTTATTGTATTTTCCTTATTAATTTGTAGGAGTTTTTGTTCTGAATACTAATCTTTTCTTAGTTGTATGTGTTGCTTTATGGTATTCATGATGCATGATGCATTAAGATTAGTCAAACATAACAATCTTTTTTTTTTTATACTTAGCACTTTTAGGGTAGTGGAGCATGGTAGTTAAAAACCTGGACTATGGAGACAGACTACCAAGATTTAAGTCCTTGCTTCTCCATTCGTTGGCCATGTAACCTTGAGCAAGTTTTAGTCTATAAGAATCAACTTTTTGGCTTTTTGATTCTTTCTATTACAGCTTTGTGTTCCTAGTTCATTAATTTCCATTCTTTATTATCTCCTTTATTTTGCTTTCTTTGGGTTTTGTTCAGCTCATCCCTCCCCTTTTCTGTCCCTGCCAATTCTTAGGAGGAAAGCCAATGTTAAATATGTATCTTTTTTATTTTCTAATATAAGCATTTAAGATGATAAAGTGCCAACTCCTCTTTTGACCCTTCACAGTTATTATGTATTATTTTCATTATCTTTTAGTCTTAAATATCTTAATTTCCATTATGATTTCTACATTGACCCATGGATTGTTGAGGGGTTTTATTTTATTTATTTATTTTTTTAAAGATTTATTTATTTGACAGAGTGCACAAGCAGGGGGGGTGGGAGAGGGAGAAGCAGAATCCCCACTGAGCAGGGAGCCTGATGCGGGGCTCGATCCTGGGAGTCCGGGATCATGAACTGAGCTAAAGGCAGGCGTGTAACCCATTGAGCCACGCAGGCGCCCCATTATGAGAGGTTTTAAAATAGCTGATTTGGTTGATTCTTTTGCTCTTACCATCTAATTTCATTGTAGAAAATTAATTTACGTCTGGAAAATATGTTTTTTCTTTAATTTAAATTCAATTAACCAACATAGTGTACATCATTAGTTTTTGATATAATGTTCAGTGATTCATTAGTTGTGTATAACACCCAGTGCTCATCACATCACGTGCCCTCCTTTAATGCCCATCACTCGGTTACCCCATCCCCCTACCCTCCTCCTTATCCACAACCCTCAGTTTGTTTCCCAGAGTCAAGAGTCTCTCATGGTTTGTCTCCCTCTCAGATTTCTTCCCATTCAGTTTTTCCTCCCTTCCCCTATTGTCCTCTGCCCTATTTCTTATATTCCACATATGAGTGAAACCATATGATAATTGTCTTTATCTTATTGACATATTTCACTTAGCATAATACCCTCCAGTTCCATCCATGTCGATGTAAATGGTAGGTATTCATCCTTTCTTATGGCTGAGTAATATTCCATTGTATATACGAACTGCATCTTTATCCATTCATCTGTTGAAGGGCATCTTGGCTCCTTCCACAGTTTGGCTATTGTGGACATTGCTGCTATGGAAAACATGTTTTGTTTTTTTTAAAGATTTTATTTATTTATTTGAGAGAGAGAATGAGAGACAGAGAGCATGAGAGGGAGGAGGGTCAGAGGGAGAAGCAGACTCCCTGCCAAGCAGGGAGCCCGATGCGGGGCTCGATCCTGGGACTCCAGGATCATGACCTGAGCCGAAGGCAGTCACTTAACCAACTGAGCCACCCAGGCACCTGGAAAACATGTTTTTATGGTATTTAATACTTCGAGCTTTATGTTATGACTTAGTATGTCATCAGTTTTTGTAATTTTTCCATTTATGCTCAAGAAGAATGTGTTTAGTTCTTGGGCACAGGGTTCTCCAGTTATTGGTCTTGGAGTCTAATAAGGCAGGCTTTGAGTTGTAATTTGCAAATTCTTTTTGTAATTTGCAAATTTTATTGAGTTTTTTCCTTTGATCTACCATTAATAAAGTATTTTAAAATCTCCCATTATGATGTTTGATTTCTCAATTTCTCCCTATAATTCTGTCAGTTTTTACCTTATATTTATTTTGAGGCAATTTGTTAAGTTCATTTAAATTTATAACTGTTTAATCTTCCTGATGAATGTAATATTTTACATTATTTGCTGACTTTCTCCATCCCTAATAATGCATTTTTTTCTTTAAAGTCTACTTTGTCTGATATTATAATAGCTACTACAACTTATTAGTATTTGCCTGTTTTATCTTTCTCCATCTCTGAGTCTTCTGAGTCTGTATTTGGGGCTCTAAATAGCAAATTAATGCATATTTTTAATCCGATTTGACAATCTCTGTCTTTTACCAAGCAGGATGAATCTTGTTAATAGGAGTCTGTTCCTTCCTTTTGAAGTATCTAATTTTAAAAGTTCCTCTGGTTTACATCTGTTGGCAGTAAATGCCTAGTTTGTATATGAACATAACTTTTTTTTGCCTTTTTGTTTTGAGGGAAGATTTGTGAGGAAAACATTTCTAGGTTGGCAGTTCTTTTTCTCAGTACTTTAAAATTTTATTCCACTGTCATTTGGATTCCTTCTTTTGCTGTTGAAAAATTGATGTCAGCCTAATTGTCATTTCTTTATAAATCATATTTCTTTTCTCTCAGGTTGTTTTTAAGATAGTTCGTTTTTGATGTTCTGTATTTTCACTACAGTGAATTTAGGTGTTTCTTTATCTAGCTTGGTATCGGTTAAACCATGTGTAATTAATAATATTAAACCATTTTGACCTACAATTCCATATGGTTCAAACAACTTCAGTGTATTTCCTCTGTCTGTGAATTGTCATTTATCATTTTGGAAAATTGTCAGCCAGTATCTTTGCAAATACTGGTTTTCCTCCATTGTCTCTCTCCTTACTTTTTTGGAACCCTAACTAGAAATGTTTTAGAATTTTGCATTCTCTCATCCCTATTTCTTAATCTCTTTTTCATACTTTCTATCTCCTTGTCATTCTGGCTATATTCTGGGTACTTTATTAAGATCTCTTTTCCAGTTTATTAATTCTCTCTATTTGTCTCTAATCTGTAGTTTAATCCTCTCATTTTTTTACTTCAATATTGTAATCTTTCATTTGTAGAAGCTCTGCTCCTCCTCTCCCCAAATCTTTATTGTTGTTTGATATTTTCTTTTGCTTGTTCATTTTGTCCATATATCTTACATTCTGCCATGTATTGTTTCTGTTGATTCATGTTATTGGTTTAGTTTCTTGTGCCATGTTTATCTTTGAGAGTTTATATTTGATTGGTTTTAATCTTTGGAAATCTGGGGACCCAAATTAAGGATGCTTTCCTTCAAGGATTATTTGTGTTTGCTTCAGCCAGAAGGCACTAAGATTTGGGACCATTTCAGCTCCTTTCAGGGGATCCTTTCTTTTTTTTTTTTTAATTTAAATTCAATTAGCCAACATACAGTACATCATTAGTTTCAGATGTAGTGTTCAATAATTCATCAGTTGCATATAATAAGGGGATCCTTTCTTATTAAAGGAGGATCCTTTCTTATTAAAGGAACCCCAGGTACAGTTGCCACACTGATTAATATGAGCAACAAGACTTTTTTTTAATGTAAAAGTAAAACTGTATTAGAAATGCATCTCTTAGAATAAACAGATAGTTACTAGACTGGAGATGGGTGGGGGAATGGGTTAAATAAGTGATGGGGTTTAAGGCGTGCACTTGTGATGAGCACCAAGTATTTTATGGAAGTGTTGAATCACTATATTGTACACCTGAAATATAAAGTTACGTTGGATATTAACTAACTGGAATTTAAATAAAAACTTAAAAAATGCATCTCGTAGTGACATGACTGTTTAAAAACATGGTTCATGTATCTTGGGAAGAGTATTACTTATGGCTAGAATGAAGACTTGCTTTTTTTTTAACTAAGATTTTATTGACTGATTGATTTGACAGAGAGAGTACAAGCAGGGGGAGCAACAGGGAGAGGGAGAAGCAGGCTCCCACTGAGCAGAGAGCCCGACATGGGGCTCGATCCCAGGACCCTGGGATCATGACCTGAGCCGAAGGCAGACGCTTAACCAAATGAACCACCCGGGCGCCCCAAGACTTGCTTTTATTTAATTGCAGTGTTTTTTTTTTTTTTCCTTGAAGCTTTGAATTTAGCTCAAGGTTTGTTTGTACTGTGTGTGTGTATTTGGACTTGGGGAGTTTCTTGTCGACATTTCTTTTATTTCTTTCAATCTCAGCAGTGCAATAAAAGTTATGCTTAATGTAAAAAGTCATTTTTTTTTTGGTAGAAACAAGAGGTCCCTTCACAGTATCCAGTCCAATATACTGCTGGAAGTAGATATTCTCCCGTCCACATTTCTTAATCATGCAGAGATGAGAATGTTATAAATTTGAAAGTAATTTAATTCTGAATATGATAGGTCTGTGTATTTCCAGACAAACTCTTCCTTCTCCAGTTACTTGTCAAAGTAGGCATGAACAGGGAATGTCATGTCCCGCAGGACCAGAGGTCCTCTTATCAATTTAAACTAAGAGGGAGGTTTTCTGGTTTTCTTAATCATTCTTTTCCTCTTCCTGTGGCATTACCTGATGTAAAAGGAGCCACACTATTTTTTCTTGTGTTGCCACTTGCTACTCACTCCTACAGAGCTTTTAGGTAAGGAAAGGGACAGAATGAACACTGGGAAGTGAACAGAAGCTCACTGGTTTTCCTTACCATTTTTTGAAAATGGAATTCTTAACCTCATTCCTGTTTTTCCACTAAATCCTGTATTTCCTTTCCTAATTCAGATCATATTTACATCTAGTAAATACTGTTTGGTGTTTGTTTTTTTTGTTTTTTTGTTTTTTTTTTAAAGATTTTATTTATTTATTTGACAGAGAGAGACACAGCGAGAGAGGGAACACAAGCAGGGGGAGTGGGAGAGAGAGAAGCAGGCTTCCAGCGGAGCAGGGAGCCTGATGCGGGGCTCGATCCCAGGACCCTGGGATCATGACCTGAGCTGAAGGCAGACACTTAACGACTGAGCCACCCAGGCGCCCCTGTTTGTTTGTTGTTTTTAAGGGAAAAAACACTGAAAAGTTTTGTTTGTCCTATACTGATATAAAATTTCAAAATGAGACCTTATATGTGTTGAATCCTAAAGAAGACATTTTCCCCCAAAAATTATTGTACCCTCTTTTTTTTTAAGATTTATTTATTTTAGAGAGAGCACGAGAGTGGGAGTGCATGTGTGCTCACGTGCACATGAGCAGGGGGTGGAGCCAAGGGAGAAGGAGAGGGGGAAAGAAGCAGATTCCACCTTGAGCCCATAGCTGGGGCTTGATCTCACAGCCCTGAGATTATGACCTGAGCCAAAATCAAGAGTCGAAAGTTCAACCGACTGAGCCACCCCAGCACCTCTGTACTCTCTTTGAGGCTGAGTTTTTATCAGCCTTCTACATCTTTTTATCCTCTATAGAGTGTATCTCAGAATTTTGTGTATGATATAGATTTAATGTTTATTATAGAAATTATACCTCACTCTCTGCAATTTGAACTGATACTTTCAGGGAATTATATAATTAAATGTATATATATATAGGTAGTTGATTAAAAACAAAGAAACCAAAAACTTTCTCCATTTTTTTTTTTTTTTTTAAGTAGTATATTAAACTTTTGGGTGGTTTTTTGGTAATTAAAGTAAATCTAAGGTCTCTGAGGTGTATAAAATATATATACACACACACACACACATATGTATGTGAATTATAATAAAAATGCATTAGCCTAGGGATATTAACTTTATATTTGATTCCCTGCATCACAGTTTATAATTTCATATAAATGTTGTTTTGTTTATATCCTAAAGTAGTAACACTACTACCATCTATACATCATAGCCTATACTTTTTATCACCAGTTTATCAGAATTAGGTGTCACCTGTTCTGTGATTTCTAACCACCATTCTATATTCTGTTTTATTATAAGCCTAAGCATTTCTCAGCCAGTTACAGTGGGTACTCATCAAGGCTACTGATACAAATGGCATGCATGCATATTTATGTGAGGATTCAAAGACATTTGTAAGTCATATCCTTGCATTCTAAATGAATTCTGCATAAACAGTATAACATTTTAACTACTAGAGATAACTTTCATTAATAAACACCCTTTGAGGTTTTTATACATTTAAAGAGGTAGATTTTTTAAAAGGTTTATTTATTTAAGAGAGAGAGAGCAAGTGAGCAAACAGGAGAGGGGCGGAGGGAGAGAGAGACAAGCAGACTCTTCACTCAGTGGGCATCCCGACACTGGGCTCCATCCCAGGACCCTGAGATCATGACCTGAGGCGAAATCAAGAGTCAGACACTTAACCGACTGAAACCACCCAGGATCCCTGGTAGATTTATTTTTAAGTAAAAAATGTGAAGCTTACTTATTGTAATACTACCCACTAATATGTCATAAATTGGACCTTTTGGGAAGAAAAGTCATTGAAAACTGTATTTTTCTAGTCTAGCAAGCCACAGAATTTTCCCTACCGTATATTGGTTAGTATTTTTTCTGACACACTGGACAGGATATGTGTGCAGTATATAGGTTTTTAGACTCTCTCAATATATCTTCTAAACAGAAGTCCTTTTTAAGCTCTGACTAATTTATTTGTTATCTGTGTGGTTGGTAACATGGTAGCTTTTAGAACTTTCTAGTTCAGAGTAGGTTTCACATAGTGTGTCATAACCTGTGAAATGGAGCAGTACCAGTGGGATCAAACAAACTTTACACTTTTTTTATAAGTAGACTTAGACTGCCCAGGGATTGTTACTTGATTTTTATAAGAAGAGTTTATTCAACTGATAATTTACTGGGTAATTCAGTCTTCCATTCTTCAGTGGCCTAAATTTTATTTCCTTTTTTCCTTTAATGTAGTAGGATTCTTAAAACATAAAAGATGTGTTTTTTTTACTTTTAACATGTAATATAAATATTGTGCATGCACACACATGTAGAATCACCACCAAATACTTTTTACTAGGTGTTTGTACTCGTGACATTTTTCTGAGTATTGACTGTGGAAAATTGAACAAATGCGAGATCTGCCTCAGGAAATTTTGGAACACAAGTTGATCTCTTATAGCTTTTAAAAAGAGAGAATGAGAGAACACCAAAAGTCCAAAATATGTAAGTAACTTGCTCAAAATTATAGGAATAGCATGGAAAGATAGGAAAGGGAATCTCCCACTTGATAAATTAATTCAGCAATGGCTTGAATAATGATGCCTACAAGGGACCACATAGATGCTACTCTGATTTTGTTATAATCATGGAATTTATTTTTAATATAAATTGTAAAGTATTTTCTATTGTTTTATCTTTTTCCTCTGCTTTATTGTTATATTTGGAGAACTCTGTAGAAAACATCTCTCAGACCAAAGTAACCTGCCTATTTTATTCTCTAATAACCAACACTTTTTATTCAGGGAATTTTCAGAAATCTAAAAGACATTTGTTAACCTGGATGAACCTATTGGAAAACCAAGAGAAATGTTAAAATTGGCCAAAGATTATACCAATGGAAAGTTTTATGAGTTTATATATTCAGTTGCATGTAAAGTCAGAGCAAAATTGAGATGGCTTCTTAAAGTCTGCCCCCAATGTTCTTGCCCTTCCACCCACATAAGCATGGCTTAGATTATAGATCTAGATACTTTAACAGTACATTATTATTTCCCTTTAACAGCATTCTCTTTAATCTCTTTTCTTGTAAAATTCTCCCTACTATTCTGGTAGTAATATAACAAAAAAAAATTAGAATTGAAAGAATGCTTTCATGTTGTTTTGATGGTCTAATTTTATAAATGAGGAAAGATAAAAAGAGGCTGAGGCTAGAAAGCAGATTTCCTGGTATGCATTCTTCATGACTTACCTCTTACACAATCTTACACAATTTTTTTAAAGATTTTATTTCTTTGAGAAAGAGAGAACAAACAGGGGGGAGGAGCAGAGGAAGAGGGACAAGCAGACTCCACACTGAACACAGAGCCCAATGCAGGATTCAATCCCACGATCCTGAGATCATGACCTGAGCTGAAATCAAGTTGGACGCTTAACTGACTGAGCCACCCAGGTGCCCCACAATTTTTAAACATTTTCTGAAAAAACTAAAAGGAGATAGTTAATAAAAATATTGTTATTTTGGGGGATTTAAAAAAATATTTGTGGTATTTGTCAGCTTTTAACAACTTGTAATTTGTTAGGATTTCTTACTGTCAATACATAGTCACTTTCTAAAAAAAAAGCAGGTGAGACTAAGGGCCATTCTTACAGTATTCTTAGAAACCTCTTCCAATTCTGTGCCCAGTAGGAAATACTACTTTAGATGAATAAAGGAATTCTTTCAACTTCCCACATTTTACCTAATAGATAAAGGTAAAAGGAAAAACATTACGAGCAAACAGATTGCCCCTTCAGCCCTATAATTTTTATGTTTGCATTTGATGAACACTAATGCAGATGAGCCCAGTAGCAGTTAGATTTTATGTTTTGGAGGCTAGTTACCATTCCTGTGTTTCATGCTCCCAACCCCATTGGTTCCCTGCCCCCACCCCACCTCAGTGTCATAGGTAGAACTCCATGATACACCTAAAAATGTAGGTGTGGAAACGACCTATATCTAATTGGTAGATTTGACCAGTCCAAATTGTTTGTATGTGTAAAGCTTGATTATTGAATTGAACCTTAAATATTTGAAATTAAAGGTTAAAAAATTGCCAAAGTGAATTCAACAGAAACATTAATTAAATGAACATTGAGTGCAAAAGTCCTATAGTTAAGTAAGAAATATTTTCATTGTGGATCACTACACATTATTGTTTTGCAGCACTGCAGCTGAGTAGAGCTGCACTGAGATATGCTATGCCAGAGGTTCTTAATCTAGGGTCCTTGGGTCCTTGGAATTTATATACAAAATGTTATATGTGTGTCTTTAGGAGAGGAACTCATAGTTTCATCAGATTTTCATAGTCATCCATGACCTAAAAACAAGGATTGAGAACTATTGTTATGAATTTTCAATAAAAGAAAACATTTTTTACTCAGATAATCATTCCTTAAGAGCTTATGAAAAGAAGAGGTCCTAAAGAGTTTAAAATAAAGGTGCTTCTGGAGTATAAAGACAGAAGAGGGATGGGAAAACTTGGAAAATGTTGCTGTTGGAACTGTAATTTTCAGGCACCTCTTGGGATAGATGCAACCAGATATTTATGCTCTAGTGTTGTGAAGGAGAAGTAGTTAAGTATAGTATAATGAACAAGAGGGTACATTTTAGAGCCAGACCCATGGGGGTTAAATCCTGCCATTTACTAGCTGTGTATTCTTGGGCCAGTTATTTAACCTCTCTGTGCTCCAGTTTCCTCATTTTTTCATGGGGATGATAATAGCATCTACCTCATAGGTTGTAAGGATGAAAATGAATTAATATCCAGAAAGTGGTTAAAACATTGATTGCCTTAGTGTACTACATAAGTACTAGCTGTTATTACTCTTAGTATGATTATTATAATTATTGCTGCTGCTGCTGTTGTCTGAATTAGGGACTGAGCAAGATTTAGTATTCTAATATAGTGAGTCAACAAATTTTTTTCTGTAAAGGGTCAGATAGTAAATAGTTTTGGCTTTGTAAGACATGTGGTCTCCCTTGAAACTATTTGCAGTCATAGACAATATGTAAAAGGATGGACATGGCTGTGTTCCAAAAACTTTCTTTACAAAATAGGTGGCAGGTTTTCTGACCCCAGTTTAATCAGTTCAATAGTCTTTTATCTACCAAATATAATAATACTTTTTAAAAACCCTGATATTAGGGGATATTACAAGATTGCCTCAGTGCACTGCCTAGTGTACATTAGTCATTAAGTATTTGATGGGTAAATTAATGAATAGTAGGTATTTATGAATTGCTGCAAAAAATTGTGTGTCAAAGAAGTGGTAGAGCAGTGTTTTCAAGCCTTCACCTGTGTCAGAATTTAACACCATTACTGGGCCCCATTCCCGGAGTTTCTGACTTTTAGATCTGGTGTGAAGCCTGAAAATTTGCATTTCTAATAAGTTTCCAAGTGTTGCTGTTGTCTAGGGAACACAGCTGAATAGTAAGTAACCAGGGTAATTGCTCTCTGGGCCCAATTCTGATCAACAAGAAGAAAAGGATTTAGAGTGACAGAAAAGTTGTGAAGAAGCATCTATGTCCTTTATTGTAAATTTGGTTATTTTCATTTCTTCCCATTTAATTCAACGACTATTTTTTAAAGCATCCATTCTCTGCCTAGGTATAATAGATATATATGAAAAAGAATATGATGTAGACTTTGATGTTAATGTCAAGAGTGTTTAGTTGAGGAAGGAAAATGTACACTTATGGACCAATTACAGAATAAGAAAGTATATTTCATCAGGTTCCAGAGTGTGTAATGTAGGTATGAATGACATCAGTACTCAGAAATGATCAGAAAGAGTCTAAAGAGATTTTACATGAAATTAATCAAGGCACACAAGATGATACTTTGATGGAGTTACAGGAATCTCAGATTGCTCAGTTAACCTATCCATTTCCAGAAAAGAGCAAGATTGGGTTCTACTCTGAGCCAAGTACCATCAGTGAGTGGTATGATTCCACCTATCATTGAACATGGCCCGATTATGTGAGATACATAATTGTTTTGAGGCTTTTGGTTTAGGCCAGAATTTCTTAATCTCATTTTTGATAGGATACTTGACGTTTTTAGCAGGATAATTCTTGGCCGTGTTGGGGGAATGGGCTGTCCTGTACATAGTAGGATGTTTAGCAGCATCCCTGGCCTCTACGCACTAGATGTCACTACCTTCACCCACCTACCTACTTGTGACAGACAAAATGTCTCCAGACATTGACAAATACCCCTAAGGACAAACTACTCCCTGTTTGAGAAATAATGGGTTAGTCCAATTCAGTATATATTGAATTGGTATAGTCGACTCTAGCCAAAATGTTGAAAGGCAGGGAGAATAAAATATTCTTGCCGTTCTTTCTTAAAGTCTTACTACTCAATTTTTGGTTCTATAATCTGGAGCTATGTAAAAATTCTTTAAGGACCAGAACATTTTAAAAGATCTTGACATTTGAATCAGTGGAACAACTTAGGTAATTTGGCAAATTTCCTGACATATTGAAGATACTAAATAGCCATTATAAAGCAAATTCTTGGTGACATACAATCTTAGTAGTTAGAGAAAAAATAAAAATACTGAAAAAATAGGAAACAAACACACTCACTTTTATAAAGAAATACAAGCCCTGTTCCCCACCCACAAATTCCACCCCTTGAGTTAACATTGTTCAATTGCATATTTTCCCATCTTTTCCACGCTTATACGGACATCTATTTATAAATGTGTATATACATGCATACTTAAAAAAATCTTAATGGTTGAGTAGTTCTCCGGTATATGGATGTATATACCATAGTTCATTCAACCATTTGAATGTTGGTATTACCATGCTAAAATTGAGTTGAATTGAATACCATTGAATGTTGGTATTACCATGCTAAAATTGAGTTGAATTGAATACCATTGAATGTTGGTATTACCATGCTAAAATTAAAATTATGTCTTTATTATATAAGAAATATAACTTCATATGTAGAAATTTTTTTATTTGGCCATCTTCAGTTATAGTATAAGTAAACTTACAGCCATCCTTTTAGAAACTTGTATCTGACAGCCTAAAATAGCATTGGAAGGCTGGGTATAATAAGGGGAGTTCTTCAAATTCAGAGTCCTTAACCTGGCATTCCAATACCTGGAATAATCATCTGGGTTTTGGGGAGAATACTCTGAAATTGCATGCCAAATTTTGTGTGTGTGATATACATGGCTGCATTTTTCTAGGAAGGGCATTCATAGTTTTATCATTTTATCAAGGGAGTCTGTCACCTCCCAAGAAGGTTAAGAACCACTGAGATGCACTATCTCAATTGAGACTGCCCTTATTAAATTTGAAGAGTAATGTTGAATAGCTTAACCAAAAGGTTGTCTCCCAAAAGTTGGAGGGCTGTTGTTTGAATAGAATTTTTATAAATTGTAGAATCCTGGAGGGTAAAAAATAGAGCAACATACCTCATTTTCTGAATCTTTCGCATACAATTTTAAAGACATTTAGCCCTCTAGTTAATAATATTGGCATAGAAATGATACATAAGGTATAGAGGGTAGGCATGATTATGTTTGTATGATCATGTTTGTTTTTCCCTTGAGAGAGTATTGTCTGGGATAAACAGCAGGGTGGTGAGATAATCCATCATTTTGAAACCTGTTCTCTGGTGATGGATGGATAGATTGGTAAAATAACTCAATAATCTTCATTTTTTCCCCCCAGGTTATTCACAGATCATTGAGCATTGTCGTTAATAAAGCAATGGAATGTTTTTGTGTCTTTGACGGCATTATTCCTCAGGTTGTGACAGGAAAAGACTTTTAATTTGGGAATAACTTCTCATTGAAATATATGAGTGTGTGGTGCTAGAGCATTTATTGTGACTCATGAACATATTAGAATTATATTTGTTCCCCAAATTACATAGTTTGAGTTTTTATTTTAGTAATAGCCTCCTTCAATGCTAAAAATTCAGATACTAGATTATCCTCACACATAGATACAAAAACTCAGCCCAGTTGTTTTCTCCCCGGGTTACATAATGCATACTACTCCAAATCTTAAAATAATTCTAATACCTTGTAGTAGAGTGAAAGGTGGCTGACTTCATATAGGGCCAGAATGACAATTGAATTTAAGTCCAGTGTTTGGAGCTGAGATTTTAGTTTGATTAAATTGAAAGGTAACACTGTGTTATTGCATAGTCTGACTTTTTAAGGATCATTCAAAACAATTCTTGAACTATCTCTTTGGAACCAATGTACTTTTGTGCAAGTGTAATAAAAATAGTATGTGAAGTGTGTCTATTTTCAAGCCAATTCAAAAAACAACCCTGAAGGCAACCAAATTACAAAGATCTAAGGCTTTAATTGTTGGCAAGTGTAAGTCTATGTTAGATAGCTGGATTTCCATGTGTTCTCTACTATTCCCCTGTTTAAGTTGTTTTTTGTTCCAAAGTGATGCAGTTAGTGTGATTGCATAAAATTTTAATGAAGCTCTTCATTTCCAACTTTTTCATCAATTTGCTTTCTACTTTGGTAGGGAATGCTCAAAAAACTGTTTTTATAAAATTCCTTGTCTTGTTTCATGAAAGTTACAAGGTTTTCCATGTTACAAAACTATCAGTGTCAGAATTGGATTCTGATTCTAGCTCTGTCATATTATTTGCATGAACTTGAACATGTCATTTAAATTCTCAGAGCCTCCATTGTTTCACCTATATAATGGAAACGGTAATTAAATCTCATCCTAACTCCTGCCCTGGGCTACTCTGAAACTCAAATGTGATGATGTTAGGGAAAGTGCATTGAAGATTGTCCAACATCAAGTAGGGTATTATAAAAGTTGTATGACTTCATGGTCTTGGTATTTGGAATTAGTGTTTTTGTAATTACTGAAACATATATTATAGACTCTTCATTCACTTTATACAAACAAGATATGGTATTTAGAATTTAATTATGTAATTAAATTACCTTATAGTATGTCTATTGATAGGTATATTTGCTGTATAAAATGTAGTCCTCTTTATGTCTCCTGTAGTTCCTAGTACATAGCCTTTTACAAAATGGGTATGCCATAATTTTTGCCTTACTATTGAATTTGGTGTATTTTACTCATATGTAGTTAACTGCTTCAATAGAACTGCTTGGAACTTCAGCTGGCATATAGTAGGTGCTTAATAAATTACTTATTTAAAAAATCGGATTAGAATTTACCATAGAAATTAAATATTGTAGGACAAACTATTTTTTTCATGTACTAGAGAAATGATTTATAAAAAAGAACTCTGTGTTGGAGCTGAAATAATTAATACAGCTTTTAGCCATTCCTCTTCCTTATTTCTCTATCCCTTCATGCCTCAACCTCCCCTCTCTCTCTTCTCCCCTTTCCCCAAATTAGGCAGTAGACTCTTACTTGCCCAATATAGTGAAATAGTGGCACCAAAAAGTGCCATATCCCTGTGGTAAAACTTCACAGATTTTAATCTCACCAAGTCAGGATTCATAATAATTTGAATGTTTTTACTTTGTAGTCTGTAAACAGTTTGCTAAACAAATGAATAGCATAAACAGGAAAGTATATGTAGCCTACTCAAGAAACCAAACTAATTTCAGCTGTTTGTAAATGACTCCTGTAGTCTTCAATTCATGCACACTTGAAAGTCATAAACCTGTCATTTATAATTTGCACTTACACTGGTATCCCTACATTATTTCATACAAATGCACATGTATTTGTAAACAGCCATATCTTTCAACTTTTTGCTTTCCGACCAGAGGGTTTTTTTTTAATTTTTATTTAAATTTTAGTTAACATACAGTGCAATATTGGTTTTACGAGTAGAATTCAGTGATTCATCACTTACGTACAACACCCAGTGCTCATCACAAGTGCCCTCCTTAATATCCTTCACCCGTCTAGCCCATCCCCCACCCACCTGCCTTCATCAACCGTCAGTTCTCTATTGTTAAGAGTCTTTTGTGGTTTGTTTCCCTCTCTCCTTTGTTTTCCCCCCAATATGGAGGGAAAACAAAGATGAGATGTTTTTTAACAAACATCTGAGTTTGTTAAAAGAAAAATGGGATTCATAGTGTGGCTATTTTTCTTTTGACTATATTAGAATTTGAAAATACTCATTCTTGAATCTACAGTCTTTAATCATGGTCCTGTATGCACAGACCCATATTCTTCAGGTACATTTAAAAATAGAAGGAATTAACTCTAAAATAAGCTTTTGAATAATACATATTTATTGAATGAACAATTAATCTTGATTGTAGTTTTATGTTTTAATGTATCCTGAGAGGTACAACAGTGTAGTTGTTAAGAGTAGAGACCCTTAAACAGACTTTCTGTTTGAATCCTTCTCTGCCACTTACCTACTGGTTAAATCCTGTTTTTTACAGTTTCCTCCCTTATAAAAAGGGAATAACAATAGTATCTACCTCTTCGGGTTGTTAGGAGTTTTAAGGAAATTATTTGCTAAGCTCTTAGAACAGTACCTGGCACAAATAGGCACAGCATGAGCCTTTGTTATATAAAGTGAAATAATTTCCAAACCATGTTAATTTTCCTGTGCATATATGAATTCACATTCTTCGATATAGTGGAGTGGTCCCAAATGCCTAATGAATTGAGAGCCAAACTTCTGACTGTAGTGTTTCCACCTTCCATGATGTTTTTGAAATCAGAACTTTACTGTCAGCCTGTAGTCTTCTCACAGAGGTGGATATACCAGGATTAGAGCTGCTACTATCTGAAATCTAGTGCAGTATACCTATTCCCCTCCCTGGAATTAGCTTTCTTGTTTGTCCCTTCTTTTGTGGGGTTAGATGTATTTCTTTCAACAAGCAAATGCAGATGAAAACAAGCATTATTTTTCATTGTACTCCTAAAGTAGAAATAAAAACCACTATGGAGGGTCTTTCTAGGCTATGAATATTTTAATGCTTGAAATGGACTCTTAAGAACAGCAAACTAAGGCACTGTCTGTATGGTACAGATAAATCAAGTATGAATCAGAAGAACTTGGTTATCTGTTTCTACATTTTAGCTTAAATACTCTGGCCTTATGAGACGGTTTTACTTATCTCCAATGCAGTTTGTTTCATCTTAGATATCTAACAATGTCAAAACTTACATGAGAAAAGAAATACTTTATTTCTGAATAGTTGCCGGGGAGAAAATAATTCTCTTTAGAATGTAAACTTTGGAACTGGTAATTTTTAACACACTGATGGTTATTGATAGTTCAGTCATTTGAACAGACTAAATGTTTCTACTGTTAGTCATTCCTGTGGAAATGATCTTAGCCACAGAAATATACTAATAAAATTGTCCTGACCAATTCAGAACGGTTTTTAAAATTACCCTCTTATGTGATCTATAATTAGTGAGATTAAGAAAATTAGCCTGTCAGCCTTGCAGATTAAATTTGAGCTTCTCTGCACTTTTTTCCTCCTGAAAGATGTTAAACCATGGATAAAATCTCTCATGTTTTCTCTAGGAATACAAAGCTAAGTTTGCAAACTATGTGAGTTTAATTCCTTATATCTGTTTGGAGTCTGTAGTTAAATGTTGCAATGGTATGAGAAAAACACCCTACTTGTCTATGAAAATAAAAGCAAGGTAGCAAGACAGAGGACCAAAGCACAAAAGCATAGTGGAAGGTAGTTGAACAGCTGTGAGGTTCTCTGTGTTACAGGATACTCTCTTGTTTTTTGTTAGGAACAGCATATTTATTTTTTTTAAAGATTTTAT
This sequence comes from Neomonachus schauinslandi, assembly GCF_002201575.2. Lineage (NCBI taxonomy): Eukaryota > Metazoa > Chordata > Mammalia > Carnivora > Phocidae > Neomonachus > Neomonachus schauinslandi. Next base: position 56,431,526 of record NC_058419.1, read on the forward strand.
TTATTTATTTGACAGAGACACAGCGAGAGAGAGAACACAAGCAGGGGGAGTGGGAGAGGGAGAAGCAGGCTTCCCGCCGAGCAGGGAGCCTGATGAGGGGCTCGATCCCAGGACCCTGGGACCATGACCTGAGCCTAAGGCAGACACTTAACAACTGAGCCACCCAGGCACCCCAGGAACAGCATATTTAGACTATCAGCAGTTCACAGCCCTTTTCTGTGTCAGCATACATGATGGATGTATTTGCATGTTTGACCCATTCCCAGGGATATACCCAGCATTCTTAGAGGCTTTGGCATAGATAAGAGAGGCTGCAGGCTCTGCATAGGACCCACTGTAACACAGCCTTTTTTTTTTTTTTTTCTTTTCCTCCCACAGACTTAGGGAGCACTATCTCACAGAACACCAAGGTTGAGAACCACTATGTTATTAAACTAAGCATGAAATTCATACTAGATCTGGAATTCATCTAGGAGTGATGGCTTTTATCAGTCTTCTTAACTGGGAGTTGGCTTATTGTGTGTTTCTTTGTGACTTAAGGAAAAAGGAAGTCTTTTTTATTTTTAAAGATTTATTTATTTGAGAAAGAGTGAGTGCAGGGGGGAGGGGCGGAGGGAGAGAGAAATCCAAGCAGTATGTGGAGCCCACACAGGTCTTGATATCACGATGCTTGAATTTCCCATGAGAGGAAGAGTAATAAGAGTTAATACACTCTTATATGTAACTCATATATCGGGGAAATTAAGTTATAGGAAAGGATAACATTTATTTGTTTTTATTTTTAAAATTTTAAAGTATTATCACAAGGTTTCTGTGAGGACTGTAAAGAGAGTATATTTCAGAGGTCAAGCCATCAAAGTTAAAGAATTTTTTTCCCAGGTGTAGGAATAGCATCGAGAACAGTTCAGTGTTTATATGTTTGAGTACTACTTTTTACAAGAGTAAAGAACACTAGTTATTATGATTTTTAATTGGAAACTAGAAGTTAAACAAATCAATCTTTTCTACATTAGAGATTTTTTAAAAAGGTATAAAAATACAAAAAGTTTCTGAGATGTTGGGGACTTACAGTGGTTCTGATCTCACATTTTCCAGTGCTTTAAATATGTTCCTTTTGAAACAGATATCTTCCCTGGCTAATGAGCCCCTAAACCTGTCTTGCAAATATGTACTCTTGATCACAATCACAAGAGGAACCTAGTAAGAGTGTTCATTGTGTTTGTTACCACCAGTACATTTGCAACTTTTGTACATTCTTTGATAGCCATATGTATTTTGTCTAAGCACACATGCACTCATACACACATGCTCACTCAGGGCATGTTAGGTATTGGTAACAGTTACTGAATTTTTTACCAAAGACTTAAAACTAATACTATTTTCTTACATAAAATATTAGGGGAGCATTGGCTGTAAACTTGGGCTTTCTGTTTTATCGTATGCAAATTTAGAATAAAAATTAGAATTCGTTAAAAAATATGTAGAGAGACACATAAAAGGTTTTATACTAGCTCTTTTGTAGGTGCCAGACATACATTGTTGGAAACAGAGAAAGTCTCTGGTTGGGAGGGGTTGTTGAAGAGTGTTGGACAGAGAGTAGAATAAGATAAAACTTAAGGAGTAATATGTCTTGTGAAGAAAAGAAGATAGGGTAGTGTGGCAGGAGGTGACTATAAACAGTAGGGAGGTGTCCTTTTAGATGCTATGGTGATCAGGGAAGGCCATTTAGGAGGGTGGTATTTGAGTGTAGTGACACCAAAATATGATGGTAAGGCATAAGCTTTTGGGGATTTGAGGGAAGAGCTTTCTAGGCAGCAGGAACTGTGGCAGAGGTCTAAGTTGGGGTCTTTTGAGATAACGGAAAGATTAATATGACCAGGACAGAGTGAGCAAGTTAATCAGGAATGGGGTTTGTGACAATATATCAATTGAGACCATTGGTGAGCATACAAATTATTGCCACCTGCTTCGTTGTTATGCCCCAATAATTTCTTACATTCAGGCTTTCTAGCTTTTGAAATATGATTTCCTGTTTGAGGATTAGTATTTTACTTCTGTGGGAAAATACGTATCATCTTTAATTTCCTTTATTCATTTTATATGGTTGTATGATTCAGCAGCTTTGATAATAGGACCTCAGCTGAAGGTCTAGAGGACTTTATAAAAAATAAAACGAAATGTTAAATCTAGGACACAGAATATTCTGTGTGTAAAAATAGGTTAAATGAGAATAATATATTAAAGTGAGCCTTTTTAATTTTTCCTGTAATCTCCCTCCAAAGCTGTCAGGGCCCTGTGCCTAATATTTATCTTAAGAGGCAGAGAAGGTTTCTTGCCACCCTTAGGAGAAACTTTGGTTAAGAGAGAGACCTACTGTTAATTTTTCATATACTGAATCCCACATACATAATTTTAGAAATTAAAATATTGCCTTGGGGTGCCTGGGTCATTAAGCATCTGCCTTCGGCTCAGGTCATGATCTCAGGGTCCTTGGATCGAGTCCAATATCAGGCTCCCTGCTCCGCGGGAAGCCTGCTTCTCCCTTTCCCACTCCCCTTGCTTGTGTTCCCTCTCTCGCTGTGTCTCTCTCTGTCAAATAAATAAAAAATCTTAAAAAAAAAAGAAAAATATTGCCGTACATTTTACATTCATGAATTTGGGGAATATTTTCAAAGATTCTTTGTTTTCAATTTCTAAAGCATTAATACAGTTCAGTTTTTATTCTTGTAATTTCAAAATTACTCTAAATACATATAAAATAGTTCTTCCATTTTGAAAATACAGAGATTAGACGAAGAGACACTTTCTGTTTTGTTGGATTTGTCTTGAGAACATTACATCCACACAGTATATTTCTCTTAATAGCAGCAGACATGGTAACCCTGAAGTCTGTTTTCTTTCTTGTTACATTAGTTTTTAATTAAAGAAAACAACTAGTTGAAGGCAATTACTTTCTGTGAAATGTAATGAAGATTTATTTTGGAAGTGACCTTCACTTTATTAGCCAAAGCAGTAATCAGAATTAATGGAATAATCAAATTATATACTAACTCATAAATCATCATGAACAGTGTTGTGAAAAGTTCAGCTATTAATGGGTCCCATTGTTTTGCACCTGTATTAAAAAAATTACAACTGCTGATTTCTACCTTGATAGGCACTGAAATTGCTTTTTAAAAGGCTATGTAGGATAGGGCTACCAGCCAAAAATTTTCACACTGTTAATTTATCTGTAATACAATTTGATGTACCAGGGCAAAGTTAAAATTGACTACAATGTTGGTTTGCTCTCTTTCAGTAAAATCTGACTAATCGGAAGCAGTACTCGATTAATTAAAATTCTGTTTGTTTGAATGTTGTTTGGGGTTAATGGCGTCAGAGTTAGATTATACTCCAAATATACACGGTTATCTAAATAATGTGTTGGATAGTTGCTTTTGTGAATTTTCCTTGAGCTTGTTATAAACAAATAATTGAAGTGGCAGTTTAATATTTGAAACTTATAGAAAACGGCATATCTCATTATAGACTCAGTGCTTCATATTTCTGAGGAAGAATTTACATGGATTCCCATGTTCTTTTTAACTTTAATTACCGTGGGACAATGGGAAATTTCCTTGCTGCTAAGCTTTGTATTTTTCATAGTTATATGTATGGGAATAGTAGGTCTCCACCATTCATGTCAGATAGTTGATGATATTTAAAAACACGGTCTAACAATAGCTTTGTGTAGTCAAGCATTACACTTTGTCAGAGCCTATTAAAAGAAAGTGAATTTTGGAAAAAATCTAAGACTTTGTGAAGTTAGAAAGCAAGTTTTTTTTTTTTAATTAATGTGCAGTATAATTATTTCATATATTTGAAAGTGACATTTTTTTCTCCTCTAATTTTACAAAAGAAAGACATATTCACAAGTGAGGAAATTTGTCTTTACTCTTATTTGGCAGACCCATATATTAATTTCACATTAATGGCAATTGCTTATTTTTTAAATTTATATTTTCATTGTGTTAATTTCTTAACTCTATCAAATGTCTGAAAAGTATGAAGAGTATAAATGGTTAATAACTGAAGTATAACTCTGTTAGCATTTTAAGTAAGAGGAATTCAATGTTAGGTTTAAATTTTGATTTATCACTGGCTTTCATTTCATAGGTATTTTTTTTAATCTTAAAAAAAAAAAACTGGAATAAATCTAGATTCACAGGCTTTCGCAATATACCACTGTTACTTGTTACAACCCTACTTGTTTTCAGAAAAATAAATTGTGACCACCTCAGAGTAGCAAATACCTTTCCCTTTTCCCACATGTTCTATAGCTAATAAAATGAGTGGACACTCTTAAAATTGTACCAGTTCTATTAACATTTGCATTTTGCTGTCTTTGATTTCTTTTAGAAGATTCATATTTAAAATTTTAATGTATAACATCCCGAATAATAGTTGTTTAACATATAACACTCATGACAAGGCAAATAAAAATATCAAAAGAAAACTTACTGAACAACTGAGACATAGGGATTGCAATGCCAAATGTCTACAGGGATGAGGCAGGTCATAGGAAGTGAAGTGGGCTGGAAGAAGATGGTTGGAGCAGTAGAAACCATGGTGAGCTGTTGAGCACAGGATACATCTAAAAAGAGAAGTTGCTATGTGACCGTAAGTCTTGATTGTAGGCCTAGTGTTGCCAGATTTTCTCTTTAAAAGAAGACAGAGATCCAGATTGTTTATGCCAAAGTAACTTTTTTCTTTTAAACTGAGGTCATACAAAATTTATCTACAAGCAGATTTATCTCATGGATGTCTAGTTGGGAACTCCTTGCTATAGGTAAATGACAATTTTTATTTGTACATGTCAGAGGATGATATCTTTCACCAAATTGAGGTTTTAAAAAAATGTATTATAACCATTTGAAAATGCCCTTCATTATATCACTCATAGTTAGCAACTATGGTATGTAGTGAATTTATGCCATATCCATATAACCTCAGAAGTCTAGATTTGGATTTTGAGTTACTCTATAAATTGAGCATCCTTTAAGGAAACCACAAGCATTCCAGTGGCATTTTTCTTCTCACAAATCAACAGCCTAGTAATTCTGGGATTAACCTTTGATTCTGTCTAACTACTATGTTATTTCTTCTGTTTTTATTTATTTGAGAGGGAGAGAGTGAGCAAGCAAACAAGCAGGGGCAGAGGGAGAGGGAGAAGCAGACTCAGCAGGGAGCCTGATATGGGGCTAGGACCCTGCGATTGTGACCTGAGCCAAAGGCAGCTGCTCAACCAAGTGAGCCACCTAGGCGCTCCGCTTCTCAGTTTCTTAGAGTTATGCTTTCCTCAGTTTCTACTCTTCTGCCATGGTCAGGACTATAATTGCTAGCTGCTCTCCTGCTCCCACTATCTGCCTCCTTCATCAAACCAACATGGCAATTCCAGTGGCATTCTCTTGTCTGTCACATCAAATGCAAACACTTCTAGTTACCTTTTAGCCCCATTTTGTAGTAATTTTATCCTTCAGCTCCTTCCTGTCATTCCCCAGTTTGTGCATCCATTTTATTTATTTATTTATAAATATTTTATTTATTTATTTGAGAGAGAGTGAAAGCGAGAGAAATCACAGAGGGAGAGGGAGAAGCAGACTCGCTGCTGAGCGGAGAGTCCAATGTGAGGCTCAATCCCAGGACCCTGAGATCATGACCTGAGCCGAAAGCAGACGCTTAACCAACTGAGCCACCAGGTGCCCCAGTTTGTACATCCATTTAATTACTCCAGTGTCTATGCACACTCTCACCTTTCTGCATTTTCTCATTACTTTTCTACCTTTTAGGATCTGTTCCCACCCCCAACAGTCTGGTCTGTTCCTCTTCACGGATTGACACAGGCCTAGCCATCAGATCTTCTTTCACTACACCTGACTGCTAGAAGCTATATGCTTTTAGGCAAGTGGTTTACCTTCTCTGAAATTGGTCTAGCTGTTTTAAAGGTTTCCTCTACTTTTGACATTCTGTAACTCTTCTTCCAACACATGTTGACCTCTTCTTTCAATTCCCTTATAATACTTCTAGTCTACCACAAAATAAATTCTTTATTTTTTTTCAGTTGTTATGCTTAATACTATAATTTTTCTCATTTATCTAACAGAGGGCTAAGTCTGTGCATCTACTGTGAAACTAGCATAGTACCAGTGGCTAGTTGGTTGATTTGAGCAATTTCAGTTTTATACGTAGCCCTAGGTGACTCATGTTCCAGGTTAGTACCATTAGCCTTTGAATTGAGAACGCTTGCAGGTCTTTCCTAGGATTTGCCTAACACAAATGACTATCCTTTGTTTTATTTTACTGTATGAATTGATACATACCATCCAATAGGGAAAAAGTGAATGTATTGGTGACTGAAGGGACCTGGGGCACTTCTTTGTGTGAACCAATTCAGTTTAAAATAAGATAGTCAGTCCTGAGCAGGGATTTGGTTTGGGGGTATGGAGAAGGTATAGAGGGTGTATAGTTTAAAGAAGGAGCCCAGGAATCGCAGAGGGATAAGGCTATTTGATCTGACAGTCAATTTTTTAATAAATAGCCAAAGGAGAAAATTATTGGACATGTAATCCACAGGAAGAAAGAATATGGTTTTTGTGAGGTAATTATACATCAGCCATCTGACAAGGTTCTTTGAGAGGGGTAAATAAGGTGGGAACAAGGAGGAGTCAGTGAACATTTAGATTTTCAAAAAGCCTTTAATAGATTTTATACCAAACACTGCTTTAAAAATGTCCTCCTACCATGGGGTTGGGGATAATGTTTAGTCATGCATAGAGATCTAGTTTAAACACAGAAAAAAAGGAATGGGTGGATTCAGTGAACTCCTCCTTGCATGGGGAGATTTTTACAGTAGGCTTCCTTTTGTTTTGTTTTTTTTTAACATTTTTATAAATGATTGTGGACAGTCAGCATAGTAACTCTCAACTGCTTCCCAATTTGTAATTGACACTGAGGGCTATTGTAGATAGTAAAATATCGAACTGAAGAGTATTTGCTGAAGGGTTGTTTCATAAGGTTATGTGAGAAGGCAGGAAAATGGCATAAGTGACTGTAACTCTAGATGGATCCTCCCATATTTTTCAACCCATGAAAAGTTCTAGGAGTTGTTATGTAGGGATCTCAGAAAACATTAGCTTTGGGTATTCTTGTGTCTGCATTAAGAAAAACCCACACTATATAGGACATAGTCATGAAGGGCATTACAAATAAAAGTATATTACTGTCTTGATTTAAAACTGATGCTTATTTACCTGTGTTATTTGTACAATTTGAGTTTTGAAGACTAGGTAGCAAAATGGGTCAGTGATTTAAATAAGAATTATTAATATAAGAAATGATTATATCATGTACAGAATGTCAAAGCAGAGAAAGAGGCAGAGAAAGGATGTTAGCCCAAAGAAATCCAGAGCCTAAATAGATTTACTACTATAGACTTCTTTTTTTTTTTTTTTAAAGATTTTATTTATTTATTTGACAGAGAGAGAGACAGTGAGAGAGGGAACACAAGCAGAAGAGGAGTGGGAGAGGGAGAAGCAGGCTTCCCACCAAGCAGGGAGCCTGATGCGGGGCTCGATCCCAGGACCCTGAGATCATGATCTGAGCCAAAGGCAGACGCTTAACGACTGAGCCACCCAGGCGCCCCACTACTATAGACTTCTTTGCTACATCTTAAAAGTTTGAACCAAGGGCTTCCTTTTGAATTTGAAAGATGTCTTTTTAAATGAATTTGCTTAAGTAGATATGTGGCAGATTAAAAAGAAAATGAAGCTGCTAGTCTGTGTATTCAGACTAAAAATTTCAGTTTTATTAAAAGCTTAGTTTAGGGGCGCCTGGGTGGCTCAGTCGTTAAACGTCTGCCTTCGGCTTAGGTCATGATCCTCGGGGTCCTGGGATTGAGCCCCCTGCTCCGCGGGGAGCCTGCTTCTCCCTCTCCCACTCCCCCTGCTTGTGTTCCCTCTCCCGCTGTGTCTGTCAAATAAATAAAATCTTTAAAAAAAAAAAAAAAAAAAGCTTAGTTTAAATTATGTTTAAAGAGTAGTTAGGGAACATTAGTGCTTTCCCATCAAAAGCTCCATTGATGTCATTGCAATAGGCTGTATTGGAGAATCGTTGAGTTGACATGGTGTTTCTGGTTTGCATACAAACCAGGGAGCTATTCTACACATGATGTGTAGATACAGAGCCTAGGTTGTGACCCAAGCATATAAATTGACCTCCAGTATTTTTGGAAGGCTTAATTTTTTTTTAATACTGAATGATGAATTTTTAATTTTTTAAAATTCCAGTATAATTAACATACAGTGTAATATTAGTTTGAAGTGTACAGTGTAGTGATTCTCCAATTCTACACATTACTCAGTGCTCATCATGGTAAGTATATTCTTAATCCCCTTCACTTATTTCACCCATCCCCCCAAAGAAAAGAGAACTAGTGGAAAAAAAGACTGAATGATGACTTGTATTCTATAATTTATATTCTGGGTCCCTGGTGCAATTATTAATACAGATCTGTTTCTGTCATATAATACATAGTTTTATTGTGACTTTTCCTATAGAAGGTTAATTTAAGGACAGCTGGGAAAGCTGAAAAAAAATGAATACATCATCTACAGCATGTCACCAAGAACAGAGGAAGCTAGATATATGGCTAAGAGCTATAAAATAAAATAGAGGCAGTTTCTGGGTGAGTTTTCTGAAGGCTATGTATTCCTTTTGGCAGCTTTTTCTAAGTTGAGCATGATGATTATGCCTTTCAAGAATGATGGCAATGCCTAAAGGGCAATCCATCTGTTCACAACTTTTTCATGAGTGTGAAATTTGCATCAAAAGCCCCATTGGACTTAGATACTTGTGACATATAATTTCTTGAATTAGCAGCAGTGCTCTGTCCTTACAGGTACGTGGTAACTTTTTGAAGGCCTGAAACTAATCTGTTCCTGGTACCCTCCTATCTAGATATTTGTACCCAGAGTATTAAGTAATGAACGGCCAGGATAGATACAGTGGTTGTTGAGGTTGGTAACAATTAGCTGGCTCTAATAATCACACCCTAGGTGGAAGAGAAGTGTTTCTGCAGAATCCTTCAAAGCTCTACCTGTACAGGGAGATTGTATCAGGCTTGAACAGTTAAATTTGATTGTTAAACATTTCAGAGGGGAGACTGCTCTCATGAATATCTGAATTACCTTAAACTTGTCTTCAGGAGGACATCTCCCTGCTACATCCAGTCCATCAGCAATTCTTGTCAGCTTTATGTCTCAGATTGTCTTCAGTGTCTCCATTTCATCTCCATTGCCACTACCCTGCTTCAAGTTGCCATCATCTCTAACTTGGTCTACTGCAAACATAACTGGCCTCCTCTCTTCCACTCTTGCCCCATTGACAATTCTCTACACAGCAGCCAAGCTCATCTTTTAAAAAAATATAAATCTGATCTAGTAATTCCACTACTAGGTATTTACCCAAACACTGTGAAAACATTAGTTCAAAAAAATACAGCACCCTTATGTTTATTCAGCATTATTTACACTAGCCAAATTATGGAAGCAGCCCAAATGTCCATCGATAGATGAATAAGATATGGTGTGTGTGTGTGTACGTACGTACACCCCAACATGGATGGATCTAGAAAGTATAATGCTAAGTGAAATAAGTCAGGCAGAGAAAGACAAATACCATATGATTTCACTCGTGGAATTTAAGAAAATAAATAAAATAAAAACAAAAAAGACTCAGAAGAAACTGGTGTTTACCAGAGGTGAGGTAGGTGGGGAGGTACATGAAATAGGTGAAGGGGATTAAGAGTACATTTAATATGATGAGCCTTGAGTAATGTATAGAATTGGTGAATTGCTGTATTGTACACCTGAAACTAATATAACATTGTATGGTAGCTATACTGGAATTAACATTTTTTAAAGTTAAAAAAAGATATAGCCCGTGGTTTCTGCGCAGACGCAAGTCAGGGTCTGGGTTTGCACTCAAACTGATCTGGACTGGCAGGAGGTCTTGTCAGGGCAGTGGCTATGGCTTGAGGGGTAGTTTTGATTTCTGTTTGCCTGAGTTATGAGATAAGCTGGCAAGAAGAGCTTAAGGAAAAATGTGAGACAAAGGTTGGTGAGTACAAGCAGGTGGGCAGTAAAGGTCAGCTCTTAGGATCTAGCTGGTAACAAAACCACTGAGAGAACAAATGCCACCATTGTGAGCAACACATATTTTCCCTAACAGGCATGACTGGAATGAAAAAAAAAAAAAAAAAGCCACTGAGAAGGAGTATAAAAAACATATATACATATGCAGGTGTACACTTTTGCAGTTGTGTAGATTTATGGTAGATATCAAGTAATTCTTCCTAAGAGCACAAAACACACCCTGTTCTCGTTTAAAATGAATAGGAAATTTGTTGGATTCTGACAGTGTCTGATCATTGGACTTCTTCCTTTATGACATCCACACAAGTCGTGTGCTCACTTCCCCAAGATGGCGGTTATGGTTATGGATGGTTATGGCTTAGAAGTGGCCACAGGGAATGGGTGGCGACTCCACCTAGGGATTACTGAGGTCGTGTTTGTGGAAGATGTAGATTCCTTCATGAAACAGCATGGGAATGAGACTGCAGATACAGTACTAAAGAAGCTGTATGAACAGTACCAGAAGTAAAAGTTTATGGAACTCAAACCTTGCTCAAAAGAAAAGGAGCTAGAAGGCCAGATTTCTGAAATTAAGCAGACTTTAGAAATTCTAAAATACATGCAGAAGAAAAAAGAGTCCACCAGTTCACTGGAGACCAGATTCTTACTGGCGGTAACCTGTATTGCAAAGCTTCAATTTCTCCTACTGATAAAGTGTGTCTGTGGTTGGAGACTAATGTAATGCCTGAATATGATATTGATGAAGCTCAGGCATTGTTGGAAAAGAATTTGTTGACTGCCACGGAGAATCTTGATTACCACAGAAGTCAGTATGGCCAGGGTTTACAATTGGGATATAAAAAGAAGAAACGAAGATGATTCTACCAAGAACAAAGGTTAATGCTGGCAATTAAAAATGTGGTTCAGGCGCCTGGGTGGCTCAGTTGGTTAAGCGTCTGCCTTCAGCTCAGGTCATGATCCCAGGGTCCTGGGATCGAGCCCCACATCGGGCTCCCTGCTCCACGGGAAGCCTGCTACTCCCTCTCCCACTCCCCCTGCTTGTGTTCCTGCTCTCGTGCTCTCTCTGTCAAATAAATATGTGGTTCAGTTTTCCAAACATGTTATTTTAAATACCCCAAAGTTTATCCCTAAATGTTGACATGACTTTGATTTTTTTTTTAACAGCAGGAACAACAATTAAAACTTAAAAAAAAAAGACAAACACTTTATTATAAAAACAAAATTAGTTTCAAATATTTTATGAAATTAGCAGTATTTTCATTTTTTTTATTTCCAACAAAGTAAATCTACTTTCATCTTTTTTGGTTTTTCATAAAAAAAGTCTTAGCTAAAATGGCTGAGGTATGCTATGGAAGCTGAATTCTGGACACTTTTCTTTATTGGCTGATGTTACTCTCACTTGATTTGGTTAAACCAATGTAGAGGTAGGAAAAACAGTTGAAATATTTCCAAACTTTTCTTTAGTACATATGAGGCTTTATGGCTCTCTGTTGCTGTTGTTTGTCATATTTATATAAATGGATTTTCATTAATTACTGTTTAGCCAATAACGATTATAATATTCTGTGCTTTTCAAGAAATGGTAATTTGCCTCCCTAAACAGTAAGAGGGCTATCGAGATCCCTTTTTCTTACCCCATAGAAGTGCACAGTGTCTTTGCAATGCCAACATAAGGGAGATCTTGGCCAACATGAAATAACAAAATTCTTTAGCCACTCAAAACTCTTGGCTAAGGCAATTTTGTATTTCTTAGCAGTTCTCCAAAGCAGCTGAACAAGAATATTAATATAAATATAAATCTGCAGTGGTTGAAAAGATTTGTGAGCTTTTTTATTCATGATAAAACCTCATAGAGTAGAAAAATTCCTGTGGAAAGCCTTTGGTACAGTGGCTAGCATTGGGTGACACAGATTCTGATAAAAACACAAATATATTATTCCATCTCCATGTAGTACAACATAGACTCGTACAATGTTTTGTATTTGTATTTCATGATACTAAAACATTGAAGTTAAAAAAAAAAACATCCACACAAACCAATCCTAAACATTCTTTACATTCTTGTGTTCCTTCTATGTAGTATATGTCCACTACTGTTAAATCGTGTTGAAAACCAGGTAATTTGTTGATGGCTTACTAAAATAAACAGTTAAAGATGCCTCTATTGCATCTTATATTTAAATACATTTTTCAGAGGCCTCATTTACCCTAAAACTTAATAGAAATTAATTTTCAAACAAAGGGATACTTAATATATACTAAAGTAGCAATGTATTTCATAAATAGTGTAATATATAATGAAAGGAGGTCTTTGTAAAAAAAAATACATTTAATTTTAGTTAAGTGGATTTCTCAGGCTTTTGTTCATACCATAATAGTCTATGGCATGATATTTTATGATTTTTTTAACTTTATACAGCTTCTGATTCTGAACTTGATCCCCTTGCTTTTCTTGGAATGTGGGAAGATATTTAAAAATTGTTTTTTCCTGAGTGGGGGGGGTTGGGGTGTGTGTGTGTGTATGTGTGTGTGTGTGTGTAAAAACATGGACCAGTATGACTGAAATGAAAAACTCTGTAGGTCAGTCAGTTGGTTATCGCTATCTATAGCTGCTTACAAGGAAGTTGGAAACACTGATGCTGCTACTCAGGTAACAGAGATCCCCAGGCAAATGAGAATGCTGATTGTGTGATTCACATTTTTAACTTGATTGTCCATTTTGGGACTTAACCTAATTTAGCCTATTTTTAGTGGGCCAGTAATATTTCATGTGAATGTGGCCTCTTTCAGTATCAACAGGAAATTGATGGTGAAGGTTGGACTGATTATCTCAGTCACATCAATTTCACTAAATTGGTATTCCCCTACCAACAACAGGGGTTAGAATACCACCTGGGAAATGTATCTAAACAGTCTAATAGATGATTTTTTTCTAATCCTCTGTGGGATCTGTCGAGTGCAGTGTCTCAAATAGTACCAGGTATACCAGACAATTAATAAATATCATTCTGTAACTTGGTATGTGACTGGTGAACAAGATTAGCAAGAAGGGAGAATATCTTGTAGCAGGTGCCCTGGGTAAAACTTGCAATCTAAGGGTTTTTAAGCACGTGAAATTTTGCTTGCATGCTCTAATGTGCCATTTCTTATATTCTAAATTTCTCAATGGAAAAAAACCCCTGATCTATGCCGTCCTATACCAGAATGAATTATTACCTAACCTCATCTATCCTAACTAGCTTGGTCATGTTCAGTAAAATGAATTAAACTTAGAAAGATAATAGTATTATGCCATACTTGGTGAATGTCACTTATCTCTACTATTTATATTTTTCATTATAATCTGGTTATGAAATATTCCAAGAATGCTCCAGGAAGTACATAGAATAATATAAAGGTCACCATGTAGCCATTCACAGTTTTGTCAAATCTTAACATTTTGCCGTATTTGTTCTCAATATATTTTTTTAAGAAACTGAACAATTGAAACTTCCATTGTAACTTTTACTCCCTCTCTTCCCAGAGATAACTACTATCCTGAATTTGGTGTTTATAATTCCTTTAAATGTTTCTGCACTTTTACTACATATTTGCATATGAAGTTTTGAAACTTTTTATAAATGACATCACTCTGAATATATTCTTCCCCAATTTGCTATTATCACTCAATTTTTATGTTTTTGCCATTTATCCATGTTGATAGATGGGAATGTAGTTCATTCATTTAAATTGCTTATAGTATTCCATTATACAATGTGAGAGGTTAAGCCAACTGTGCAGTTAGAGGATGCAGTCCCCGTAAGACTGTCCATACTTCAGCTACCCAACCCCATTTGTTGTGTCTGTTAATCCTCACTCAGGCTAAGGTATGTTTCTTCATGTATAATTTTAGATTATAAACATATCATAAGGGGATTCTGTCTGTGGCTCTTTCATGTGGCTTCATGTCGCTCCAGAAAGTTTTAGCAATTGCTTCCACCAAGTCTCCAGAGGTACTACTGACCCAGAGCCACTTTTCTTTCATGGTGTTTTATTGGTTAAGGGTTTCTTGGATCATGTAGTATAATTTCAAACCCCCGACCTGTGTGAGGACAGACCACTGGTTATAAATACAGAGGTATAATCTTCTCCACCCAGGGCTTTGGATAAAACCATTTTTTCTTTTCTCCCTTTTGTGGTTAAGTGGGTTTTCACTGAAGTGTAGTCCTTTAAGGATCCAGACATTATGAGAGAATATCTCATTTTCTACTCCCTGCCTTACTTGGATCTTAAGGACTCTCCTGTCCCTACGTAAGCATTAAAACCCAAGCCCTTAGTTTCATGAGATAGGCAAACTCCTTAGAACTTCTGCAGCATTAACTCATGTGCTTACTGCTCTAGTTTTCAGTTCCCAGTGTAGTTTTTGCTTACTTTTAAGGTAAGCAAAATATCCAGGGGTCTCCCAGAGTCTTCCCTGCTTGTTTCCTCCTTAAGACTTCTCTGTGGCCACTTTTTTTTTTTTTTTTAATTTTACAGAGAGAGAGACCCACAGAGTGAGCTTACATGAGTGGGGGGAGGGGCAGAGGGAGAGGAGAGAGAATCTCAGGCATACTCCCTGCTGAGCACAGAGCCTGACTCCGTTCAGTCCCCAACCATGAGATCATGATGTGAGCCAAAATCAAGAGTCAGATGCTTAACCAACTAAGCCACCCAGGTGCCCCTCTGGGGTCATTTCTGTTGGGGGTCTCAGACATTACCTCTTGAGGCTATTTGTAGTTAGTAGGTGGTTTGGGGGAATAGCTGAGCTTTAGGGATACTTTTGGCTTGATCATAATTCTAGGCTTGCACATTGTATTGTTAGTACTGGTACCTCTTGCTGCATCAAAATATTACTAATCTTACTTCTAAGGGATTCTTAATACCATGACAGAGAAAATAATAAGTTATCAAAATTCTTTTTCTGTAAGATCACTTATTAAATGGAAGATATTTCAAAGAAAATGCTACCTTAATTTTCAACTCAAGAATCCTAATTCACGCTTTCTATTCTCTTCCTAGGATGTGTGCAGTGTTTGGTGGAATCTATTGTCTTCGCCATTCAGTACAGTGCCTTGTTGTGGACAAAGAATCCAGAAAGTAAGGATGATATGTTACGTTCCTATAGTTGCACCCCAAGCACAGGTGAAAGATGCTAAAGTCAATTTAAAAAAAAATGATTCTTCAAAGATCCTCCTTGGTATTAATATCATATCAACCTTGATTAAAAGTAATTTGTATTTAGATCCTCCAGAACAAGAAAGTGAGTTCAGAATATAGAAACTAAATTAATTTCCCTGCAGTATAACTATAGCTCCTGATCATCCAAGCCTGGAAGACAAATCATTTCAGCTGCCGGGGGTGGGTAGTGAGTGATGTTAGTTTTCCTTGTGGCCTTACCTCCTCTAATTGATTTTTATCAGATGACAACAAAGCCCTCTGTTATTGCATTTTTAAAAATGGAGCTCACCTAAAGACTCATGAGATTAATCTCTGCTGATAATACATGTCACTCCCAAGAGAAAAAACATTTTAATGACTTTTTAGGTAGATTGTTGTCATAAACTATGCTACCCTGTTATCTGAGGATAAATTCTTATACAATCATACTAGGCCTGCAGACTGGTTTAGGTTTGAAATAAGAATGTACCTGCTTTTAGAAAATGCCAAGCACTATCTATTTATGTCTATGTTTTTATGTTTCAATTATATTTTTCTAGGATTTATTATTTAGTTACTAAGATACACCCTTGTCTGAATTACACTAAGTAGTAGTCTTTGATTTCTGTGTTTAAATTAAAACTGGATTAAGTTTTAGGAGCTGTTTAAATTACTATGTATTTTTCTTTCTAGTTACGTGTTGTTAAGCATCTAACCTATATCTCTAATATGACTATTTTTAGGGGTATATAAAGAAATGGTATTGTTCAGACCATAAAATACTTTAATATCGTGAACTGGAAGCTTAAAAATAGAAAATTTAAGCTGTTTTATTTTACAGTAATTTTGTATAGTCTAAGCGGCATAATTTCTTATAGACTAATTATAACACGAAAAGCTGGTATTTTGAGATATGGTGGAGAAAAATTCAAGTCTAGAACATGTAATATTTAGACAGTGAATTTGACTTAGAAAGTAATTCTCTAGTATAAGATAATATAAACACACAGTTTAAAGGCTTGTATGTAAAGTACTTTTAGCACCTTAATGCAAAGGTACCACATAAATGAAAAATGATAATGTATAGTGAAAAATCTTTGAAGGCCCAGGATATTCATATACTGGGTCATGAATAACTCTGTGGAGGTTCATGAAGGAATTGTTGTTTTTAAGCCTCTTAGAGTCATTTTTCCTTATATAGTCATTTTGAAGCACGAATGTGTTCCCATGATGGAAAGCCAGATAGTGAATTATTTTTATTTGGTGTTTATTTACTTACATCCTTTTACCTTTTTTGGGCCCAAATCCAGTTCTACTTGTTACTCTTAGTGACAAGAAGAATTTACATGGCTCATGTTTCTTTTTTTGGAAAATGGCTACATTAAGTACAGTAATAACATTTGTTCAACTAAAGGTTACATTTACCTTAACTTTGATGTAGTTTTTATTATAAACTCTGAAGAGAGGAATTCTTCCTTGCAACAAATAGCTGGGGGCCAAGGGTCTAAAGACCAAACATTGGTAGTTTTCAAATTTTAATGTGCCTAAGAATCACCAGGTAAACTTGTTCTGTTCTTGTTTTTGTTTTAAGGGAGATTTCTGTGCCTCACCCTCAGAGAGTGAAATTGGATAATGTGGTTAGAATGGAGTCAGGGAACTTGCAGTTTTGAGGAACACCCCAAATGAATTTAATGTAGGTGCTCCATAGATGACACTAAGAAACACTGATCTGTAATGTAAAGTTCAGGATCTAGCCAGTATTCTAGGATAGAGTGGGAGCTTTAGATCTTAATCCATTCTAGGCCCTTATGAAAATGATTCTTCCAGATCTATTGGAGTCAAATATGAATCTTATTTATTTTTTTGTTTTTTGTTATTTTCTTTAAGCTATAAATGTGGTTTTTTCCCCCAAGTTTTTATTTAAATTCCATCTAGTTAACATAAAGTGCAGTATTACCTTTAGGTGTAGAATTTAGTGATTCATCACATACAGTACCCGATGCTCATCACAAGTGCCCTCCTTATAGCCATCACCTGTTTAACCCATCCCACCTCCCCTCTAATAACCATCAGTTCTCTATAGTTGGTCTGTTTCTTGGTTTGTCTCTCTTTTATTCCCGCCTATGTTCATTTGTCTTGTTTCCTAAATTCCACATATGAATGAAATCATATGGTGTTTGTCTTTATTTGACTGACTTATTTCGCTTATCGTAATAGTCTCTAGCTCCATCCATGTCATTGCCAATGGCAGGATTTCATTCTTTTTGATGGTTAATATTCCATTGTGTATATATATATACCACATCTTTATCCATTCATCAGTTGGTGGACATTTGGGCTCTTTCCATAAATTGGCTATTGTTGATAATGCTGCTATAAACATCGGGTGCATGTAGCCCTTTGAATCAGTATTTTTCTTTCCTTTGGGTAAATACATAGTAGTATAATTGCTGTGTTTTAGGGTAGTTCTATTTTTAACTTGGTGAGGAGCCTCCATACTATTTTGCAGGGTGGCTGCACCAGTTTGCATTCCCACCAACAGTGTAAGAGGGTTCCCTTTTCTCTACATCCTCACCAACAGCTCTTGTTTCCTGTATTGTTAATTTTAGTCATTCTGACACGTGTGAGGTAATATCTCATTGTAGTTTTGATTTGTATTTCCCTGGTGATGAGTGATGTTGAGTATCTTTTTATGTCTCTTGGCCATCTGTGTGTCTTCTGCCCATTTTTTAACAGGATTATTTGTTTTTTGGGGTGTTGAGTTTGATAAGTTCTTTAAATATTTTGAATACTAATCCTTCCTCAGATAAGTCATTTGCAAATATCTTCTCCCACTCCGAAGGTTGCCTTTTAGTTTTATTGATTGTCTCCTTTGCCATGCAGAAGCTTTTTATTTTGAGGAAGTCTCAGTAGTTTATTTTTGCTTTTGTTTCCCTTGCTTCAGGAGACATATCTACAGCCAGTGTCAAGGAGGTTACTGCCTCTGTTCTCCTCTAGGATTTTAATGGTTTCCTGTCTCACAGTTAGGTCTTTAATCCATTTTGAATTTATTTTTCTGTATGTTGTAAGAAAGTGGTCCAGCTTCATTCTTTTGCATACTGCTATCCAGTTTCCCCAGTACCATTTGTTAAAGATACTGTCTTTTTTCCATTGGATATTCTTGCCTGCTTTGTTGAAGATTACTTGACCACATAGCTGTGGGTTCATTTCTGGGTTTTCTATTATGTTCTATTGATTTATGTGTCTGTTTTTGTGCCATTTCCATATTGTCTTGATCACTACAGCTTTGTAATATAACTTGAATACTGCAGTTGTAATGCTCCAGCTTGCTTTTCTTTTTCAAGATTGCTTTGGCTATTTGAGGTCTTTTGTGGTTCCATACAAATTTGAGGATTCTTTGTTGTAACTCTGAAAAATGCTGTTGGTATTTTGATAGGGATTGCATTAAATGTGTAGGTTGCTTTGGATAATATAGGTATTTTAACAATATTTGTTCTTCCAATCCATGAGCATGGAATGTTTTTCCATTTCTTTGTGTCATCTTCAGTTGCTTTCATAAATGTTGCATAGTTTTCAGAGTACAGAGCTTTTACCTCTTTATGTTTATTCCTAGATATCTTATGGTTTTTGGTGATATTGTAAATGGGATCGATTCCTTGATTTCTCTTTCTGCTGCTTCATTATTGGTGTGTAGAAGTGCAACAGATTTCTTTTTGTTGATTTTCTATCCTATGACTTTACTAAATTCGTGTACCATTTCTAGCAATTTTTTGGTGGAATCTTTTGGGTTTTCTGTATATATAGTATCATGTCATCTGCAAATAGTGAAAGTTTGACTTCCTCCTTGCTGATTTGGATGGCTTTTATTTCTTTTTGCTGTCTGCCGAAACTAGGACTTCCAGTACTATGTTGAGTAGCAGTGGTGAGAGTGGACATCCCTGTCTTGTCCCTGACCATAGAAGAAAAGCTCTGTTTTTCCCCATTGAGGAAGATATTAGCTGTGGGTTTTTTGTATATGGCCTTTATGATGTTGAAGTATGTTCCCTCTATCCTATTTTGTTGAGGGTTTTTATCATGTTGTACTTTGTCAAATGCTTTTTCTGCATCTATTGAAAGGATTCTTACCCTTTCTTTTATTAATGTGGTGTATCATGTTGATTGATTAGCAAATATTGAATTGCCTTAGGAGCACAGGAATAAATTCCACTTGATCGTAGTGAATGATTCTTTTAATGTACTGTTGGATTCGATTTGCTAGTATTTTGTTGAGAATTTTTTTTAATCTATGTTCATGAGGGATATTGGCCTATAGTTTTCTTAATTAGTGGAGTCTTAGTCTGGTATTGGAATCAGTGTAGTGCTGGCCTCATAGAATGAATTTGGAAGTTTTCCTTCCATTTCTAGTTCTTGGAGTGGTTTGAGAAGAATAGATATTAACTATTTTTTAAGTGTTTGGTAGAATTCCACTGGAAAGCCATCTGGCCCTGGACTTTTGCTTATTGGGAGATTTTTGATTTTTTGGCCCTGACTCAGTTTCTTTGCTGGTTATTGCACTGTTCAAGTTTTCTATTTTTCTCTCTTCAGTTTTGGTAGTTTATATGTTTCTAGGAATTTATCTGTTTCTTCCAGGTTGTCCAATTTGTGGGCGTATAGTTTTTCATAATATTCTCTTATAATTGTTTATATTTCTCTGGTGTCAGTTGCTATTTTTCCTCTCTCATTTGTGATTTTATTTATTAGGGTGCTTTCTCTTTTCTCTTTGATAAGTCTGGGGTTTATCAATTTTTAAAATTTTTTCAAAGAACCAGCTCCTGGTTTCATTTATCTGTTCTATTGTTTTTTTTTTAGTCTGTATCATTTATTTCTGCTCTAATCTTTAGTATTTCTCTTCTTCTGATGACTTTAGGCTTCATTTGTTGTTCTTTATCAGCTCTCTTAAGTGTAAGGTTAGGTTATTTGAGATTTTTCTTGCTTCTTGAGGTAGGTCTGTATTGCTGTATATTTCCCTCTTGTGACTGCTTTTGCTGCATCCCAAAGGTTTGGACCATTATGTTTTCATTTTCATTTGTTTCCATGTATTTTTTTAAACTTCTTCTTTAATTTCCTGTTTGACCGATTCATTCTTTAGTACCCTTTAGCCTCCATGTATATGTGGTCTTTCCAAATTTTTTCTTATGATTGACTTCAAGTTTCATAGTGTTGTTATCATAATTATGCATGGTATGTTACCTGGTATGTGATCTGTTCTGGAGACTGTCCCGTGTGCACTCGAAAAGAATGTGTATTCCCCTGCTTTAGGATGAAATGTTCTGAATATATCTATTAAGTCCATCTGGTCCAGTGTGTCATTCAGAGCCACTGTTGCCTTCTTAATTTTCTGCTTAGATAATCTATCCATTGCTGTAAGTGGGGTGTTAAAGTCCCCTACTATTATTGTATTATTATCAGTGAGTTCCCTTATGTTTGTTATTAGTTGTTTTATATATTTGAGTGCTCCCAAGTTGGGGGTGTAAATATTTACAGTGGTTAGATCTTCTTGTTGGATATTGCCCTTTATTATGATATAGTGCCCTTTTTCATCTCTTATTAAAATCTTTGGATTAAAGTCTCATTTGTCTGATAGAAGTATTGCTACTCTGGCTTTCTTTTTCCATTTGCATGAGAAATGTTTCTCCATCCCCTCACTTTCAATCTGCAGGTGTCTTTAGGTATAAAATGAGTCTCTTATAGGTAGCATATAGATGCGTCTTAGGTAATCCATCCTGACACCCTTTGGGTCATTTAGTCCATTTACATTCAGAATAATTATTGGTAGATATGAATTTAGTGCCATTTTATTATTTGTTTTGTCATTGTTTCTGGGGATTTTCTCTGTTCCTGTATAGTCTTTTCATTTTTGGTCTTTCCTTCCCACTCAGAGAGTTCCCTTTACTATTTTTGCAGGGCTGGTTTAGTGGTCATGAACTCCTTTAGTTTTTGTTTGGGAAACTCTTTATCTCTCCTATTCTGAATGATAGCCTTGCCGGATAGAGTATTCTTGGCTGCAGATTTTTCCCATTCCGCAGTTTTAATTTATCATGTCCCTCTCTTCTAGCTTGTCACTCTTCTGTGGAGAGATCTACAGCTAGCCTTATGGGTCTTCCTTTGTTTGTTAGGGATTTCTTTTGTCTTACTGCTTTTAGGATTTTTTCTTTATCACCATATTTTGCAAATTTACCTATAATATATCTTGGTGTTGGCCTGCTTTTGTTGATTTTGATGGGAGTGCTCGCTGTCTCCTGGATCTGGATGTCTGTTTCCTTACCCAGATTGGGCAGGTTTTCAGCTATTATTTCTTCAAATAAACCTTCTGTCCCCTTTGCTCACTCTTCTCTTCTGGGACTCCTATGCTACAAATGCATTATGTTTAATGGAGCCACTGAATTCCCTAAGTCTATTCCCATGATACATAATTCCATAATTCTTTTTTCTCTCTTTTGTTCAGTTTCATTATTTTCCATTATTCTGTCTTCCATTATCACTTTTTTGTTCCTGTGCTTCTTCCATGCTTGTGGTCATAATATCCTGTCTGTTTACAATCTCAGTTATTGCATTTTTCATTCTAAGTGATTGTCTTTTATCTCTGTCGTAAGGGCCTCCCTGAAGTCTCCATTCTTTTCTTGAGCCCAGTCAGTATCCTTATGATTATTCCTTTAAATTCTCCATGCAGGCATATTACTTTATGTGTTTCAAATAGATCTCTGGCTGTGACCTCTTCTTGTTTCGTTTGGGATGAATTCCTCCATCTTGGCCTTTTGTCTAAGTCTCTGTCTTCTTCTTTGTGTTAGAAAAGCCCATTATGTGTCCTGCTCCTGAGAGTAATGGCTTTATGAAGAAGAGGTCATATAGTGTCCAGGACCTGGTGCTTCAGGGAGTATCTCTGGTGTGTGCTGGGTTTCACTCTGCTGCTGTGTTTTGGCTTTTCTGCAGAGGATCTCCTTGCCTGCAGTGGGGATTGTTTGGTCCTTGGGCAGAGTGTGGCAAGTTTTAACTAGGGTAGTGCTCTGGTCTGCTTGTTAAATGAGACCTGATGCTACTTCCTCTAGAACTGAAGCCTTGCAGAACTCTCTGTTTGGGAAATGTAGTGTTTTCAAGGTTTTCTGCTGGTCTTCTGGGGAAGGGGCCTGCTGTGTTGGGACTTAGGGACACTTGCCTGAGAAAGTGGTACAGGCAGAGTTCAAGGGGGTGGGACTTGGTATAAACAGGTTAGTCTGACAGTGTTGGCACTGTGCTGTTGACTGAAGCTTGTTTATGCTGAGTGGCTGGGGAGGGAAATGGTGCCAGCCAGCTCCTTTATCCCCAGAGAGGGATCTCAGTGCTTATTGCTCTCAGAGAACCACTTTCAGAAGAGTATTTGTCCCAAGCATTTTTCAGATCACTGTTTTCATACTGTCTCTGGGTTGCTTGCTTGCCTGGAGCAATGCACTGCACTTTGGGCTCTATCCCAGCCAAACATGCAGACTTTTATTTTTTTATTTTTTTAAGATTTTTATTTATTTATTTGACAGAGAGAGACACAGCGAGAGAGGGACACAAGCAGGGGGAGTGGGAGAGGGAGAAGCAGGCTTCCCGCTGAGCAGGGAGCCCGATGCGGGGCTCGATCCCAGGACCCTGGGACCATGACCTGAGCCGAAGGCAGCCGCTTAACGACTGAGCCACCCAGGTGCCCCCGCAGACTTTTATTTTATTATTTATAAAATCAATTAATTAACATATAGTATATTATTAATTTCAGAGGTAGAGTTTAGTGATTCATCAGTTGCATGTAACACCCAGTTTTCATTACCTCACGTGCCCTCCTTAATGCTCATCGCCCAGTTACCCCATCCCCCCAACCCACGTTCCCTTCAGCAACCCTCTGTTTGTTTCCTATAGTTAAGAGTCTCTTATGGTTTGTCTCCCTCTCTGATTTCATCTTATTTTATTCTTCCTTCCCTTCCCCTATGTTCATCTGTTTTGTTTCTTAAATTCCACATATGAGTGAAATCATATATTTGTCTTTCTCTGACTGACTTATTTCACTTAGCGTAGTACCCTCTAGGTCCATCCACATCATTGCAAATGGCAAGATTTCATTCTTTTTGATGGCCGAGTAATATTCCACTGTATATTCCACCTGTTGTCTATCCATTCATCTGTCAGTGGACATCTGGGTTCTTTCCGTATTTTGGCTCTTGTGGACATTAAGCATGTAGACACTTAAAAGTCCAAACTTTAGGGAAGTGCTGTGGTGGGAGCCTGTTCTGGTCTTTTGGAGGAGGGTCTCACAGTGTTGGGAGGCCTGCACATTTGACTGAAGGGCAGTTGCACAGAGCACAGAGGAATGGGATTTGGAGCAAGTAGGCTAAACTAAGCCAGTTGGGGGCAAGAAGCCCTTAGGAGGTGTCTCTACCTGTGGTGGGGGGTGGTAGAGGGAAATGGTGACTACTGCTGGTTCACCACCCCCCCCCACCCCGCCGGGAGAGGAGGAGACGTGTCTCTGTGAATGCCGCCTCTCACATAGGTGCTCCAGGAAGAGAGAACAGTCTCCCCTTGGGCCTTAGGTGATCCTCAGATGAGCTGTCTGCCCTCAGGTTGTTTACCTGTCATCTCTCCAGGAGTAGGGCAGTGCCCTCAGGGCTCTATCACAGCCAATCCAGAAGTCCTCTAAAACTGCAGTCTTTGAGCCCAGTTGGTTGCAAAAACTCACAAAAATCAACCCCTCTCATTTTCCCAGCCAGTGGCTTTGGGGAAGTGTTCTTGTGAGTTTCTCTCTGTGCTCCTTTCTTTCTCTTACCTTTCTGTGCAACCAGGGCTTCCTCCCTTCCACAGCACCTGTGATCCATTTCTCCCCCAAACCACGTCTCTGGACTTCCTACCTTCCTGGATGTGGCCTCTTCTCTCCCTGTAGTTGTGGAGTTTATTCTTTCAGTCCTCAGGTCAATTTCTTGCTCATTCAGAATGATTTGATAGTTACCTAGTTATGTTCGAGGGAAGAGAGAAGCCTAGGTTCCTTCTGCTAAGTCACAAACAAGCTCCTCTCCTGAATTTTAAATAGCAGACATACTGCTACTTACTTAACATTTTGTTTTATGTCTTCATGGAAAGACCTCAAACATAACAATTATTGCCCAGTAACTCCTAAGGCAATCATGGTCAGGTAGCCCTTGAATGAGAGAAAACCTGGAACTCCATCACTGCTGTGAATGACAGTGAGCAAGTCACTTTTCTCTGGGCCAGTTCCTTTATCTGTAAGATGAGTTAGATGAACTCTCCAGTAATCATTGAGTTTACTCCCATATATAACGTGCTTTGACTGTGTTAATAAAAGTACTTAGAAAGTACTTAGTTTTTCCTTAACATTTATAAATAAATTATCCCAACATGATTTATAAGCTTAAATATAGACCATTCTTACATACTAGGTAATCTTCAGTCCCAGTGAGAAATAAAAAAAAAAACTTCTGTGCGTATAAATGAAAGAGCAAAATGTCTACTTAGACCATCATATTATTTTATTAGACCTCCCATTTTCCAATGAATATTTTTTTTATTGTCCATCTTGGTTGTTTAAGATACAGCCATTTTGGATTCTGCTTGTGATTCTCTTACTTGAACATTTATTCCAAGCCACAATTATTTACTTCCTTAAGAATAGAACAGTTTTTAAATTTGACCTGCATTCATAGTATTCATGATACCTCCAGTAGTCTCACGATAGTGTGTTGCTTAAGTGATCTTTAAAAGTTTTAAGAGACCACCAGTACTTAAAAATTTTAAATTCATCCCCTTCACTAATAATTACCAAATTTATAATAATTTTTTGCCTTTTTAATAAGAATCCCATTTTGTGAAGTCAAACAGTCTCTATAAATATCTAAAGCTAGCATTGATTAAAGTTGACTCGGGCTAATTTATCTTTCCCAAACACTGCTTTCATGTTCAAAATCAAATACTTAAGAGAGCTACCAGTAATAGTGTTGCAGGATTACAGGGTTCTTGTCTCATGGAGTTGAAGAATGAATCTCGTGGACGCAAACGGTTGAAGTGAAGTGAAAGTTTATTAAGTAGAGGTGAGAGCAGAAAGGAAAGAAAACTCTTCTAGAGTGTGAGGGGGCCTGAATGGATTGCCACTGAGGGCTTTTAGTGGCAGTCTTTTATTGAGAACTGACTGGGAAGCTTGTTTCCTTGAGATTCTTGTGCCATCTTGGTTTGTTCCCTTATCTCTTGTTCAGCTTCTTCTCAGCGTCTCCACCTGCCGGGAATAGTTTTAGAGCCTAGTCAGGGGAGTCAGGGGCCTCCTATCTCTCCTACCTATACCTTAACCCCTTCCCTATTTATGAGACAGGACCTGTGGGCAGAAAGAGCTATACTGGAATTGTGAGGAGTGACTGTATATTTTTTAATTAGTGGGGGCTAGGGATAGCACAAGTCTCCAAGGAATCCGGAAGCAAGGCTATCAGGACCTTGAGGGGCCAGCTGCTGCCAAGATAAGGTTACTTTGAAACATGAAGACACTAAGGCAGCCATGAGTTCGTTGAGGAAGATCATGCTCTGAATGTTTCAGGTACCTATCAGTGGGCTGCAAGCTGTAAGGAGATTTTAATTTAAGTTACATTTCTTTTGCCTTTGTTTCCCACATCAATAGGAGTTAATTTGTCAGGACTTGACTATAAAGTGAGGGATAATTTTTTGAGGGAAAAAATCTTGAACTTAATATTTAGACATATCCAACATACATTTCTTTTTAAGGAACCCAAGTTCACTTAAACTTTAAATTGTTTATTTTAAGTGTAATTAGAATATTAATAAAGAAATCAGCAATGATTTGCATTTGTCTCCTTATGGTCTTAGATTGCTCTCTTTTCCTGTTTTTCTGTGTGGAACACTTGGCATTCCCTTTGGTGTAGCGAAGAACTATTCATGCTTGAGTTCTAAGGTCTAAGTTTATTTCCTGATTCCACAGGCTAGATCAGAACCCTCTGCTGGCCCCCTGAGCCAGGTCCCCTTGTACGATTGTAAATTCTATGTAAGAAAAGTCAGGATCTCATGACTGTATGTCCAGAAGCAAAGCAGGTTCATATCACCCATTATACTCGGTAGCTGTGTGTTAAATGAATGAATGAATCTTAAAAATCTGATGATAATCTTCTGGTGATTTCTTTTTACCATCCATTGAGTAAAGCTGTAGAAGCATAAACGATCATAGCATTGAATTCAGTGTGGTGATTACACATCAATGTATTGTACAAACTTTGAAAGAAATATAGAATATTAACCATACTTACTTTCAGATAGGTCTTATTTTTCATTTTTGTTTAGTTTGCTTTTCCTGAGAGCCACATTGAGTGTGCTCTCTTTGCTATATTATCCATTGGCTCTGCTTTTCAATTTTCAGAGGACAGATATCAACAATTCTTTTCTATACCCTGTCACTAAATTCTAATACTGGACCCCTCTGTTGACTGTTTCTAGAAACACTGAATGCTCTTGTTGAGCAGCTTTCTTTTTCTTTGCAGCTGTGTTGACTGTGTAAAACTCCTATAAAGCAGATCTGTCCATTTAGCAGTATAGTATTTGATACTGGGGTAGGGTATGGATGACCTTGGACTAGATATGTCTGTAACCAGTAGTCTGAATCTGATTACTTCAGCTGCTGTTCTTTTGTTCTTTTGTACTTCAGCTGTCTCACTTGCTAGAATTCCTGCTGTGAGTATTTCTTAGAGAGATCTTTTTTTCTGATGTCAGGAATAACTATACCTTTTCCAGATACTTGGAAGTTAGTAATGAATAGTATGTTAGAGCATGTGGGGTGACTGATCTTACTACCATTAGTCATTGTAGGAAAATTGCTGAATTTCTGATTTTAGCATGTCTCATTTGTAAAATGGTAGTGATAATATTCTATACATTTAACCTCCAGCAACCTCCAACCTCCATGCTAGTTTTATGGGAATAACGGGATGAATAAAACATGTACCTTGCCTTCGTGTACAAAGAGAGCAATAAACAGAGCAGTCTGTAAAGTCAGATAGACCTGGATGTATATCCCGGCTTCCCCACTTACTAACTGAATGGACTTTAAAAGTTGTTTAACCTCCCTGTGCTCCAGTTTCTGTATAAAGTAACTACCTTATTTGGTTATTATGATTATTAACAAATAAAGCAGATAGAACCATTTGTTACACATAGTAAGAGCTCAGTACATGTTAGCTAGTTGCAATTGTTAATGTAATTGGATACTTTGGAATCCCATGGAGGAGATATATCCTGAAGATCCTTCTGTGCCGAAGCTAAGGACTTTGGACTGTTATCAGTGGTGGTTTTAAGTGGGTATATAACACGATTAGATTTGCTAGTTTAAGTTATCAATTCTGGCAGTGATTTGGAAGAAACACTTTGATGATAAGAGATTCTTTTACCTCCTAAATCAGAGATTTTGAATCTTTGGTTTTGTCTCCACACTGTTCACATGCATGGAATACTTCCATTGCCTATCCATCCATTAGCCATCCATGCAACAAGTATTAGTTGTTTTCTGTGTCTCATGTGCTAGGAATATAGCCGAGAACAAGACAATCATGGTCTTTGTTTGCATGGAGCTTAGAGTCTACTGGGGAACATTAAAGAAAAATAAATTAATGAGATAATTACACATTGAGATCTTTTCATTATGCAGATCTAGCTCTGTCCCTCCCTGTGTAAAAAGCTTCAGTGGCTTTATATCACTTCTGAATAAAGTGTAAGACCCTTTTACATGACATGTGAGGCTCTGGGATCTGGCCTCTGCCTGCCTTTCTAAGCTCATCTCTCTTCCCTCCCTGCTTCCATTTTATTGTCATTTAACACTGAACTGTATGTGGATCCCTGTACTTTTCTCATTTGCCTCTGTACCCCTGCAAATGCTGCCCTTCTACCTGAAATGTTCTTCTTATTTGCTTGCTTAACTAGTTTTCATCCTTTAAAAGCAGCTAACGTTACCACTTTCTCTGAGGAGCATTCCCTGATACTCCACCTTTACCCCCTAAGCTTAGTTAGATATCTTCCCTTAGTACTCTCATGATGTCCTGTCCTCATTTCTTATCCCTGGACTTGGGTATTATCTTACAGTTGCCTGTGTCTGCATCTTCATTATATTGGGAGCTCCTTAAGGATAAGATATTTTTATTCTTATATCTTAGAACATGCTTGGCACATGATTGTTATGCCGTCATTTACATCAAACAAATGAGCTACTGACTTGCTAGCAGTCCATTATCTTATTAGACTAAACACAAGTCTAAGGCAGTATAGTAGAGATGAAGAAAAGAAGCTACTTTCAAGAAATCTTTATAAGGTAGAATCAAAATTGAGTAGCAGATTAGATATGGGAAGAAAGTTTCTAAGCTAGGGAACCTGACTGCTGGTCATGTCATTACATGAGATAGGTATTCCAAGGGGGGAAACAGGTAAGGAGTCATGATGAACTCAGTTTGGGGTATGCTAGGTTTATTTATTTTATAAAAAGATTTTATTTATTCATTTGAGACAGAGAGATAGAGAGAGCATGAGCAGGCAGAGAGGCAGAGGGAGAGGGAGAAGCAGACTACCCGCTGAGCCAGAAGCCAGATGTGGGGCTTGATCCCAGGACCCGGAGATCATGACCTGAGCCAAAGGCAGACACTTAACCATCTGAGCCACCCAGGTGCCCCAGGGGTATGCTAGGTTTAAAAAGAGTTTGGAGTCTATCCAGAAACACATTGAGAAACACAAAAAGAAATAGATAAGACACAGTTAAAAATATGGATACAGAGCTTGGGATTGGTCAGAACACAGAATCATAGATTTGGAGTTATCTATCTGTTAATGTATTTGAAACTATTGGAGTGGATTTTTACCCAAGAAAAATGAATGATAAGCATTTGGAATCGTTTTATTGAAGAGGTGACATTTGAACTAATGTGTTTTAGAAAGCATGGAAGGGCATAGTGAATAGAGAGAATTATTTTGTTTCCTTTAATGATTGGGGATCTTCAATTTTTCTTAATTATGTATTATTATTTCATGTGATTGCTGCATTTCTTATCATACAGTTAGTTGGGATATTCTGAAAATCATAGACATTGGATACTTGTTATAATGTTATATTTCTCTTCTGGGCCAAATTCCAGATAAAGAGTTTTCATCTTGCTGAGCATTTTCTTCCTTATCATTTTGCTGTATATGTCCTCATATCATTGAACCAAGAATTGAATAACTGTTGTGATTTTTGATTTGGAAAACTCACCTCTAGAAATGTTCTGTCTGGACTCAGTGATTCTTACGATCAGCCTGGTCCTTGTGTCTCCGTAATTGAGAACTCCTATCGTGTTCCTCCTCAGTTTACTATTTATGAAGCTCAGCAAGGCCCTCAACTAAATCCAGAATACTGTTAATCTTTAATGGCTTCCTCAGGTTTATGTGGAAGGGTGTTTTAATGTCTCTGGCAGTACTGTTTCATTGTGCTATTTTCCATTACTTAAGTGTCACCTAATTTTTTATATTAATCTTTATAGTACAAAGTCTAAGTCTCGGTCCCAAATTAATATTCCTTTCTTCATTTTTCTCCTAATTAGGCCTAATATATGATAGTAAGTCAAGTATCTGGGGGGAAAACAAACCTTATTCCTTACTTAAACATGCTTTGGTTTGAACAGCCTTGCTCAGGCCTAGAGCCTTAGTACTTCAGAGTAAGACTATCAGGTGAGTTGTTACCATCATCTACCAGATTGGGCATATGTGACCATCACATCAATTTCTGCAGAAATCACCTTTTTTTTTTTTTTTGTAGCAATAGCTCTTGACTTTTCTCTACCTAGCACAGCCTAAAACTACAACAGTAACAGTGGCATGCTCGACAGTGATTTTTCCCCGGGATTTGGGAGTTTATCAGAATCTCCAGGGGTACTTATAATTTGAAAAAGTCCCCCAGGTGTGATTCTGATTTGCTCCCTCTTCCTCCTCCTTCTCCTCCTCCTCCTCTTCTGAGAATCACTGTTTCATCTAGAAAGCTTCAGCATAAGTAGGCACATTTATTGGTATATTGACCTATATACTCCCTAATCCTCCTACACCCTTACCTCCCTTTTGAGTGGTACTAGTAGTTCTTTCTAATACCATAACTTCTGAAACCAGTTTCTACCTGTCACCAAGGGTGTAGCTACCACCAAAGCAGCCCTGTTAGTGTTTGGAAGCCTACAAAACAAGATCTCCAGTAGCTTGAGGGCCAGATTTAATGGTGTGGTTTATTTAAATGGGAGTCCTTTGCGAAGACTTAGACTAAGAGTCCAGGCTTTATACTAACACCACCCCCCCACCACCAATTTTATTCCAACATTTTATGATGAAAATTTTCAAATCTACACCAATGTTGAAAGAATTCCAGGATGAATATTTGTATATCCACAACCCAGATTCTATAATTAGCATCTTAATATATTACTTGCTTAATCATGTTTCTACCCAAATATTTATTCCTCTATCCATCTGTTCACCTTTCTTAAGAATTTCACTAAGTAAATTCCAGATATCAATACAATTTCCCCTAAATACCTTGGCATGCCTATCATTAAGAGTTTAATATTTATTTATAGCCTTTCCTTTTGAAGTAAAATTTACATACAGTGAAGTGCCCAAATCTTAAGTGCTCAGTAGCTGAGTTTTGATAAATGACAAATCTGAATAACCCAAATCCCTATCAAGATATAGATTATAACACCCTCTTTTTTTCTGCCCAGATTATTCCCTCTTGACTTCTATAGTTTCTGACTTAAAGGTAAGAAAAAGGCTTGTCAGTGCTTCCAGGACAAATAGGGATCAGTGTTTAATGATGGATCATCAGATTTCTCTTCTCCATTGCCTAAAGTACCTTGTGTTTTAAATTGTATGTGAATGTATTAAAACAGGATACTGAGTAAGTAACTTATCTTTTCAGTTTTTAAATAATTATTTTGGAAAATACTATATCTAGGTATAAATACCTTATATCTGTTCAGTTAAGTATTTTATAAGGCAAAAGCTCTAGTTTAATGAAATGTGAGGACATATGCATAGAAACAACTGGGGAAGAGAAAGGAATTGGAGGTGAAATGGGAAAAAAATCACATAAATAATAATGTAATATAGCATGTATTAATATGTGGCTAATTGGTTAAAATATGTATTATGTATATCTAACATTATGAAGTATCACAGTCTGTCCTGACAACAGTGGCATGTCATTTATTCAAGAATGAACATATCATAATCTGCCTTTAGGAAATACACATTAAATTTCTCTTACTGTCGGTCTTGGGTGTTCATCATTTTGTTTTATGCCTGGTAAATATCTCTTAATTGGCTTATTTTTAGAGTGATATAGCATATTTTAATTTATATCAGTATATTTAAAATATGGTATAAGTTTGAAATTATTTACTTGCATTTTATGAGGAGTAACATACAAATGTATTTCTAATAAAATAATTCTGATCCCAAAAGGAGAAGCTGTGACAAAAGTAAATTGTGATATTTTCATAATAAAAAGCCATGCAGCCATTTGCATATCATTCCTGAGATATTACATACTGGCTTTGTCAGTACTGTTAAGTCCATTTCAAGGATGTTGCCCTTAGTCCATTAGTTTGGATAATGAGCCCTATAAAGTACATTTATAACTTGTGGCACTGCAAGGAGAGGGATTCTAATTTTCATCCTTTTATCTAGACACATTGAAAGAAGGTCAGTGGAGGGTTCTATATGATTCATTGTCCCAACACATATCACGTGACAGAGACCTGATAATGTCCATGCATAAGTGTTTTCCTTATTTAGAAATAGCACTTGAAAGAAATCTTTTTTGATCATCCTTTGAAGTAAAGTAGAAACATACTAAAAGAAGCTTTATCCCTCTTTTTTTGTTTGTTTAAAGCGTTATCACATGTGTGACCAGATAGCTATTCTTGAACAAAAGAGAAAGCAACACTTAACAAAAATAAAAAGGCTTTAGTGACTTTTACAGACTGTGAATGATATAACAAGATATTTAATCAACTTTTCTCTCCTTTTCTTAGATCTATTAAGGGGAAAAAAGCCTTTTCTAAACAAAAGAAAAGCTTCTATATTCCTAAACATTAGAAAGCTTATGCTTATACTGTAATACTTATACTAACATTATTCTTATTAATGGTATTCAAAATAAATACTTAAATTCTATTCTATGTTTATAGTTTAAAGATTTCAGAGAAGCAACAAGAATATATATTCTGTAATTTAGTGTCAGTTTTATGTCAAAATGTGAAATTGTATACTGTTTTAAATTGTCTTCTAAGAAATTGGTTTCAGATTCAAAATTGTAGCTGATGAAGTTTATTTTTCAATTGTGTAATCATTAATGAGAGCTTTTTTGCTATGTTTATCTTCTTTGTAGATGTAAAGCAATCATAGATCAGTTTGGTCAGAGAATAATCTCTAAGCATTTCCTTGTGGAGGACAGTTACTTTTCTGAGAACACATGCTCACATGTACAATACCGGTAAGGCACCCCTCCACCCACTGTCTAAGGGAAGGTGAAACATTGGAAAATTTATCTGTGTGATTATATTGACACTTCTGTATGACTGTGTTCTTCAAGTTAGATACAAATGTGTACCAAACCAAAGATATATCCAGTATATCCACTGAGTCTGGTTGTAGGGGAGTCCAGTCTAATTTTGACTCCTTTGTATCAGCTGGGGTTGGTCTGCAGGTCACATGTCCTCCTTTCCCTTTTTTTTTTTTATTAAGATTTTACTTATTTGAGAGAGAGAGAGAGCACGAGTGGGGTGGGGGCAGAGGGGGAGGGAGAAACAGACTCCCCGCTGAGTAGGGAGCCCCATGCAAGATCATGACCTGAGCTGAAGGCAGACTCTTAACCAACTGAGCCACCCAGATGCCCCCACAATATTCTCCCTTCGATGAGCCAAGAAAAGATTAGAGTTTGACTTGGCTTGAGGAGGCAACACTTTTATCATGACTTAAATCTTTGAAATATGGTAGTTATATAACTATAAATGAAACTTATTTGTGGAATCTGAATCACTGATTAACTGTTTTGTGCATTACAGGCAGATTTCCAGGTCAGTCCTGATTACAGACAGATCTGTACTAAAAATGGATTCAGATCAACAGGTAATTTTAGTCCTGTACTTTTTAATAAATGTTGCTAACCTAATCTACATGGTATTATGTATAAATTAATATTGGTGAAATAAAATGTATTAAGCCATATGTGCTAATGTATTTAATGCATTTTTTAAAAAATACATAATGTCAATTCTGTAATAATACTGGTTTCTTAAAGATTTCCTTCCAGCAGGATAAATAATTACATCTTATATAATATTTTTATTCTATGGAAATTGGACTAAATCCTAGTTTTTGACAGTTATTCTATGAAATTGAAAATATATTGTTATGGGGAGAAAAAGAGAATCCCCAGAGAATACATTTAAAACTCTTGGAGGAAAAGGCTTTATGGTAACCAACCCTAGAACAGTGGTGGTAAGCTTACCATTAGGCCTGGTGTGAATGAGTACCGCACACACTTCTGGTTCTAATGTTTCCTCATCACCATTGTTCCTTTCAGTACCCTCTTCCTTCTCCTCACTGCCAATTCTATAGGAATGTCTTTATGCCTATGGTTTTTCCTCAGTCTGAACTCTTAAATTCCAAGAAGTATGCCCCTTCTTCTGATTACACAGTGACTGATAAAATCAGCTTACTTAGTATGACTCTCAGACCTTTTCTATATGCTACTGCTAAAAATAGGTTCCAAACATTCCTTAAGTTAGAAGCTTTCTGATATATAAAACAAATGTTTGCTATGCATATGAGCATAAATACTTTAATTAATAAATATTGAATGATTATTCAGTAAACAATGAGTGTCTTTTACATGCCATCCAGTGTGCTGAGATCTGAAGACAGTGCTAACCATGATAGCATCTCTGCCCTTATAGTTTGCAGTCTGGAAGATATAGATATAGACAGATAAATAGTAGCTATTTAAGTTAAGTGTGACAAGCGTGAGCAAGGACTGGTACAGCAGCTATTGTAGTGCTCATCACACTGTCCTATAATTACCAGTTACCTTGTCTGTATCTTCCAGTAAACTATAAGCTTTGTGAGTGTGTTGAAGAATGACAGGGAGGCATTAAATGAAGAGAGAAAATAGACAATTCTGTAGAAGCTGAGCTGTGAAGAGTAGGAAAGAGGAAGAGAGATGTGGAAGTGAAGAAGGCTTTTCTTTTCTTTAAAAGATTTGTGTATATTTCAGCTGATGCTGGAGCTAGTAGAGAGGGAAGGAAAGGTTGAAGATACCCAGGAGAAAAGGAAGACAATGCAGCAAGGTCCAGGTAAAGGCTGGGGAGGATGGGATTCAGAGAACAGGTAAAAAGCATTGCCCTTAGATGGGATGTGAGGCATCTTGAAATAAGAGGGTGAATGCAGGACTGTTGTAGGTCTGGGAGTTCCCATCTGATAGGATCCATTTACTTTTTTTTTTTTTTAAGATTTTATTTATTTATTTGAGAGTGAGCAAGAGAGAGAGCACGAGCAGGGGAGGGGCAGAGGGAGAGGGAGAAGCAGACTACCTGCTGAGCAGGAAGCCCGACTCAGGGCTCCGTCCCAAGACCCTGGGATCAGGACCCGAGCCAAAGGCAGGCACTTAACTGACTGAGCCACCCTGGAGCCCCTCCATTTACTCTTTAAATTACAAAGTGAGGTCATCTCCTGAGAATGAGGGTATAAGAGTGCTTAACAGGTCAAAGCTCAAAGAAGGATATACAGTAATAACTGTGAGGAGTTGGAGAGTGACCTATCTCATGGTCAGATGGCTGCACAGCATCGATGGCCCAGTTGAGTCTGGAGGTTATGGGTATACAGTGGCATTAATCTGCCCCTATCCTTTCAGCTCTTCCATTCTCTTACCCTCACCCAGTCTGCTCGTTGACCTGTTAAGAGACCTACAATTCCTTGTCCCCTCTTTTTCCTCCCAGTTTACCAGCTTCTTTCTGCCCTCTTCCTTTTCCATGTCCTAGACCCCATGGTTAATCTTCTGAACTGCCCTTCCCCCAATACCTTCAATTCCCATGTAGCCATGTTCTACTGCACCCACAGAGGAAAATCCTGTCCCTGGATGAGGCTATAATCTACATCTGGATTACAGAGGGATACTTGAGAAAACCACACAACCAGACAGACTGGCACAGCCACAGAGTTGGGGTTGCCAACCTCATTCATCTGGACCCTCTGCCTACTACCAGTTAGTTTTTCCACTGGCCTCAGATAGCTCCGTCTCCCTTTCCCTTCATTGCCTCATCCAAATCTTTACTATTTTACCCACCCTTCTCTCTTTTAGCTCTTTCACCTCACCCCCTGCTTCACTAAGAAAAGCAAGGCCACCTACTAAGCACAGTGACCCTGGAGCCCCTACCCCAGCACCCACAACTAATGCACAAGTACAGAGACTAATGAGGGGGCTCCCCTCCTTGTCCAAGGCCAGCAGCCCCTTTCACAAATGCTGTTGGCTCTCACGCGTGTACGTACGTACGTACACACACACACACACGCACACCACCCTGTATGCTCTCTCTCCTGTGTCTTCAGGCTTTCGCTGCTATTGGCACCTTCCCCTCAAACCTATACACATGTACTAGCATTTTCTGTTCCAAAACTAAAAATTAAAAAGACAAAAACAAGAAACAAAAAAAATTCTCCTTTGACTTTGCCCCCATCTCTAATTGTATCCAATCTCTCACCTGTTCTTGTCAGCATTTTTAAGACAGTATCTATACTTGCTGGGGCACCTGGGTGGCTCAGTCGGTTAAACGGCTGCCTTCAGCTCAGGTCACGATCCCAGGGTCCTGGGATCGAGCCCCGCATCGGGCTCCTTGCTCAGTGGGGAGCCTGCTTCTCCCTCTCTCTCTGCCTACCTCTCTGCCTGCTTGTGCTCTCTATCTCTGTCAAATAAATAAATAAAATCTTAAAAAAAAAAAGACAGTATCTATACTTGCTGCCTCCAGCTCCTTACCTCTCATTCATTTCTAGACCCAGCTTCTATCTCCACGTTTCTACCACAATTTTTCTTGCTAAGTTTATTAATAACTTTATAATGGTCAGGACCACAGGACATTGTTTTGGTTTTTGTCTTTTTTGGTACATTTAGCAATGTTGATTATTCCCTTTTTTGACTTCCATGACACTGCTTTCCTGGTTCTCCTCATAACTCTCTGAATATTCCCTCTCTGCTTCTTTTGTGGGCTCTGTCCTCCTCTTAAATGTTGGGGCTCCTCAGGTTCTTGTTTCAGCCCACATTATCTCTTGCTCTGTGCACACTTGCTGCTTGACTCCATATACTCTCATGGTTCTAACTCTGCGTAAATGTTGGTGACAGCCATTTCTGTATCTCCCAGGAATGTTGGCCAAACTTCCTGCTGGACATCTATCTCAAAGGCCCCTCAAACTGAACATACTCCGAGCTGAACTCACCATCTTCCCTCTCAAAACTACTCATCCAGTGCTCCCTACCTTAATGAAAAGCATTGACATCCTTCCAACTAACAACTTCCTCCCATCTCTGGTATCTCCTGAGCCTCCAGGTCCTCTCATTGTACTTTCTAGAAGTTGCTACAATCTGCTTTTCCTCTCAGTCCTTATTTTCACTGCTCTGGTTTTGGACCTCATTATTTCTGCCTTCTAACTTTTTGTTCTGCCTTTCATCTTGTCTCCTTCAGATCCATCCTCCACAGAGCTATCAGAGTGATCAGTCTAAAATACACATTTGGTATGCTTTTCTTTGTTTCCTACATGGGTCTTTTCCTCTTTCAATTTTTGAAGCATATATAATGAGACTTAGAGAAAAGAATAGGTGTAAGTTTAGATAAATTTTATGAAAGTGGTATTAGAGGATTGAGGGAATTCCCTTTTGATGGCTTTTATTAATCTCTATGAGATTTAAGACAGTACCTTCTCAGTTTAGGACACAGAAGGTACTGGGGTAGGGAATTACTGACTGTATTTAAATTTTTAAAAATTAGACATGATGGTTGTAGGAAACAGAAGAAATACAGGCATACCTCAGAGATATTGTGAGTAGTTCCAGACCACCGCAGTAAAGCAAATTTCACAATAAAGCAAGTCAAATGATTTTTTTGGTTTCCCAGTGCATATAAAAGTTATGTTTACTAAAACTACACTGTAGTTTATTAAGTGTGCAATATAGCATTATGTCTAAAAAATGTACTTACCTTAATTAAATGCTTTATTTCTAAACACTGCATCCATCTTCTGAGCTTTCAGTAAATTCTAATCTTTTTTGCTGGTGGAGGGTCTTGCCTTGATGTTGATGGCTGCTGACTGATCAGGGTGGTGGTTATTAAAGGTTTGGGTGACTATGACAATTTCTTAAAATAAGACAATATTATCTTTTTTGCATCATTTAACTCTCCTTTCATGAATGGTTTCTCTGGCATACAATGCTTTTTGATGGCATTTTACCCACAGGAGAAATTCTTTGAAAATTGGGAGTCAGTCCCAGCAAAATCTGTTTTGTTTTATCAACTAAGTTTATGTCATATCTAAATCCTTTGTTGTCATTTCAACAATCTTCACAACATCATTGTCAGAAGTAGATTCCATCTCAAGAAACACTTCTTTGCTCATCCATGAGAAGCAACTCCTCATTTATTAAAGTTTTATCATGAGATTGCAGCCATATAGTCCTTTCTTCAAGCTTCACTTCTAATTCTAGTTGTCTTGCTGTTTCCACCACATCTGCGGTTACTTCCTCCACTGAAGTCTTGAACCCCTCAAAGTCATTCCTGAGGGTTGGAACCAACTTCCTCCAAACCCCTATTAATTTTGATATTTTGACCTCTTCCCATTAATCATGAGTGTTCTCAATGGCATCTAGAATGGTGCATTCTTTGCAGAAGGTTTTCAAATTATTTTGCTCAGATCCATCAGAGGAATCACAATCTATGGCAAAGTCAAAATTACTCCTAGATCCATAAACTGCAGAAAATATGTTGTGTTATCAGGCATGAGAACAACATTAATCTTGTACATCTTCATCAGAACTCTCGGGTGACCAGGTTCACTGTCAATGAGCATTCATATTTTAAAAGCAATCTTTTCTGAGCAGTAGGTCTCAGCAGTGAGCTTAAAATACTCAGTAAACCATGTTGTGTCATCCAGGCTTTGTTGTTCCATTTACAGAGCACAGGGAGAGTAGATTTAGCATAATTCTTAAAGGCCCTAGAATTATTGTAATGGTAAATGAGCATTGGCTTCAACTTAAAGTCACCAGCTACAGTAGCCTTTAAAGTCAGCCTGTCCTTTGAAACTTTGAAGCCAGGTCTTGACTTCTCTCTTGCTATGAAAGCCCTAGATGACATCTTCTTCCAATAGAAGACTGATCTACCTGGAAAATTTGTACTTTCATGTAGCCACCTTCATGAATTATCTTAGCTACATTTTCTGGATATCTTGTTGCAGCTTCTATATCAGTATTTGCTATTTCACCTTGCACTTCTTTATGGAGATGGTTTCTTTCCTTAAAGCTCGTGAACCAACTTGGCTAAGCTTCAAACTTTTCGGTAACTTTCTCACCTCTCTCAGCCTTCATAGAATTAAAAAGAGTTGGGGCCTTGCTCTATATTTGGTTTTGGCTTAGGGAATGTTTTAGCTGGTTTGATCCAGACCACTGAAACTCTCCGTATCAGCAATATGGCTGTTTCCCTTTCTTATCATTCTCATGTTCACTGGAGTAGCACTTTTAATGTCCTTCAAGAAGTTTTCCTCTGCATTTACAACTTGGCTAGCTGTTTGGCACAAGATGCCTGGCTTTTGGCCTATCTCGGCTTTCAATGCGCCTTTCTCACTAAGCTTAATTATTTCTAGCTTTTGACTTAGAATGAGAGATGTGTGACTCTTCCTTTCATTTGAACACTTAGAAGCCATTATAGGGTTATTAATTTGCCTAATTTCAATATCATTGTGTCTCAGGGAATAGGGAGGCCCAAGGAGAGGGTAGAGACTGGGGAATAGTTGGTTGGTGGAACAGTCAGAGCACACAAAACATTTATCAGTTAAATTTGCTATTCTATATGGGCACAGTTCATGGAGCCCCTAAACAATTACAATAGTAACATCAAAGATCACTGATCCCAGATCACCATAACAAATATATTAATGAAAAAGTTTGAAATATTGTGAGAATTACCGAAATGTGACAGAGACATGAAGTAAGCAAAATGCTGTTGGAAAAAACCAATAGACTTGCTCAATGCAAGGTTGCCACAAACCTTCAATTGTAAAAAAAAAAAAAAAATGTAGTATTTGCAAAGTGCAGTAGAGAGAAGTGCAATAAAATGTGGTATGCCTGAACTTCCATGTTGGTGCAGTCCCTAAGATACCTTTCTGGTTATGCACATGTTTTTAGTCATAATCATTTGATAATTGTTGTACAACATTAGATTCATGTTTTAGTGGTTCCTCTCTCTTTAAGGTACAACATTTTGTATCATGGACAGCCAGTAGCAAAAGGGAGTTAAGAGGAATATGGAGAACAAAGTTTTTGAGACATACTAAACCCCAAAATGGACTTACGAGGAATATGATAGTAGAATAGTCAGGGTTATTAAAAGAATTTCTGTTTTGAAAACTTGTAGGCATTTCCTGTGTGGGCTATCAATGTGACATCACCAGTCAAAATCTAGGCATTTAGTGCTCACAGATAAAAGTATAAATAGGGCTTTACCTTTTGGCAAGTATTTTATATATGAGAGGATATAGTTTCTTCAGATGGAAGATTATTGAGAATTCATATTGAAACTTTTGGTTTTATAGAGAAACATTGACCTGATGGTCATTTAAAGTTGTAAGTATAAAGCCATGTAATATATTAGTAGTGCCTATAGCATATCAGCATACTGCATATCAATAAACGTTACTTAAAAATAATTTTCCACTTTACTCTAAATTCTGGGTTTCTAATTTTATTAATGGAGTCCTTAAATTAATTTGAAGACCTTCATTTTGAAACATTTTGGTATCTTTGCTTATTTCAATATCTTTGGGATTTATAACATTTTTAAATTTTAGTACTCTATATCTGCTTTTAGCCATTATGAATAATCAAAATTGATTTAATATGATCTGTTTTCAAATACTGAAGTGTATACAATTCAGAAATAAGTCATAATTGAATCCTTTGAAAATAAGTGAAGAATTAAATATTAAAGATATTTGAAATATTCATTGTCTATGAATTATATGAATGCAATGTATATGATATATAAGTATATAAATAATGCAGAAATTTGATGTTCGGACACATGTTCATGTTACATGTTTCAAATTCTGTTCTAAATTAAACCCTTACAAGTTAAATTTTTTCAAACATCAATGGAGTTTGAGAAAAGACACTCAGTTTGAAAGTAAACTGCTCCTTAATGATAGAATAATGAAAATGAGATCTACCAGCTATGTCTAATATTTTGTTTCCACTTTTTAGATTTCCATTTTGACAGTGCCAGGAGAGGAACCAGGAACTTTTGCTGTTCGAGTCATTGAGTTGTGTCCTTCAACAATGACATGCATGAAAGGCACATGTAAGCACAGTAGAATTTAGTCGTCTTGTGTGCTTGTTGAGGAAGTAAAGGGGGGCAGCCATTGATAAAGTTGTCTGGGTTCTGTTTATAGTTTTGCCATATATTTTTTTATTCACACTATTTGTTCACACGCTTTATGTTCATACAGTAAGTCATTTTATACCTTCCCCTTGCCTCTAATCATGTTTGTGGCTACATCTCATAGGCACAATTTATAAACCCTCCAGGGAAAGAATTGCTGTGACTTTCCAGTTCTTTCTGTAATTTTACTTAAGCTTATTAGGAATATACTTTCACAAAATTTATTTTCTCTACTGTTAGTTTTCTTCTTTGCTTTTCCTTAGAATTCTTAATCCAGTTTATGAACTTCTACCATATGTAAATCCTCTATTTTTTTATGAGTCTAAAGTTAGGTACTACTTCATGTTCTTTTACCAATATGTATCAAAATTTCCGTCTCTAACACTGTCAGATACCATGCTTGTAGAAGGTATTTCTTAAAGGTGTTTCACTAAGTAGAAATCAGCAAGGATACATTGGATATCATTATGCCTAGACCTAAACTATGTACTGTAGGGATTACAAAAAGCAGAGGGTGGCATGCCTGATTTGAAATGTTCATAATCTTATTGCACACCTAATAGAACAAGACAGTATTAACTGTGTGCAGTGTATTCTAGACATTTCAGGATAGGTAAAGATCAGTATGACATAGGCCTAACCTTAGGGGACTCAATCTACTGGAACAGATAAGACAAACACAAAAGTAGCTGTAAGAGGCAGAATATGAAAGTACCACCAGATCAGTACCAAAAAACAGTGGACTGTAGAGATTCATAGGAGGGAAGCAACAATGTCATTAGCTAGATTTTTTAAAACTCTGTAAATTTATATTGTTTTATTCAAACTGTTACATGAATTATGAGAAGCAGAAGACTAATCTGGTTTGGCATAGTCAGTGAAAACATGACTATGTCTTCAAATGTAGAACTACTACTTACTAAAAGATGTCAGAAATGTAGTTAAACAGAGAATTGGGAGCTTGTTGCCAGCAGGAAGAGTGAAGAAAACTTGTCCCTTATTGCTGTAATCCTAAATTTCAGTTTGAAAAGTAGCTCACTGATGGTTTTCTACCTTATATAGTGATTTGTGAATTAAGTAAATTTTTACCATGACAGTTACCATTATTTTCCCTATTACCTTAACCGTTTTTTTTCATGTCTTTTTATCTGTGTTAGTATCTTAGATATAAAGTAAAACTACACTCATCTTTGGTTTTCTAAATTACATTTATTTTATGTTAGTGAATATTTTTGTAAACTTTTTTATAAATTTATTTTATTTTATTTTTCTGTTTGAAATATTTTTGTATGCCCAGTCTAATGATACATACTCACTATTGATGGTTTGAAAGATATAAAAAAAGTAAAATTACTATAATCCTTCTACCCATAGATGATAAACACTTGGTGTGTATTTCTTTATCTTGCTTTTTATATGTGTATACATATATATTTCCATAAATATGCAATACTATTTTATATATTGTTTTATAATCTGCTTTTTAAAAAGACTTAATACAACAAAAATCTTTTTGCATGTCGATGATATTTTCAGTGATTGTGGGTATACCATTTTTATTTAATCCCATGCTGTTGAGATAAAGAGTTTTGAAAATTTTTTACTTCATAGTCCTATAAAAAACAGCCTAATAAACAAATATTTGTGAAATTCCATTGTTTTTTAAAAACTGAGTGGAATTATTGGGTCAAAGTGTATAGTTTTTTTTTGTTTTGCAGTTATAGATTCATAGATATTTGCAGAGATAGTACAGAGAAGTCCCATGTACCCTTCACCCAGTTTCTTCCAATAGTTATATTTTACCAAATTATAGTACAATGTCAAAACCAGGAGTTTGACATTGTTCTAATGTGCATATGTGATTTTATCACATGTGTAGATTCTTAAACGACCATCACCACAAGGATCCCTTGTATTGCCCATTTATAGCCATAGCTATATCCTTCCCTCCTCACACTAGTTACCTAATCCCTGGCAGCCACTAATCTGTTTTCTATCTCAGTAATTTTGTCATTTTGACAATGTCATATAGAATGAGTCATATAATAGGTAATCTTTTTTTTCTTTTTTAATTTTTTTCTTTTTTTATTTAAAACAATAGGTAATCTTTTGACTTTTTGTTGTTTTTTTTCTCAGTATAATTAAGGTTCACCCAACTTGTTGCATGTATCAATAGTACATTCCTGTTTATTGCTGAGTAGTAGTCCATGATAAGCTGTACTTCCTTCTGGCCTCCATGGTTTCTAATGAGAAATCTTCTGTTATTTGAGTTGTTTTTCCCCTGTAGGTACTGTGCTCCCCCCCACCCCAGGCTGCTTTCAAGATTTTTCTTAGTCTTTAATTTTGAAGTTTTAATATGATGTGTCTTGACATAGATTTCTTTGGAATTATTCTATTTGACATTTATGTAGCCTCTTGAATTTGCAGGTTTATATCTTTTGCCAAATTCAGAAAATGTTCATCCTTTTTTTCTCTGAATATTTTTCAGCCTTATCCTCTTTCTCTTCTTCTTCTGGGATTCATGTGACATGTATATTAGAACTTTCATTATAGTTCCACATGTCTCTGAAGCTCTGTTCCTTTTTTTAATTCAAAAGTATTATTTGTATGCAAACAATGAATCATGGTACCTGGAGGTTGGAGAACTTCCTCATTACTGCAGAGTGATTATAGTGTAGGCTGTCTAGTAGGCCTCCACTGATTTCCACCCTGTCTAGGAAGAGCACAGGAGTGCCTTGTTACTGCTCCTCACATGGTCTTCATTGACAGGATGGGAGAGGAGAATAGTTTCATTACTCAGGCAGTGGTGGGAGTCCTGAACCTCCATTAGGCCTCCGCTGACACCACCCCAGTGTCTCATTACTGCTGGGGAGGGGTCAAAATCCAGGATGCTGTCATGGTCTTTACTGAAACTGCAGTTAAAAGTGAGGGGATAGAGAAACATTTATCCAGCAAAGGGATGTCAAAAGAAAGCCAGACTAG
This sequence comes from Neomonachus schauinslandi, assembly GCF_002201575.2. NCBI lineage: Eukaryota > Metazoa > Chordata > Mammalia > Carnivora > Phocidae > Neomonachus > Neomonachus schauinslandi. The sequence goes on from NC_058419.1 coordinate 56,475,621, forward strand.
CAGTACTTAGACAAACTAGACTGTAGCAAGAGACAAGGACATTATATAATAATAAAGGGGACAATCCAACAAGAAGATATAACAGTTGTAAGTATTTATGCACCCAACATGGGAGCACCCAAATACATTAAACAGTTAATAACAAACATAAAGGAATTAATCAGTAGTAATACAATAATAGTAGAGAACTTAAACACCCTACTTACATCAATGGACAGATCATCCAAACAGAAAATCAGCATGGAAACAATGACACACTGGACCAGGTGAATTTAACAGGTATATTCAGAACATTCCATCCTAAAACAGCAGAATATATATTCTTTTCAAGTGTACATGGAATACTCTCCACTGCAGATCAAATATCAGGTCACAAAAGAAGTCTCAACAAATTAAACAAGATCTAAGTCACACCATTCATCTTTTCTTCTTATTTTTTATTTTAATTCCTGATAGTTAACATACAGTGTTCTATTTGTTTCAGGTGTACAGTATTATGATTTGTCAGTTCCATACATCATCTAGTGCTCATCACAACAATTGCACTCCTTAATCCCCATCACATATTTTACCCATCCCCCCCACCTCCCTTCTGGTAACCATCAGTTTGTTCTCTTTAGTTAACAGTCTGTTTCTTACCTTGTCTCTCTTTCTTTCCCTTTGTCTCTTCTGTTTCATAAATTCCATATATGCATAAAATCATATGGTATTTGTCTTTCTCTGACTTATTTCACTTAGCATTATAGTCTCTAATTCCATCCATGTCATTGCAGTTGTCATGCAATTGTCATTATTTCTTTTACTGGCTGAATAATATTCCATTGTGTGTATACATACATACCACATCTTCTTTATCTATTTACAATTGATGTACACTTGTGCTGCTTCCATATCTTAGCTATTGAAAATAATGGTGCTATAAACATTGTGGTGCATGTATTCCTTTGAATTAGTGTTTTTGTATTCTTTGGGTAAATACCCAGTAGTGCAATTGCTGGGTCCTATGGAAGTTCTAATTTTAACTTTTTGAGGAACCTACCATACTGTTTTCTACAGTGGCTGCACCAATAGGCATTACCACCAACAGTTCAAGAGGGTTCCTTTTTCTCCACATTCTTGCCAACACTTTTTGTTTCTTGTGTTGTTGATTTTAGCCATTCTGACAGGCATGAGGTGGTATCTCATTGTGGTTTTGATTTGCATTTCCCTGATGGTGAGTGATGTTGAGCATCTTTTCATGTGCCTATTGGCCATCTCTGTCTTCTTTGGAAAAGTATATTCATGGCTTCTGTCTGTTTCTTAACTGGATTATTTGTTTTTAGTGTCTTGAGTTTAGTAAGTTTTTTACATATTTTGGATACTAACCCTATATCAGATATGTCATTTGCAAATATCTTCTCCCAATCCATAGGCTGCCTTTTAGTTTTGTTGATTGTTCCCTTCACTGTGCAGTAGCTTTTTATTTAGATAGTTCACTTTTTGTTTCCTTTGCCTCAGGAGACGTATCTAGAAAAATGTTACCACAAATGTCAGAGAAGTCACTGCCTGTGTTCTCGTCTAGAATGTTTATGGTTTCAGGACTCACATTTAGGTCTTTAATCCATTTTGCATTTATTTTGTGTATGGTATAAGAAAGTGGTCCAGTTTCATTATTTTGCATGTTACCATGCACTACTCCCAACCCCATTTATTGAAAAGACTCTTTTTCCCATTGGATATTCCTCTGCTTTGTTGAAGATTAATTCACCATATAATTGTAGGTTTATTTCTGGGTTTGCTATTCTGTTCCATTGATCTGTGCGTCTATTTTTGTGCCAGTACCATACTGTTTTGATTACTACAGCATTGTAGTATAACTTAAAAACTGGAATTGTGATACCTCCAGTTTTATTTCTCTTTTTCAGGATTGCTTTGGCTACTTGGGATCTTTTGTGGTTCTGTGCAAATTTTAGGATTATTTGTTCTTATTTCTGTGAAAAATATTGTTGGCATTTTGATTGGGATTACATTGAAACTGTAGAATGCTTTGGATAGTATAGACATTTTAACAATATTTGTTTTTCCAACCCATGAACATGGAATGTCTTTCCATTTGTTTGTGTCGTCTTCATTTTCTTTCATCAATGTTTTATAGTTTTCAGAGTATAAATCTTTCACACTTTTGGTTAAGTTTATTCCTAGATATTTTATTGTTTTTGGTGCAGTTGTAAATGGGACTATTTTCTTATTTCTCTTTTGGCTGCTTCATTATTGGTGTATAGAAATGCAGCAGATTTCTGTACATTGATTTTGTATCCTGCAATTTTATTGAATTCATTTATCAGTTCTAGTAGTTTTGGGTACAGTCTTTCGGGTTTTCCATGTATAGTATCATGTTATCTGCAAATAGTGAAAGTTTTACTTCTTCCTTACTGATTTGGATGCCCTTTATTTCTTTTTGTTGTCTGATTTCTGTGGCTAGGACTTCTAGTACTATGTTGAATGTAAGTGGTGAGAGTGGACATCCTTGTGTTATTCCTGATCTTTGGCGAAAAACTCTCAGTTTTTCACCATTGAGTATGATGTTTGCTGTGGGTTTTTCATATAAGGACTTTATTAAGTTGAGGTATGTCTCCTTTAGACCTATTTTGTTGAGGTTTTTTATCATGAATGGATGTTGTACTTCATCAAATGCTTTTTCTGTGTATATTGAAATGATTATATGGTTTGTATTCTTTCTCTTATTGATGTAATGTTATCGGTTTGATTGATTTGCAGATATTGAACCACCCTTGCATCCCACAAATAAATCCCATTTGATTGTGGTGAATGATTTTTTTAAATGTGTTATTAGATTCGGTTTGCTAGGATTTTGTTGGGGATTTTTGCATCTGTGTTCATCAGAGATATTGGCCTGTAGTTTTCTTTTTTTATGTTATCTTTATCTGATTTTAGTCTCAGGGTGATACTGGCCTCATAGCATGAACTGGAAGTTTTCCTTTTCTATTTTTTGAAATAGTGTGAGAAGAATAGACATTAACTCTTCATTAAATGTTTGGTAGAAATGACCTGTGAAGCCATCTGGTCCCACACTTTTGTTTATCGGGACTTTTTTGATTACTGATTAAATTTTAGTTGCTGGTAATCACTCTGTTCAAATTTTCTATTTATTCCTGTTTCAGTTTTGGCAGGTTATATGTTTCCAAGAATTTATCAATTTCTTTTAGGTCATCTAATTTGTTGGCATATAGTTTTTCATAATATTCTGTTGTAATTGTGTTTCTGTGGTATTGGTAAGTATTTCTCTTCTCTCATTTGTGATTTTATTTATTCCAGTCCTTTCTCTTTTTTTCTTGATATGTCTGGCTAGTGGCTAATAATTTTATTAATTTTTCAAAGAAACAGCTCATTTTGTTAATCTGTTCTATTTTTTTTTCTACATCATTTATTTCTGCTCCAATCTTTATTATTTCTTTCCATCTGCTGGTTTTATATTTTGTTTGTTCTTTTCCTAGCTTGTTTAGTTATAAGGTTAGATTGTTCCTTTGAGATTTTTCTTTATTCTTGAAGTAGGCCTGCATTGCTTTAAATTGCCCTCTTAGAATAGCTTTTGCTGCATCCCAAAGGTTTTGAACCGCTGTCTTTTCATTTACATTTGTTTCCATGTACTTTTCTATTTTTTCTTTTATTTCCTGGTTGATCCACTCATTGTTTAGTAGCATGTTATTATAACCTCCCTGTAGTTGTGGTCTTTCAAGATTTTTTCCCCCTGTGGTTGACTTAGAGTTTTATGATGTTGTGTTTAGAAGAGATGTTTGGTATAACTTCATCTTTTCAAATTTGTTGAGGCTTGTTTTGTGGTCTGATATGTGATCTATTCTGGAGAATGTTCTGTGTGTACTTGAAAAGAATGTATATTCTGCTTTAGGATGGAATGTTCTGAATATATCATATGTATTCGTATATGTTAAGTCCATCTGCTCCAGTGTGTCATTCAAAGGCATTGTTTCCTTGTTAATTTTCTGTTTAGATGATCTGTCCATTTATGTAAGTGGGGGGTTAAATTCCTCTGCTATTATTGTATTATTATTAATTATTTTGTCTGTTATTAACTTTTATGTATTTGGGTTCATGAATATTTACAATTGTTTTATCATCTTGTTGGATTGTACCCTTTATTATTATATAGTGTCCTTCTTTGTATTACAGCCTAGTGTGTCTCTTATAAGTATCACTAATCTGGCTTCCTTTGACATCCATTTGCATGGTGACTTTTTCTCCATCCCCTTACTTTCGATCTGAAGGTGTCTTTAGGTGTAAAATAGGTCTGTCGTAGGCAGCATATAGATGGGTCTTGTCTTTTTATCTATTCTGTCACCCTATGTCCTTTAACTGGAGTGTTTAGTCCTTTTGCATTCAAGGTAATTATTGATAGATATGTATTTATTACCATTTTATTACTGCTTTTGTGGTTGTTTCTGGATATTTTCTCTGGTCCTTTCTTGTCTTTTTCTCCTTCATGGTTTGATGGTTTTATTTAGTGATATATTTGGATTTCTTTCTCCTTATTCTTTGCACTTGTTTTTGATTGGTAGTTACCATTAGCTTTGTATATAACATCTCCATGTAGCAGTCTGTATTAAGCTGAGGGTCATTTTAGTTTGAACCCATTCTTTACTCCTCTCCTCCCTACGTTTTAGGTATGTGGTGTCATTTTTTACATCCTTGACTGACTTTTTACAGAAATAGTCATTTTTACTACTTTTGTGTTTTCTACCTTCATACTGTCAATATTGGTCTTTCCTTTCCACTCAAAGAGTCCCCTTGAAAATTTCTTGTAGGGCTGGTTTAGTGGTCATGAACTCCTTTAGTTTTTTGTTTGTCTTGGAAACTGTCTCTCCTTCTATTCTGAATGATAACCTTCCTGGATAGAGTATTCTTGGCTCCAAATTTTTCCCATTTAGCACTTCGAATATATCATGCAACTTTCTAATGGCCTGCAAAGTTTCTGCTGAACAATCCTCAGATAGCTTTATGGGTTTTACCTTGTATTTAACTGTTTTCTTTTTCTTGATGCTTTAAATACTTTTTTTAATATCTGTATTTTGCCAATTTAATTACGTTATGTCTGGTATAGATCTGCTTTTGTTGATTTTGTTGGGGGTGTCTGTGCCTCCTTCATTGGGATATTTGTTTCCTACCCCATATTAGAGAAGTTTTTAGCTATTATTTTTTTTTTAGCTATTATTTTTCAAATAAATTTTCTACCCCCTTTTTTCTCTCTTCTGTGACTCTTGTAAAGCAAATGTTATTATGTTTGATGGAGTCCCAGAGTTCCTTAAGTCTATTCTCGTTTTCCATAATTTTTTTCTTTTTCATCTTGATTACTTTCCATTACTCTCTTTTCTAGTTCATTAATTTGTTGCTCTGCTTCTTCCAGCCTGCTGTTCATTCCATCAAGCCTGTTATCATTTTGTTTATTGAGTTCTTCGTCTCCGCTGTGTTATTTCTTATCTGTTTTACCAGTCTCACTCATGTCTTCTTTTCTCAAGTCCAGTGAGTATCTTTATGATCATTACTTTAAATTCTTTATCAGGCATGTTACTTATATCTGTTTTGCTTATATCTTGGCCTGTGGCCTTGTCCTGTTCTTTCATTTGGGATGCATTTCTTTGTTTCTTCATTTTGTCTACCTCTCTGTGTCTGTTTCTTTGTGTTAAGAAAGTGAGGTATATCTTCTGCTTTTGAAAATAGTGGCTTTATGAGGAAGAGGTCCTGGAGTGCTTTGCAGTGCTCTCTGGCCATAGTCTTGTCCTTTTCTTTCATTTGTCACAAATTCCTCTGTTTTCGCATTTTGTGTAAGTGTCTGTGCCTGCTTGTATGTGTTAGGATAGTCAACTGTGTCTCCTGTTCTTCAGGGTAATGGCCTTATGAAGAAGAAGTCCTGTGGTGCCCTTAGTGCAGTTTCTGCTGTTACCCAGGGCCTGGTGCTTCAGGGAATGTCTCCAGTGTCTGCTTTGTGTGCTCTGCTCTTGTGTTTGCTTTATCCTTCATGCCTTCGCCAGTGGAGGTTCGCTTTGCCTGTTGTGGATAATGTTTGGTCCTTGTCCTGAATATGGCGAGTTTCAGTTAGATGTGCTCTGGTCTGTGTGAAATGAGACCTTTCAGCAGTGCTGCTGGAACCAAGCCCCTTCAGAACTCCTGGGTGTGGAGTTGTGGTGTGGGCAGGGATTTGGGCTGGTCTTCTGGGGTAGGGGCCGTCCCTCTCTGGGACTGATGCTAGTGACTTGGAAGGTTGGTTCCGCTGGAGCACTGGGGGGTGGAGGGCAGGGCTTGATGTAAGCAAGTTAGGTCTCCAGTGTCAGCACTGTGCCACTTCCAGCAGGTGGCTCTGTGCTTCTGCTGAGGGATTGGGGAGGGAAATGGCACCTGCTAGTTCTTTGTTCCCAGAGGGGAGTCTATGAACACTGCCTCTCTAGGATATGCTCCAAGATGATCAGATAACCTGCCCATTCTGTTGCTCAGGGGCTCTTCAGATCACTGTTTCCATGCTGTATGTCCGTGGACTGTTTGTACTGCCTTCTCCAACAGCAGCACAGTGCCCTCCAGTTCTCCCCCAGCCAAGCCCACTTACCTTTAAAACTGTAGAATTATGCCCTGCTGGTTGCAAGGACTGATGAAATTCGACTCTTCTCACTCTAAGCCAATTGCTATGGGGATTTGTTTTCCCCATGGGCTCCCCTGTGTGTTAGTCCATCTCTCAACCTTCTGCACCTGTTACTCCCTCCCCACCATAGCATCCACAATCCTTTTCTCTCTCAAAACATGTCTTTGCACTTCCAGCCTTCTTTTGTGTGGCCTTTTTTCTACCTTTAGTTGTGGAGTTTGTTCTGTAAGTCTGCAGGGTGATTTCTGGAGTATTTAGGGTGATTTGGTAGTTAGCTACTTGTATTTGTGGGACAGAGTGCTCCTACGGTCCTCATACTCCATTGCCATCATCCCACACCATGCATCTTTTCTGACCACAATTTTGTGAAACTGAAAATCAACCACAAGAAGAAATCTGGAAAGAGCACAAATACATGGAGGTTAAATAATATGCTGCTAAACAATAAATGGGTTAATGAAGAATTCAAGGAAGAAATGAAAGAATACATGGTAACAAATGAAGATGAACACACAATGGTTCAAAACATTTAGGATGAAGCAAAAGTGGTTGTAAGAGGAAACTTTATTACAATACATGCCTACCTCAAGCAGCAAAGTAAAATCTCATATAAAGAACCTAACCTACACCTAAAGGAGCCTCCAAAAGAACAAACAAAACCCAAAACTGGCAAAAGGAAGGAAATAAAGATTAAAGCAGAAATATATGATACAGAAACATGATGAACAGATCAATGAAACCAGGACCTGGTTCTTTGAAAAAATAAATAAAATTGATAAATCTCTAGCCAGACTTACCAAAAAAAGGACTCAAAATCACAACTAAAACACCACAGAAATACAGTTGTAAGAGAATATTCCCAAAAAATTATATGCCAACAAATTGGACAACCTAGGAAAAATGGATAAATTCCTAGAAACACATAACCTACCAAAACTGAAGCAGGAAGAAATTGAAAATTTGAACAGACTGATTACCAGCAATGAAATTGAACCAATAATCATAAAACTCCAGGACCAGAGGGCTTCACAGGTGATTTCTTTTTTTTTTTTAATGAAGAGTTTTTTTAAGATTTTATTTATTTATTTGAGAGAGAGAGAATGAGAGACAGAGAGCATGACAGGGAGGAGGGTCAGAGGGAGAAGCAGACTCCCTGCCGAGCAGGGAGCCCGATGCGGGACTCGATCCCGGGACTCCAGGATCATGACCTGAGCCGAAGGCAGTCGCATAACCAACTGAGCCACCCAGGCGCCCTTCACAGGTGATTTCTAAGAAACATTTAAAGAAAAGTTTATTCCTTTTCTTCTAAAAATATTATAAAAATAGAACAGGAAGCAAAACTTCCAAATTCATTCTTTGAGGGCTTCATCACCCAGATAACAAAACTAGATAAAGTCACCACAATAAAACAAAACCAGAGGCCAGTATCTCTGATGAACATAGATGCAAAAATCCCCAACAAAATACTAGCAAACCAACTCCTACAATACCTTAAAAAAAATCATTCATCACGATCAAATGGAATTTATTTTCTGGATCCAAGGGTGGTTCACTATATGCAAATCAATCAATGTGATGCATCACATCAGTGAAAGAAAGGATACAAATCATATGATCATTTCAGTAGACACAGAAAAAGCATTTGATGAAGTTAAACATCTATTCATGATAAAACCCTCAACAAAGTAGGTCTAGAGGAGACATACCTCAACATAATAAAGTCCTTATATGAAAAACCCACAGCGAACATCATACTCAATGGTGAAAAACTGAGTTTTCCCCCAAAGATCAGGAATAACACAAGGATGTCCACTCTCACCACTACATTCAACATAGTACTAGAAGTCCTAGCCACAGAAATCAGACAACAAAAAGAAAAAGGGCATCCAAATCAGTAAGGAAGAAGTAAAACTTTCACTATTTGCAGATGACATGATACTATATATGGAAAACCCGAAAGACTGTACCCAAAATTACTAGAACTGATAAATGAATTCAAGAAAGTTGCAGGATACAAAATCAATGTACAGAAATCTGTTGCATTTCTATACACCAATAATGAAGCAGCCAAAAGAGAAATTAAGAAGACAGTTCCATTTACAGTTGCACCAAAAACAATGAAATATCTAAGAATAAACCAAAGATATGAAAGATTTATACTCTGAAAACTATGAAACAATGATAAAAGGAATTCAAGATGGTGTAAAGAAATGGAAAGACATTCCATGTTCATGGGTTGGAAGAACAAATATTGTTAAAATGTCTACTGTGCAAAGTAATATACATATTTAATGCAATCCCTATCAAAATTCCAACAGTGTTTTCACAGATCTACAAGAAACAATCCTAAAATTTGTATGTTATCACAAAAGACCCTGAACAGTGAAAACAGTCTTTTTATTCTATCATCATTGAATGTCAGGGCACTATTTTGTTTATTGTAAGATAGGAAAAAGCCCATAGTTCTAAGGCTGGCACAATAGGATGATTTATGACTAGAGAAAGAAAAGTATATGAGGGCAGCATTTTTTTTTTTTTTAATTTTCAGCATCAGCACAGTGATATGCTATATGGGTCCTGAATCAGAAAAAATTATGTCTGAACCCCTGCTCTGCCACTTACTGAAATATGTGATTTTAGGTAATCTAATTAAACTCCATTAGCCTTAGTTTCCCAATCTATAAAATGGAACTAATGGTACCTACTTCATAGGGTTATCTTAAGAAATACATGAAATAACTAATGGGAGTACGTACCCCATTACTCCCAGCAAATACGTGATGATAACTGTTGTTGTTATTATTATTAATATTATATTTCAAAGATAAATATCACCATATGACCTTGGACAAATGATCTTGCCATCTCTGTGGTTCCTCTAGGCAGGCCTAAAAAGACCTACACAGTAGTCTTCAATTATTTTATTTTATTTTATTTCAGTGTAGGTAAAATACAGTGTTGTATTAGTTTCAGGTGTACAATATAGTGATGCAACAATTTCATACATCACCCAGTGTTCATCATGACAAGTACACTCAATCCCCATCACCTATTCATCCATTGCCTCACATTCTTACCCTCTGGTAAACCATCAGTTCTCAGTAGTTAAGAGTATGTTTCTTGGTTTGTCTCCATGTCTCTCTCTCTCTTTTTTATTTTTGCTCAATTGTTTCCTTTCTTAAATTCCACATATGAGTGAAATCATACGGTATTTATCTTTCCCTGACTGACTTCTCTTAGCATTGTACTTTCTAGCTCAATCCATGTTGTTGCAAATGGCAAGATTTCATTCTTCTTTACTGCTGAATAAAATTCTACATACACCCCACATCTTCTTTATCCATTCATCTATCACTGAATACTTGGGTTGCTTCCATAATTTGGCTAGTGTAAATGCTGCAATAAACAGGGGTGAATGTATCCATTCGAATTAGTGTTTTTGTATTTTTGGGGTAAATTGCCAGTAGTGTCATTAATGGATCATATGGTAGTTCTATTTTTAACTTTTTGAGGAACCTCTGTACTGTTTTCCACAGTGGCTGCACCAGTTTGCATTCCCATGAACAGTGCACAAGTGTTCCTTTTTCTCCACATCCTTGCCAACATCTGTTGTTTCTTTTTTTTATTTTAGACATTCTGACAGGTGCGAGGTGATATATCATTGTAGTTTTGATTTACATTTCCCTAATCCAAAGCATTCTTGAAAAAGAAATAATAATTCCAGGCTTCAATTTATATTATAAGCTATAGTAATCAAAACAGTATGGTACTGACCCAAAAAAAGACACAGATCAATGGAACAAACAGAAAACCCAGAAATAAACCCACAGTTCCATGGTAAATTAATTTTTAACAAAGGAGGAATGAGTATACAGTGGGAAAAAGATAGTCTCTTTAGCAAATGGAGTTGGGGAAGCCTAACAGCAGCATGCAAAATAATGAAACTGGACCTCTTTGTTTGACGATAGACTAACATAAATCCAGAATGGATTAAAGACCTAAATGTGAGAGCCAAATCCATAAAAATCCTAGAGGGCACAGGTGGTAATTTTTCTGACATCTGCTACATTATATGTCTCCTGAGACAAGGGAAACAAAAGCAAAAATAAAACACTGGGACTACATCAAAATAAAAAGCTTTTGCATAGTGAAGGAAACAGTGAACAAAACTAAAAGGCAACCTATGGAATGTGTGAAGTTATTTGCATATGACATTCTATAAAGGGCTCCTATCTAAAATATATAAAGAACTTCTACAACTCAACACCTGAAAAACAAACAATCTAATTTAAAAATGGACAGATGACATGAACAGATATTTCTCCAAAGAAGACATACAGATGGCCAATGGACTCATGAAAAGATTCTCAGTATCACTTAAAATCAGGGAAATGCAAATCAAAACTACAATGAGCTGTCACCTCACACCTGTCAGAATAGTTAAAATCAACTCCAGAAACAACAGGTGTTGGTGAGGCTGTAGAAAAAAAGGAGCACTTGTGCATTGTTGGTGCCAATGTAAACTGGTGTGGCCACTGTGGAAAACAATATAGAGGTTCCTCAGAAAGTTAAAAATAGAAGTACTTTACAATCCAGTAATGGCATTTTACCAAGAAGTACGAAACACTAATTTGAAGGAATACATGCACCCCTCTATTTATTGCAGCATTATTTACACTAGCCAATTTATGGAAGCAGCCCATGTGACCATCAATAGATGAATGGATAAAGAAGATGTGGTTTATATATGCAGTGGAATATTATTCAGCCCTAAAAAGAATGAAATCTTCCCATTTGCAACACCATGGATGCAGCTAGAAATTAGAATGCTAAGCGAAATAAGTCAGAAAATGGCAAATACCATCTGATTTCACTCATGTGGAATTGAAGAAACAAAACATGATCAAAGGAAAAATAAAAGAGAGACAAGCCAAGAAACAGACTCTTCACTATAGAAAACAAATGATGGTTATCAGGGGCGCCTGGGTGGCTCAGTTGGTTGGGTGACTGCCTTCGGCTCAGGTTATGATCCTGGAGTTCTGGGATGGAGTCCCACATCAGGCTTCCGGCTCAGCGGGGAGCCTGCTTCTCCCTCTGACCCTCTCCCCTCTCATGCTGTTTTTTTTTTTTTCTCTCTCTCTCTCAAATAAAATCTTTTAAAAAGAATGATGGTTATCAGAGGGGAGGTAGGTAGAGAGATGGCTGAAATATGTGATGAAGATTAAGGAGTACACTTACCATGATGAGCACTGAGTGACGTATAGAATTGTTGAATCACTATCTCGTTCACTTGGAACAAAAATGACAGTGTATGTTAACTGTACTGGAATTAACATAAATTTTTAAAAGGGGAGAGTGAGAAGATTGTGAGGAAAAACACATCTTCATCAGCTCCAGAAATGACCTCATTACAGCAAATGTGCTCGAGCCTCCAGGGGCTTCAGAAGGTTAGGACAGTTTGTGGAAAATTTAGGCCAAAATATGGTCTCTGGACCAGCCATGGCTTATCTGGAGACTTATTGGAAATATATGAAAACTGAACCCTGGCCTACTACTTCAGAAACCGTGTTCTGAGAAGCCCTGTAGGTGATTCAGAAATACATGAAAGTTTGAAAGCCACTGCTACAAAGGAATGAGATGCCTTTTTAGGGTGAAAAGGTGGTGTCAAAGCAAAGATTGCATCAAAGTTTAAAAGACAAGGAAAACCTTATTGAAGAGTATTGCAAAAAAGAGAGAGGGCAGAACAACTCAGTCTGAATTCCAACTCCCCTGAGGTAGAGGGTGGGAGGGTTTTTAAGGCCTGGGGTGAGCTAATGACAAAGTACTAGAGGATATTGGCAGTGCAGTTGTAAATGGGATTGAGTCCTTAATTTCTCTTTCTTCTGTCTCATTGTTAGTGTATAGAAATGCATCTGATTCTGTGTGTTGATTTTCTATCCTGCAACTTTCCTGAATTCATGTATCAGTTCTAGCAATTTGTTTATGGAGTCTTTTGGGTTTTCTACATATAGTATCATATTGTCTGCAAAGAGTGAAACTTTGACTTGTTTCTTGCCAATTTGGATGCCTTTTTTTTTTCTTTTTGTTGTCTGATTGCTGAGGCTAGTACTTCCAAACTGTTAAAGAATGGTGAGATTGGACATCCCTGTCATGTTCCTGACCTTAAGGGAAAAGCTCTCACTGTTTCCCCATTAAAAATGATATTCACTGTAGGCTTCTCATAGATGGCTTTTATGATTTTGAGGTATGTTCCCTCTATTCCTACACTGTGGAGAGTTTTAATCAAGAAAGGATGCTATATTTTGTCAAATGCTTTTTCTGCATCTATTGAGAGGATCATATGGTTCTTGTCCTTTTTTTAATGTGGTGTATGATATTGATTGATTTGAGGTTGTTGAACCACCCTTGCAGCCCAGGAATAAATCCCACTTGGTTGTGATGAATAATCTTTTTTTTTTTTTTTTTAAAGATTTCATTTATTTATCAGAGAGGGAGAGCATAAGCCAGGGGGAAGGGGCAGAGGGAGAGAGAGAAGCAGACTCCCCACTGAGCAGGGAGCCTAATGCAGGGCTTGATTCCAGAACCCTGAGATCATGAGCTGAGACAAAGGCAGACGCTTAATCCACTGAGCCACCCAGGCACCCCAGTAATCCTTTTAATGTACTGTTGGATCCTATTAGCTAGTATCTTGGTGAGAATTTTTTGCATCTATGTTCATCAGGGATATGGTTCTGTAATTCTCCTTTTTGATGGGGTCTTTGGTTTGGAGATCAAGGTAATGCTGGCCTCATAGAAGGAGTTTGGAAGTTTTCCTTCCATTTCTGTTTTTTGAAACACCTTCAGAAGAATAGGTATTAATTTTTCTTTAAATGTTTAGTAGAATTTCGCTGGGAGGCCATCTGGTCCTGGACTCTTGTTTGTTGGGAAATTTTTGATTACTGATTCAATTTCTTTGCTGGTTATGGCTCTGTTGCGGTTTTCTATCTCTTCCTGTTTCAGTGCGGATAATTTATATGTTTCTAGGAATGCATCCATTTCTTCCAGATTGCCTAATTTGTTGGCATATACTTGCTCATAATATGCTCTTATAATTGTATTTCTTCGGTGTTGGTTACGATCTCCTCTTTATTTATGATGTTACTTATTTCAGTTCTTTCTTTTTTCTTTTTGATAAATCTGATGGGGTGTTTATCGATCTTGTTAATTCTTTCAAAGAACCAGCTCCTAGTTTCATTTATCTGTTCTGCTGTTCTTTTGATTTCTGTTTCACTGATCTCTGCTCTAATCTTTATTATTTCTTTTCTCCTGCTGGATTTAGGCTTTATTTGCAGTCTTTCTCCAGCGCCTTTAGTTGTAAGGTTAGGTTGTATATTTGAGACTTTTCCTGTTTTTTAGAACGGCCTGTATTGCTATGTACTTCCCGTTAGGACCACCTTTGCTGCATCCCAAAGGTTCTGAACAGTTGTGTTTTCATTTTTATTTGTTTCCATGAATTTTTTAAATTCTTCTTTAATTTTCTGGTTGACCCATTCATTCTTCAGTAGGATGTTCTTTAACCTCCATGTATTTGTGTTCCTTCCAAATTTTCACTTGAGATTGTATTCAAGTTTTAAAGCATTATGGTCTGAAAATATGCAGGGAATAATCCCAATCTCTTGGTATTGGTTGAGACCCCACTATGTGATCTATTCTGGAGAATGTTCCATGTGTACTCGAGAAGAATGTGTATTCTGTTGCTTTAAGATGGAAATAATTCAATCAGAGAAAGACATGTATCATATGACCTCACTGATATGAGGAATTCTTAATCTCAGGAAACAAACTGAGGGTTGCTGGAGTGGTGGGGGTGGGAGGAATGGGGTGGCTGGGTGATAGACATTGGGGAGGGTATGTGCTATGGTGAGCACTGTGAATTGTGTAAGACTGTTGAATCACAGACCTGTACCTCTGAAACAAATAATACATTATACGTTAAAAAAAAAAAAAGAGGAGAGGGGGGGGGAAGAGGGAGGGGGGGGGAAATTGGAGGGGGAGATGAACCATGGGAGACTGTGGACTCTGAAAAACAAACTGAGGGTTCTAGAGGGGAGGGAGTGGGGGGATGGGTTAGCCTGGTGATGGGTATTGGGGAGGGCACGTTCTGCATGGAGCACTGGGTGTTGTACGCAAGCAGTGAATCGTGGAACACTACATCAAAAACTAATGATGTATGGTGATTAACATAACATAATAATAATAATAAAAAAGATGGAATGCTCTGAATATATCTGTGAAGTCCATCTGGTCCAGTGTGTCATTGTTGATCTTAGATGATCTGTCCATTGCTGTGAGTGCAGTGTTAAAGTCCCCTACTATTATTATTATCAATGTGTTTCTTTAATTTTGTTATTAATTGGCTTATATAATTGGCTGCTTCCAAGTTGGCATAAATATTTACAATTGTATCTTCTTGTTGGGTAGACTTTTATTATGATATAGTGTCCTTTTTCATCTCTTACTACAGTGTTTGGTTAGTTTGTCTGATATTAGGGTGGCTACTCCAGCTTTCTTTTGTTGTCCATTAGCATGATAAATGGTTCTTAACCCCATCACTTTCAATCTGGAGGTGTCTTTGGGTCTAAAATGAGTCTTATAGACAGCATATGGATGGGTCTTCTTTTTTTATCCAATTTGCTACCCTGTGTCTTTTGATAGGAGCATTTACTCCATTTACATTCAAAGGAATTATTGGAAGATACATATTTAGTGCCATTGTATTACCTGTAAAGTCAGTTTCTATAGATTGTCTCTGTTTTTTTAGGGTCTGTGTTACTTTTGGGCTCTCTTTTCGCTTACAGAATCAATCCCCTTTAATATTTCTTGCAGGGCTGGTTTAGTGATCACAAATTCTTTTAGTTTCTGTTTGTCCTGGAAGCTCTTTATCTCTCCTTCTATTTGGAATGACAGCCTTGCTAGATAAAGTGTTCTTGCATGCATATTTTTCTCATTTAGCACCTTGAATATATCATGCCAGTCCTTTCTGGCCTGCCAGGTCTCTGTGGACAGGACTGCTGCCATCCTTATGTTACTACCCTTGTTGGTTAAGGACCTCTTGCCTGGAGCTCCTTTCAGGATTTTCTCTTTACCTCCGAAATTTGCTAGCTTCACTATTATGTATCAAGGTGTTGACCTATTTTTATTGATTTTGGAGGGGATTCTGTGTGCCTCCCGGATTTGAATGCCTGTTTCCTTCCCCAGATTAGGGAAGTTCTCAGCTATAATTTGTTTAAATAAACCTTTTGTCCACCTCTCTCTTTCCTCTTACTCTGGGACCCCAGTTATTCTAATTCTGTTTTGCTTTATGGTATATCTGATCTCTTGAATCCACCCTTTGTGATCCAATAGCTGTTTATCTCTCTTTTTCTCAGCTTCCTAATTCTCCATCATTTTGTCTTCTGTATCACTGACTCTTCTGCCTCATTTATCCTAGCAGTTAGATCCTCCATTTTTTTATTGCATCTGAGTAATAGCCTTTTTTATTTTGTCCTGATTAGGTTTTAGTTCTTTTATTTCTCCAGTAAGGGATTCTGTAATGTCTTCTATGCTTTTCTCAAGCCTAGCCAGTATCTTTATTATCATTGTTTTGAATTCTAGTTCTGACATTTTACTTATACCCGTATTGGTTAAATTGCTGGCCGTATTGCCCCTGTTCTTTCTTTTGGGGTGAGTTATTCCATCTTGTCGTTATGTCAGAAAAGAATAGGTGAAAGAGAAAATACAAAAATAGCAACAACAGCACCAGAAAAACACACACTAAACAAATCAGAAGAAAACCGAAAACGAGAGAGAAAAAATTCAAATAAGAAGTAGAACAGAACACAACAATAAACTAGATCCTGGTTTTATTTTGGTCCATTTGTTAGAAGAAACAAGATCCCAAAATAGGAAAGAAAAAAAAAATGATATATATACAAAAATAAAATTGAATACAGTGAAAATACAAAAATGAAATATATATATAAAGCATAAATGTGAAAATAAAAATTTAAAAACTTTAAATAAGAATTGATAAAATAAGAAAATAACTGAAAAGGAAAAAAAAATGTAAAACTGAAAGCCTAAAGAATAATAAGAAAAATAAAAAAAACACAAATGGTATAAACTGTTTTCCTTAGGAGCTGAAGTTTTGCAGTTCTCTATTATCAGTAAACTTGGTGTTAGCTGAATATTCCTGCTGGTCTTCTGGGGGAGGGGCCTGTTGTGCTGATTCTCAGGTGTCTTTCCCCTGGTGGAATTGCACTCCCCTTGCCAAGGGGCCATGCTCAGTGTAAGCGGCTCTGGATTGCATTGTGCGTCGCTGTTTTGCTCCCTGAAGGCTTTCAGCACCAATGGGGGTGGATGAAAATGGCAGTGCCCTGATCTCTAACCCTGGAGCTAAAAGTTCGTGCCCCCCCTACTCTTCATTGAGCCTCACAGAAAAGCAGTCAATCACTCTTGTCTCCCTGGTTTCCATCTGAACTCTGTGTTCACCCAGACTGTGAACTAGCATTTTTATCTCAGGGCTGTAACCCCATTTTTTCAGTGTCTAAACTTGACAGACTCCTGCAGCAGACCCATGCTGTTCTACCCAGGTTAGGGAGGGAGTTCTCCGAGCGCTTCTGCCTTTTCTTGGTCCCCTGCCTGGAGAGCAGTCGCCAGACCGTGCAGCTGTTCACAGTTTATGGCAACAGGGAGCAGAAAGCTGGTGCCTAGACTTGCTGTTCAGCCAGCTTCCCTCCTCAGGCACCTCTGTTCTTTTTGTGACACCAGGGATCCTAAGACCACACTGTCCCACATATATTCTGCCCCACTTTGCCTCTTGAGCACCTTCGGATCAGTCTTCTAAAAGTTCCAATTTTGCGCTCCACTGCTTACAGCACTTTTAAGTAGCAGGCTTATGGAGGCTCCCTCCCCCTGCGGTTTATCTTCCGATATATCGCCTTGGATTCCCGTCTCCACACCTCCTGTCTTGCAAAAAGTGGTCGCTTTTCTATTCGTAGAATTGCAGCAGTTCTTTTCTCAGATCTCTGGTTAATTTTGAAGGTGTTCAGAATGATCTGATAACTATCTGAATTCCAGGGATCAGACGAAATTAGGGTCCCTTGTTCCTCTACCATCTTAACTCTGCCCTCTGCTGCTTCTTAGGGTTAATTATAGCATGAATAACTTTAACATTTCTTGTCCGATATGAGGAACTGAATCATGGCTTACCATTTCTCTTCCTAGAACTCACATATATGTACATTATGCTTAGCAGTACTGAGTAAATAAATAAAAATAAATTAAATATAATAAATAAAAATTTTAAAAACCCTACATCCAGTTTTGTTTCTACAGTAACATTTTCTAACTTAAAAAAACAAACTTTCTCAAAAACATTTTACCCACTAGTAAATGAAAAATAAAAGGTTTTAAAGCACTATATCTTAAGGTGTCATGATACTGAACAGAAAAAAAAATTTTTAACAAGTTTTTTATTTAGTTTTCAGTTCTTGTATTTAATGTTATAAGAATAAATTTCCAGCTTGACTTTATAGTAAATTTAGGAAGAATACTGTTATAGTGGAAAAAGTATTGGCCCAAGAGTCTACAGAATTCCTTGCAATTAATTCTTTGACCTTGAACAAGTTTCATAATTTGTTAGGTCTTGGTTTCTATTAGAAAATGGGGGGGTAGTCTAAAGAGTTTAGAAAAGATCTCATACAAGTTGAACACCCTCAATGGTCCAGATTTTGCATGTATGTAGAAAAACACCTGTCCTGTATACATGTTGATAAAACATATGACAGTTTAAGCAAACTGGATTTTTCTTTAAAGCTCTCTCCAACTTCAGCTTTCTCACTTTTTTCTGTGATAAAATTATTTTGCTAATCTTTAATATGTCTTAATCAGTTTATAAATGCAAAGCCAGCAATATAGACAAATACACTGGCTTTGGTTTTTTTAGTCTCAGTACTGAGGCTTACATCAGGAAGTTTAACTGAAAGAGAAAAGCTTGAATTTATTATTTATACTTAGTCCTGTTCCAGAAAAAAAAGGGAAGTTCATGTTTGTTTGTTTTTTTCACTTTCTTACTTAAAGTTTGGCTTCTTTTTTCCTCCTTTTTGTCTTATGTTTTGGGCCTGTTCATAGACTTTCAGGAATAATTTGTAACTTGGACATTAAAAGTCTTTAATAGTGTATTTTCCTGCTTTTGCCCTAATTGAGAGTCATGGTATCAGAACTGGTGGCAAGTTGTTCTGCTCTTGGTAATTAGCTTGTCTGTCTTCTGAAACAGAACTGGTCTAATATCACAGAAGGCTTTAAACCACCCTTTCCCTTTCTCTTAATTTTTTTAAATTTTCAAGTCAGAAAAAAAAAGGAGTATATGCCATGTATTTATTTTAAGTATCCAAACCTTTTTCCGGCTCATTTATTTTCCTCTTTCAAAGCTCCCTGGTTGTAAGCAAATATTTTTAGCTTACAATGTTACATAATAATTCTCTTCCCTTACACAACTTTTACTTCTAAATCTCTTTTAAGAGTTTTGTCTTTTTTCCTGAACCTTTTGAATAAAATTTATCTTGAACACAATAGAACAGGTTTTAAAAGTTTACAGAATTGTTTCTTCACAGAAAAATTTCATTATTTCCCAGGTCAAACACCAAAAACTGAAAATGATGAATACTTTCAAATGGTATAAGAATCCCACCTATTAAGGGAGGATAGTATGGAATTTGACAGCATTCATACTTTTAAAAAAAAAGTATCTTCAGAAGAATTAGTCTCAATTAGGATTCCTGAGAGAACATTTTTTACTATTCTGTCTGAATGCTCATGTATCTGGGTTAGCTTAGCTATGTTGTAGATTTCTCATATTTATACTAATAGTGTTGAGCTGTTAATGATCATCTATGTGCTGATTGTAGAAATCAAAAAGTAAAATAGTATTTAGGAAGAGTAAATTCTAAATACTGTATAAATTTGTTATTTCTAAGCAGGTTTCATTGTTATCAATTTTCCCTTAAAACAATTACTTAAGTAGACAAATACATCTAGACTGGTCTCACTATATAAATGACAGGCATATAATTAGTATGTCCAGCTGAGTGGAACCAAATGCCTTCACTTGGCTTAAAATTTGAGACTGTAATGACAAAATTATGAACTAAACTCATTGCTCTTCCTATTGGAAGAATCACTGGAAGACAAATGTTGGTAAGCGCTGTAACTAATGCAGTTGCACCTGAGTAAATCAAACATAATCAAAATACATACCAGTGAGACTTTGTGGGTTACACTCATTCCTCAAAGGTAATAAAATGAAATTTATAGAAAGTAAATGATGTGAAGTATTGTGATTTATTTAGTTTTTTAAACAAAGAAATGCTTTTTTTTTTTTAAAGATTTTATTTATTTATTTGAGACAGAGAGAATAAGAGAGAGAGAGCACATGAGAGGGGGGAGGGTCAGAGGGAGAAGCAGGCTCCCTGCCGAGCAGGGAGCCCGATGCGGGACTCGATCCAGGGACTCCAGGATCATGACCTGAGCCGAAAGCAGTCACTTAACCAACTGAGCCACCCAGGCGCCCCAAGAAATGCATTTTAAAGATATTCATGAGCAAAATAGCTTGTTTGTAAGACATACTACAAAATTATGGCTTTAGAGAAAATACGGGAATTCTTTAGTAAATTCTTTTTTACTTTTAAATACTGGGTTTAATTAATGTCTAAATCTAGTGTACTTCATTCTTCATTAGCCATAGTAATCAATATGTAAAGATTTATTTTCCTTTTAAGGATGTTACTGATTTCAAAGGTATTTTTCCCAGTTAAGTAACTGGGAAGATAAAAGAATTTAAATTGCTCAGGTACTCTTTTAGCTAATGAAGGTTTTATGTTATTCTTTCTGAGAATATTCTCACTTCTTGACTAATCCTCATACTCAGTTAATCTTTATCTCTTTTCAGTATCAACTGATCAAATTCACCCATTCTTGAATCAGCACCAACTTCTACTTTCTTTCCATTAAGAACAGGTAGAATTTTGTAACTTTTTATGGTGTAATTCAAGGTTGACAAATACTGTGGTACTTTACATTAAATACTATTCAGTTACTGTCTTGCATTCAATAAAGTATAATACATAAAATTCATTTTGTAGTTTTTGTTAAAGAAAATATCCTGTTTAGGAGATTGTAGGCATTGTTTAATAAGATATATAATTCTCACAGTATTTTTAATTTTTCAACAATTTTTTTGTATTTTGATTAGTCAGAATTTTAATTCCTAAAAACAAATTTGTTTGATAAAAATATACCAAATAAATACAGATTTCTTATTCAGAGTAGAAAATATCATAAAAATCATGTATTCAAGTGTAATACTAAAATCAATTTAATCTTTAGACATTAACAAAGGAAGTGATCAATTGTTAAGCAATTTTAATTTTTCTTTTTACAGATCACATATTTTAGACTTTTTATTCTTTATCCTATGCTATGCAAATGCACTGTAGTTTTAAGTATATGACCAAAAATGTGCTTAAGACATTAAAATATGTTAAGTTTGGGGCGCCTGGGTGGCTCAGTCGTTAAGCGTCTGCCTTCGGCTCAGGTCATGATCCCAGGGTCCTGGGATCGAGCCCTACATTGGGCTCCCTGCTCGGCGGGAAGCCTGCTTCTCCCTATCCCACTCCCCCTGCTTGTGTTCCCTCTCTCGCTGTGTCTCTCTCTGTCAAATAAATAAATAAAATCTTTAAAATACATTAAGTTTACTTTCACCTTTTAGTCTCTTTAATTTAATGACTTTTCATGGATATCATATTGCCTTATCTTTGACTTGATTTTGAATTTGTAAAGCTATATGTGTACAACTGAAGTTTACTTTCATATAGTATAGAAATAGTATATACGAAAGATACTTCCAAGGCAGCTAAACAGTTCAGTTAACCAGGAAGATGCATTCTAACAATACACTGTTATATGGTAGTTGAGAACATAGGCTGGGTTCAAATACTAACTCTTTTACATAATAGCTGAATGACCTTAGGGAAGTTGCTTAATCTCTCTGTACCTCAGCTTCCCCATCTATAAAATAGGGATAATGATAGTATTTATACCTCAGGACTGTTACAAGGATCAGATTCATGTGAACAGTGTATGGCACTTATAAAACTCAAGAAATATGTTTTCACTTAAAAAATTTTTTTGAATATAGGTGACACACAATGTTACATTAGTTTCAGGTGTACAACAAAGCAGTTCAACTTCCATATACATTATGCTGTGCTCCCCACAAATGTAGCTACCCTCTCTTCCCATACAGTGCTGCTACAACATCATTGACCATATTCGCTATGCTATACCTTTTATTCCCGTGACTTGTTTATTCCATAACTGGAAGCCTGTATCTCCCACTTCCCTTCATCCATTTTGTCCATCACATCACCTTACTCCCCTTACCACTGACAACCATTAGTTTGATCTCTATTTATAAGTATGATTCTGTTTTTTCCTTGTTTATTCATTCATTTTTTTTTTCATTAGACTCCAGGTAAGAGTGAAATCATATGGTATTTGTCTTTCTCAGTCTGATTTATTTCAATTAGAATAACATTTTATAGGTCTGTCCATGTTGTTGCAAATAGCAAAATCTCATCCATTTTATGGCGGTGTAATATTTCATTATATATAAACGTATAAAACATGTACTATATAATTATATATAATATGTGTAATTTACTAAAGATAGTAATTTATTACAAATACTAATATATAGCTAAATATATAGTATGTAGTATATATTAATAAAATTCATGATACAATTTTTTTTTTTCCTTTTTTGTGTTTGTTTCAAGTTTTTATGTAAATTCTAGTTAGTTAAGGTATAGTGTAACATTAGTGTCAGGAGTAGAATTTTAGTGATTTATCACTTAAAAATAATACCCTGTGCTCATCACAACAGGTGCAGTCCTTAATATCCATCACCCATTTAGCCCATCACCTGCCCACCTCCTCTCCATCAACCCTCAGTTTGTTTTCTAGAGTTAAGAGTCTCTTACGGTTTGCCTCCCCCTCTTTTATTTTCTGTCCCCTTCTCCTATGTTCATCTGTTTGTTTCTTAAATTCCATCTATGAGTGAAATCATATGCTATTTGTTTCTCTGACTTTTTTCTCTACCATAATACACTCTAGCTCCATCAACGGCATTGCAAATGGTAAGATTTTATTCATTTTATTCTTTTTGATTGGGTGGGTAGTATTCCACACACACCATCTTCTTTATCCATTCATCAGTTGATGGACATTTGGGCTCTTCCCATAGTTTGGCTATTGTTGGTAATGCTGCTATAAACATTGGGTGCATGTCCTCCTTTAAATCAGTATTTTTGTATCCTTTGGGCAAATACCTAGTAGTGCAATTGCTGGGTCATTAGGGTAGTTCTATTTTTAACTTTTGAGGAACCTCCATACTGTTTTCCAGAGTGGCTGCACAAGTTTGCATTCCCACTAACAATGTAAGAGTTCCCCTTTCTCTGCATCATTGCCAACATCTGTTAATTCCTCTGTTGTTAGTTTTAGCCATTCTGGTAGGTATAAGATGTTATCTCATCCTGGTTTTGATTTGTATTTCCCTGATGATGAGTGATGTTGAGCATCTTTTCATGTCTATTAGTCCCAATAGTTCATTTTTGCTTTTGTTTCCCTTGCCTCCAGAGATGTGTCTAGTAAGAAGTTGCTATGGCTGAGGAGAAAGAGGATTCAGCATGTGTACTTCTCTAAGATTTTAATGGTTTCCTGTCTCATATTTAGGTCTTTCATCCGTTTTTGAGTTTATTCTTGTGTAAGAAAGTGGTCCAGTTTCATTCTTTTGCATGTGGTTGTCCAATTTTCCCAACACCATTTGCTGAAAAGACTCTCTTTTTCCCATTGCATTTCCTGCTTTGTTGAAGATTAGTTGGGTCCATTTCTGGGTTCTCTATTCTGTTCCATTGATCTGGGTCTCTGTTTTTGTGCCAGTTCCGTATTGTTTTGATGACTACAGGTTTGTAACATAGCTTTAAGTGTGGAATTGTGATGCCTCTAGCTTTGCTTTTCTTTTCCAGGATTGCTTTGGCTATTAGGGGTCTTTTGTGGTTCCATACGAATTTGAGGATTATTTTTCTAGCTCTGTGAAAAATGCTGTAGGTATTTTGATATGAATTGCATTAAATATGTAGATTGCTTTGGGTAGCATGGACATTTTAACAATATTTGTTCTTCCTATGAGTATGGAATGTTTTTCCATTTCTTTGTGTCATCTTCAGGTTCTTTCTTCAGTGTTTTATACTTTTCAGAGTACCGATCTTTTATGTTTATTCCTAGGTATTTTATGGGTTTGGGTGCAATTATAAATGGGACTGATTCCTTGATTTCTCTTTCTGCTTCATTATTGGTGTATAGAAACGCAACAGGTTTCTCAACATTGGTTTTATATCCTGTGAATTGCTTGAATTTGTGTATCAGTTCTAGCAATTTTTTGGTGGAGTCTTTCGGGTTTTCTATATAGAGTATCGTGTCATCTGCAAATAGTGAAAGTTTGACTTCTTCCTTACCAATTTGGATGTCTTCTACTTCTTTCTGTTGTCTGATTGCTATGTCTAGGACTTCCATTACTGTGTTAAATAATGGTGGTTAGAGTGGACATCCCCATCTTGTTCCTGACCTTAGAGGAAAATCTCAGTTTTTCCCCATTGAGGATGATATTAGCTGTGTTTTTTTTTTTTTTTATATATGGCCTTTATTATGTTGAGGTATGTTCCCTCTATCCATATTTTGTTAAGGGTTTTTATCAAGAATGGATGTTGTACATTGTCAAATGTTTTTTCTGCATCTATTGAAAAGATCATATGGTTCTTATCTTTTATTAATGTGGTTTGCCACATTAATTGATTTACAAATATTGAACCACCCTTGCAGCCCAGGAATAAATCCCACTTGATTGTGGTGAATGTTGTTTTTAATGTACTGTTGGATTCAATTTGCTAGTATCTTGTTGAGAATTTTTGCATCCATGTTCATGAAGGATATTAGCCTGTAGTTGTATTTTTAGTGGAGTCTTTGTCTTGTTTTGGAATCAGACAAACTAGATTTTATTTTGGAAAATGCTGTCCTCATGGAATGAGTTTGGATATTTTCCTTCCATTGCTGTGTTTTGGAATATTTTGAGAAGAATAAGTAGTTATTAACCCTTCTTTAAATGTTTGGTAAAAGTCCCCTGGGAAGCCATCTGGACCTGCAGTTTTGTTTGTTGGCAGATTTTTGATTACTGATTGAATTATTTGCTGGTTATGGTCTGTTCAAATTTTATATTTCTTCCTGTTTCAGTTTTTGTAGTTTCTGTTTCTAGGAATTTACCCACTTCTTCCAGGTTGTCCAATCTGTTGGCATATAGTTTTTCATAATATTCTCTTATATTTCTGTGGTGTCAGTTGTGATTTCTCCTCTCTCATTTGTCATTTATTTGGTTCCTTTCTCTTTTCTTTTTGATAAGTCTTGCTGGGGTTTATCAATTTTATTAATTCTTTCAAAGAACCAGCTCCTGGTTCCATTCATCTGTTTTACTGGTTATTTTAATTTCTGTATCATTTATTTCCGCTTTAATCTTTATTATTTCCTTTCTTCTGCTAGCTTTTGGCTTCGTTCATGGTTCTTATTCTAGCTGCTTTAGGTGTAAGATTAGGTTGTGTATTTGAGATTTTTCTTGTTTCTTGAGGTAGGCCTGTATTGCTGTATACTTCCCTCTTACGACCACTTTTGCTGCATCCCAAAGGTTTTGAACCATTGTGTTTTCATTTTCATTTGTTTCCATGGTTTTTTCTTCTTCTTTGATTTCCTGGGTGGCCCATTTGTTAGTAGCATGTTGTTTAAAATCCATGTATTTGTGGTCTTTCCAAATTTTTCTTGTGGTTGACTTCAGTTTGCATAGAATAGGTATGATCTGTCTTTTTGTACTTGTTGAGGCTTGATTTTTTTTATATAATGTGTGATCTATTCTGGAGAATGTCCCCTGTGCACTTGAAAAGAATGTGCATTCTGCTGCTTTAAGTTGGATATCTGTTAAGTCCGTCTGATCCAGTGTGTCACTTAAAGCCATTGTTTCCTCGTTGATTTTCTGCTTAAGTGATCTGTCCATTGCTATAAGTGGGATGTTTAAGTCGCCTACTATTGTATTATTATCAATTACTGCCTTTTAGTTTGTTATTAATTGTTCTATAATATTTGGGTGTTCCCATGTTGGGGGCATAAGTTTAATTGTTTGATCTTCTTGGATAGTCCCCTTTATTATGATATAGTGCCCTTCTTCATCTCTTCTTAAGGCATTTGGTTTAAAATCTAGTTCGTCTGATACAAGTATTGTTACTCCATCTTTCTTTTGACTTTCATTTGCATGAGAAATATTTCTCCATCCCCTCACTTTCAATCTGCAGGTGTTTTTAGGTCTAAAATGAGTCTCTTATAGGCAGCATATAGATGGGTATTGTTTTTTTAATCCATTCTTATACCCTATGTCTTTTGATTGGAGTGTTTAGTCCATTTTCATTCAGAGTAATTATTGATAGATATGAATTTTATTACTGCTATTTTATTACTTGTTTTGTCATTTTCTGGAGATTTTCTCTGTTCCTTTTTAGCCTTTGTCACTTTTTCCTTCCCAAAGAGTCCCCTTTAATATTTTTTTCAGGACTGGTTTAGTGGTCACAAACTCCTTTAGTTTTTGTTTGTCTGAGAAGCTCTTTATCTCTCCTATTCTGAATGATAGCTTTGCTGGATAGAGTATTCTTTGCTGCAGATTTTTCCCATTCAGGAAGTTGAATATATTATGCCACTCCTTTCTGGCTTGCCAATTTTGTGGAATGATCTGAAGCTAGCCTTTTAGGTCTTCCCTTGTAAGTTAGGGACTTGTCTTACTGTTTTTAGGATTTTTTCTTTAATACTATATTTTGCAAATTTTACTACAATATGTCTTAGTGTTGGCCTGCTTTTGTTGATTTTAGTGAGAGTTCTGTGTGCCTCCTGGATTTGGATGTCTGTTTCGTTCCCTAGATTAGGGAAGTTTTTATCTATTATTTCCTCAAATAAACCTTCTGCCCCCTTTTCTCTCTTTTTTTGTTGGATTCTTACTATACGAATGTTACTACATTTGATGGAATCACTGAGTTCCCTGTCTGTTCTCGTGCTCAATAATTCTTCTTTCTGTTTTGTTCACCTTCATTATTTGCCATTATTCTGTTTTCTATATCACTCATTCATTCCTCTGCTTCCTCTATCCTTGTTGTCATTACATCCAGTCTTTTTGGAATCTCAGTTTTTAAAAAAAAAAATCTTACTTACTGCATTTTTCATTTCTGACTTTTTATTAACCCCTTTATCTCTGTGGTAAGGGCCTCCCTGAAGTCTTCTATTCTTTTCTCAAGCCTGGTGGGTATCATTATGATTATTGCTTTAAAATCTCCAGGCATTTTACTTATATCTGTTTTTTTTTATTTTATTTTATTATGTTATGTCACCATACATCATTAGTTTTTTTATTGTTATGTTAATCCCCATACATTACATCATTAGTTTTAGATGTAGTGTTCCATGATTCATTGTTTGTACATAACACCCAGTGCTCCATGCAGAACATGCCCTCCTCAATACCCATCACCAGGCTAACCCATCCTCCCACCCCCCTCCCCTCTAGAACCCTCAGTTTGTTTCTCGGAGTCCATTGTCTCTCATGGTTCATCTACCGCTCTGATTTCCCCACCTTCATTTTTCCCTTTCTTCTGATATCCTCCATGCTATTCCTTATGCTCCACAAATAAGTGAAAACGTATGATAATTGACTTTCCCTGCTTGACTTATTTCACTTAGCATAATCTCCTCCACTCCCATCCATGTTGATGTAAAAGGTGGGTATTCATCTTTTCTGATGGCTGAGTAATATTCCATTGTATATATGGACCACATCTTCTTTATCCATTCATCTGTTGAAGGGCATCTCAGCTCTTTCCACAGTTTGGCTATTGCGGACACTGCTGCTATGAATATTGGGGTGCATGTGGCCCTTCTTTTCACTACATCTGTGTCTCTGGAGTAAATACCCAGGAGTGCAATTGCTGGATCATAGGGTAGCTCTACTGTTAATTTTCTGAGGAACCTCCACACTGTTTTCCAAAGTGGCTGTACCAACTTGCATTCCCACCAACAGTGTAAGAGGGTTCCCCTTTCTCCACAACCTCTTCAACATTTCTTGTTTCTTGGCTTGTCAATTTTTGCCGTTCTAACTGGTGTAAGGTGGTATCTCAATGTGGTTTTGATTTGAATTTTCCTGATGGCTAATGATGGTGAACATTTGTTCATGTGTCTGTTAGCCATTTGTATGTCATCTTTGGAGAAGTTTCTGTTCATGTCTCCTGCCCATTTTTTGACTTGATTATTTGTTTTTTTGGGTGTTGAGTTTGAGAATTCTTTATAGATCTTGGATACCAGCCCTTTATCTGTAGTGTCATTTGCAAATATCTTCTCCCATTCTGTGGCTTACCTCTTTGTTTTGTTTCCTTTGCTGTGCAGAAGCTTTTTATCTTTCTGAAGTCCCAAAAGTTCATTTTTGCTTTTGTTTCACTAGCCTTTGGAGATGTATCATGAAAGAAGTTGCTGTGGCCAATGTCAAAGAGGCTACTGCCTATGTTCTGCTCTAGGATTTTGATGGATTCCTGTCTCACATTGAGGCCTTTCATCCATTTTGAGTTTATCTTTGTGTATGGTATTAGAGAATGGTCGAATTTCATTCTGCATGTGGCTGTCCAATTTTCCCAGCACCATTTTTTGAAGAGACTGTCTTTTTTCCATGCATGTTTTTTCCTGCTTTGTCAAAGATTATTTACCATAGAGTTGAGGGTCCATATCTGTGTTCTCTATTCTGTTCCATTGGTCTATATGTCTGTTTTTGTGCCAGTACCATGCTGTCTTGGTGATCACTGCTTTGTAACACAGCTTGAAATGGGGCAGTGTGATACCCCCAGCTTTGTTTTTCTTTTTCAATATTTCCTTGGCTATTCTGGGTCTTTTCTGATTCCATACAAATTTTAGCACTGTTTTTTCCAGCATGTTGAAAAATGTCATTGGAATTTTGATCAGGATGGCATTGAAGGTATAGATTGCTCTGGGTAGCATAGACATTTTAACAATGATTATTCTACCAATCCATGAGCATGGAATGTTTTCTGATCTTTTTGTGTCTTCAGTTTCTTTCATGAGTATTCTGTAGTTCCTAGAGTATAGATCCTTTACAGCTTTGGTTCGGTTTATTCCGAGGTAGCTTACGGTTTTTGGTGCTATTGTAAATGGAATCGTTTCTCTAATCTCTCTTTCTACAGTTGCTTTGCTGGTGTGTAAGAAAGCAACTGATTTCTGTGCATTGATTTTGTATCCTGCCACATTACTGAATTGCTGTATGAGTGCTAGTAATTTGGGGGTGGAGTCTTTTGGGTGTTCCACATAAAGTATCATGTCATCTTTGAAAAGAGATTTTGGAATGGTACAGGATTGGGTACCATTGTACAGCTTTGGCGGTCTGTTAGTAAAGCTGAGGGATGCCTATGGAAAAAAAGTAGGAGAAGGTGTATTCACAGGACACAGCCATGGAAACCTGGTCAGTTGATCAGGTCTGCAGTTGGTTGGTGGAGAAAAACTTAGGAGAGCTAGTTCATAGGTTTCAAGAGGAAGAAGTAAGTGGGGCCGCTCTTCTAGCACTTAATGATTGGATGGTTCAGCAACTGGTAAAGAAAATTGGGCACCAGGCTGTTCTGATGGATTTAATTAAAAAATATAAGCAGGAGAGTCAAAGACTGGAGTCCTTTGGAAGCCCTAGAGAAACAGCCCCTCTTGCTCAAGCAGGAGCAGACCCAGAGGATGAAGAGTCCCCTAGTCCTGCCAACCGTGGGAAGCAGACACCATCTTTCTATGCAGCCAAAAACCTTGATAATGGACTAATTGACCAAAGAGTACTGAAACAGAGAAGGAATATGAAACATGTTCTAGCAAGGAATAAAGCATTGCAATGGACTAAGTCCTATGTTTTACCAGAGTTTCCCTATGATGTCAAATGCATGTTAGCAGAACAGAAGTGTCCCGATCACAGCATGAGGATAAGGATCATTGAGTTTCTCCAGGCCGACATGACTAAGTATCGGGAAGGCTCACTGTATCCCAGCACCCAGCAGTACAATGATGTGGTCAACGCCTTGCTGCAGGCCCACCCTTTCCTGGACGAGGATGGCTGTGGCTTGTTTTTATGGAAACGAGCTCTCAAAGATCGCTTTAAATATGTTCGGAGACCCATAGAAGATGATGAACAAGTGATGAGAAATAAGTGTAAATTTGGACACAGAAGAGGCCAGAGGAAGAAATCTCTTACCGATATAAGCTTTGATGAAGTTAAAATTGTCCAGATAAAAGTAAGATGGGATATTTAGATGTTCTGATAATTTGTTGATTGATTTATTAAAGGATAATAAGTAATAGCATCTAAAATCACTAAAACAGAATCAGATATTCTTTTTGAAAATTGGAGGTAGGGAAATCTGTTTTGCATGGCTAATAATATGAATGATAATATTAGATAAAAAGAAGGCTTCCTAAAACAGCTTGAGCAGAGTGTCTGTTATCATCATCTCAGGTTTATTCTTTCATAACCTTTGAAAAACCTGGAAACACCCTTTTGTTCTGGGTCTTTGAAAAATTTCTCTTCCTCTCATCATAAAATACATCTTATGTTCTTGCTGTTCTTACTGCTGCAGACAGTTTTTAGAAAGCATATTGTAGGGTAGCCTCTATCCTCAAGGTTTCAGGGAAGCATGTAACCCACAGGGATGGATACAAACCCCATCCTACCCTTTCATTGCCCAGAAGACATCACGTACCAACCCAGAGGTGGCTGTTAGGACTTTCAGGCCTAAGGGCCAGGCAGCGCCTAGAGATTCCCCCCTCAGCAGTGGGTTTGCTGTAAGTAAGGTGCATGCAGGTCCTAATTACTGAGATCCTATAAATATCCTTTAACTACCTCAGAGCCCCCAGATATGGTCAAAGCCAAAAATGTCCCCTGCTAATAAAGTAAATGAACTCCTTAGGAAGGATGTCCAAACTACCAAGTATAAAAGAAGTCTAATTCCATAACTGCCAATTCTGTTTCCACCCCAGTCCAACATGAACATGTAATCCTAACTCTTCACCACAAACACACTTATGTTAGTGAATGTACTTGGTGTGAATATTCCATTTTCTTTTTTAGCTGATGTATTTATTTGATAGTAATAGAGCAACCTAGTTGGTCGTCTCAATTTTCTTAGTAATAAGCTCCAGGGGATAGGAAGATTTTTTAAACATATTTTGCAAATCATTCATCCCCACAACATAAAAAAAATTAGATGAAGGTATATATTTTACATATCTTATTATAATTTTCAAAGAGATTTTCAAGTCATAGGCCAGTTAAGAGAATCTAATTTTATGCCTGCTCTTTGACCAGAACACAGAAGAAAGGTAACAATTTAGTGGTGTAACTTTTTAGAAACTTGGCAATATTCCAGTTATAAACTAAAATCATGATAAGATAGAAATAGATTTATTTTAATTATCTTTTATATTCTTAAAAAGTCACTTTGTAAGGGAACATAATTATTTCATACATAAATTGGTTTTCTCAAAAAATTTGATTTTCCTTATAATAAAAATGGAGTTCCTTTATAAAAAAAAAAAAGAGTTTGACTTCTTCTTTGCCAATTTGAATACCTTTTATTTCTTTTTGTTGTCTGATTGCTGTTGCTAGGACTTCTAGTACTATGTTGAAGAATAGTGGCGAGAGTGGGCATCTTGATGTGTTCCTGATCTTAAGGGAAAGGCTCTCTGCTTTTCCCCATTGAGGATGATATTCGCTGTGAGTTTTTCATAGATGGATTTTATGAACTTGAGGAATGTTCCCTCTATCCCTATACTCTGAAGAGTTTTCATCAGGAAAGGATGCTGTATTTTGTCAAATGCTTTTTCTGCATCAGTTGAGAGGACCATATGGTTCTTCTCTCTTCTCTTATTAATGTGTTCTGTCACATTCATTGATTTGCAAATGTTGAACCATGCTTGCATGCCGGGGATAAATCCCACTTGGTCGTGGTGGATGTTCCTTTTAATGTATTGTTGGATCCTATTAGCTAGGATTTTGTTGAGGATTTTGGAATCCATATTCATCAGGGATATCGGTCTGAAATTCTCCTTTTTGATGGGGTCTTTGCCTGGTTTGGGGATTAAGGTAATGCTGGCATCATAGACTGAGTCTGGAAGATTTCCTTCCATTTCTGTTTTTTTTAAAAACAGCGTCAGGAGAATAGATATTATTTCTTCTTTGAATGTTTGGTAGAATTCCCCAGGGAATCCATCAGGCCCTGGACTCCTGTTTTTTGGGAGGTTTTTGATCACTGCTTCAATCTCCTGACTGATTATTGGCCTCTTCAGTTTGTCAATTTCTTCCTGTTTCGGGCTTCAGAGTTTATAGGTTTCCAGGAAGGCATCCATTTCATCCAGATTGCTCGGTTTATTGGCATTTAGTTGTTGATAATAATTTCTAATTGTTTCTATTTCCTTGGTGTTAGTCATGATCTCTCTTCCCTTTCATTCATAATTTTATTAATTTGGGTCCTTTCTCTTTTCTTTTGGATAAGTCTGGCCAGTGGTTTATCGATCTTATTAATTCTTTCAAAGAACCAACTACTACTTTCGTTGATCTTATCTACTGTGTTTCTGGTTTCTAATTCATTGATTTCTGCTCTAATTTTAATTATTTCTCTTCTTTCTTGTGATTGAGTTTATTTTAAAGCATTATGGTCTGAGAATATGCAGGGAATAATCTCAATCTTTTGTATCATTTGAGACCTGATTTGTGACCCAGTATGTTGTCTTTTGTGAGAAAATTCAATGTGCGCTCGATAAGAGTGACTATTCTGTTGTTTTAGGGTGGAATGTTCTGCATATATATATGAGGTCCATCTGGTCCAGTGTGTCCTTCAAAGCTCTTGTTTCTTTGTTGATTTTCTGCTTAGATGATCTGTCCATTGCTGAGAGTGGAGTATTGAGGTCTCCTACAATTAACGTATTGTTATTAGTATGACTCTTTATTTTGGTGAACAGTTGGCTTATGTAGATGGTTGCTCCTATGTTGGGGGTGTAGATATTTACAGTTGTTAGATCTTGTTGGATAGACCCTTTAAGAATGATATAGTGTCCTTCTGTGTCTCTAGCTACAGACTTTAGTTTGAAATCTAATTTGTCTGAAATAAGAATTGCTACCCCAGCTTTCTTTTGAGGTCCCCTGGCATGGAAGATGGATCTCCATCCCTTCACTTTCAGTCTGGATGTATCTTTAGGTTCAGAATGAGTCTCTTGTAGACAGCATATGGCTGGGTCCTGTCTTTTTATCCAATCTGCAACCCTGTGCCGTTTTATGGGAGCATTTAGGCCATTCACGTTGAGAGTGATTATTGGAAGATATGAATTAATTGTCATCATGTTGCCTGTGAAGACCTTGTTTTTATAGATTGTCCCTGTAAATTTCTTTTTTTAATAAATATTTTATTTATTTGACAGAGAGAGACACAGCAAAAGAGGGAACCGAAGCAGGGGGAGTGGGAGAGGGAGAAGCAGGCTTCCCGCGGAGCAGGGAGCCCCATGTGGGGCTCAAACCCAGGACCCTGGGACCATGACCTGAGCTGAAGGCAGATGCTTAATGACTGAGCCACCCAGGTGCCCCAGTTTCTTTTCTGTATCACTCTTCGGGTCTTCCTCCTTTTATAGAACCCCCTTAATATTTCTTGCAAGGCCATCAGAGTGGTCACATATCCTTTCAGTTTCTCCCGGTCTTGGAAGCTCTGCATCTCTCCATCCATTCTAAATGACAGCCTTGCCGGATAAAGTATTCTTGGCTGCATGTTCTTCTCGCTTAGTACCCTGAATATGTCTTGCCAGGCCTTTCTGGCTTGCCAGGTCTCTGTGGATAGGTCTGACGTTATTCTGATGTTCCTCCCTCTGGACGTAAGGAATCTCTTCCCCTAACTGCCCTTAAGATGATTTCCTTGGTTCTGTGATTTGCAAGTTTTATTATTACATGCCGGGGTGTTGGCCTGTTTTCCTTGATCTTGGGAGGGGTCCTCTCTGCCTCTAGGACACGAATGTTTGTTTCATTCCCCAGGTTAGGGAAGTTCTCAGCTACAATTTGCTCAAATATATCTTCTAGTCCTCTCTCTGTCTCCACCCCCTCAGGGATCCCAATGATTCTGACATTGGAACCTTTCATGGTGTCACTTATTTCTCTGATTCTATTTTCATGGATTCTGAGTTGTTTTTCCCTGGCCTCCTCTTTTCCCTTTTTGTCTATTAGTTGGTCTTCTAGGTCACTAATTTATTCTTCTGCCTCGCTTACCCTAGTTGTTAGATTATCTAGATTAGATTGGATCTCATTGATAGCATTTTTAAGTTCTACCAGTTCAGCTTTCATTTCTGCCCTTAGAGACTCTCTGTTGCCATTAATTGATTTCTCCATTCTAGCGATTGTCTTTACAACTGCTAGCCTGAATTCCGTCTCCGACATCTTGGTTATATCTGCATCCATTTGTAAATCTTCTGCATAAGTCATAGTCTCTGAGTCTTTCCTATTTTGGGGGTTCCTCCTCCTAGTCATTCTCTTGAGGGGTGGTTGAGGGAATGTATAGAGTCCAAATTATTGACGAGAACCCAAGCAAAATGCACCTGTTTTCTAGGAACCTTAGGGTTGCTGGCCTCTTGTTTTCCCAGCCTGTCTTTGGGAGAGGGGCCTGCCACACTGTTACTCAGGCAACCCTGTTGGGGCAGAGTTGCCCTGCCCCCCCTGTGGTGGGGGATGGGCTCAGTGCAGACCAGTTTTTTGGGGCTTTTGTTCTCTGGAGAGTCAGAGCAGAAGAGGCCTTTTCCAGCCCTCTGCCTCAGAGCAGAGAGATCACAGTCTGTTCTTCAGTGAGCTCTCCAGG
Source organism: Neomonachus schauinslandi (assembly GCF_002201575.2). Classification (NCBI taxonomy): domain Eukaryota; kingdom Metazoa; phylum Chordata; class Mammalia; order Carnivora; family Phocidae; genus Neomonachus; species Neomonachus schauinslandi. The sequence goes on from NC_058419.1 coordinate 56,510,340, forward strand.
CCACGCTATCTCCGTTTCTTTCTGTGCTGCTATAAACTGCAGCATCTTGGGTTGTGCGCCCCTCCGCAGCATTCCCAGTCCTCACCTCCAGGTTGGGGCATGTCTCTGCCCTTTGTGCTTCTGAATCCGACAGCTGCCCCCAGTTCATACACGCGGCCCCTCCACTCCAGCTTCAGTCCCTGGGTCGCCCTAAAGTCCTTTCCCTGTTGCTACCGGTCTGCGAGTCTGTGCCCTGTCTGCAGCTCGGGATGCTGTCGCTCACTTGCCGTGTAGGATCCCGAGGGCTCGGCTCCCTTCCCCTTCCGTTTATCTTCGGATATCTGCCCGCAGAATCATGGCTCCCCTCTTCCTACCTCGAAACCAGCCACCTGCAATATTCTGTTTGTAGAATTCCAGATCTATCTTCTTACATCTCAAGTTGATTTCTTGTGTGTTCACAGTGGTCTGGTGGATATCCAGCTCGATTCTGGGGACCGGTTGGAATAGAGACCCCTACTCCTCCACCATCTTTTCCCGGTCTTTCGAACCTTTGGCCAGTGCTCCTGTGTCCTTCTGACACAACCCCAGAAATCTTTTTTTTAAAGATTTTATTTATTTATCAGAGAGAGAGCACAAGCAGGGGAGTAGTGGCAGAGGGAGAAGCAGGCTCCCCACTTACATCTGTTTAAATTACATTCCTGGCTGTGAACTTTTCTTGTTCTTTCTTTTGAGATGAATTCTTCCATCTTGGCGTTTTATGTAAGTCTCTATCTTCTTCTCTGTTTTAGAAAAGTCTGTTATGTTTCCTTCTCCAGAGAGTAATGGCTTTATGAGGGTGTCATATAGTGTCCAGGGCCTGGCAAGTGTATCTGGTGTGTGCTGTGTGCACTCTGCTACTGTGTTTCCACTGTTCTCTCCTTCAGGCAAGCCTCTGCAGAGGCTCTCTGCCTGCAATGTGGATTGTTTGGACCTTGGCCAGTGTGTAGGGAGTTTTAACTAGGCATACTCTGGTCTACTTGTTAAATGAGATCTGGTGCTACTTCCACTAGAACTGAAGCCTTGCTGAACTCTCCGGTCAGTATACGTTGTGTGTGGGGGGGTTTCTATTGGTTTTCTGGGGCAGGGGCCTGTTGCACTGGGACTTATGCACAGTTGCAGGAGAAAAGTAGTTCCAACAGAGTGCAGGGTGGGTAGGACTTGGTGGAGGAGGGAAATGGCACCAGCCAGCCATCCTTTGTCCGTGGAGAGTGGTCTCTGTTCTGCTGTTCTCAGGGAAGCACTCCCAGAAGAGGGAATAATTTCTTCTTGTGTGTTGCAAGCGTTTTTCAGATACGTGTTTTCATGCTGCCTCTGTGTTGCTTGCCTGCCTGGAGCAGTGCAGTGCACTTGGGCTCTATTCCAGCCAAGCCTGCTAACTTTTTTTTTTTTTAAATGGTGCAGGACGGGCGCTTTATTTATTTATTTTTTTAAAATTTTATTTTACTATGTTATGTTAATCACCATACAGTACATCATTAGTTTTTGATGTAGTGTTCCATGATTCATTGTTTGCATATAACACCCAATGCTCCATTCAATATGTGCCCTCTTTAATACCCATCACCAGGCTAACCCATACCCCCACCCACCTCCCCTGTAGAACCCTCAGTTTGTTTCTCAGTGTCCATAGTCTCTCATGGTTCGTCTCCCCCTCTGATTCCCCCCCTTCATTTTTCCCTTCCTACTTTTTTTCTTTTTAACATATAATGTATTATTTGTTTCAGAGGTACAGGTATATGACTCATCAGTCTTACAGAATTCCCAGCGCTCAGCATAGCACATACCCTCCCCATTGTCTATCACCCAGCCACCCCATCCCTCCCACCCCCCAAATGTAGTGATCCGAAGGGGTATGTGCACCCCAATGTTTATCGCAGCAATGTCCTCAATAGCCAAACTATGGAAAGAGCCAAGATGTCCATCAACAGATGAATGGATAAAGAAGATGTGGTCTATATATACAATGGAATATTACGCAGCCAGGGGCGCCTGGGTGGCTCAGTTGGTTAAGCGACTGCTTTCGGCTCAGGTCATGATCCTGGAGTCCCGGGATTGAGTCCCGCATCGGGCTCCCTGCTCGGCGGGGAGTCTGCTTCTCCAACTCTGACCCTCCTCCCTCTCATGCTCTCTGTCTCTCATTCTCTCTCTCTCAAATAAATAAATAAAATCTTTAAAAAAAAAAAAAAAGGAATATTACGCAGCTATCAATTAAACCGAAATCTTGCCATTTGCAACGACGTAGATGGAACTAGAGGGTATTATGTTAAGCGAAATAAGTCAGAGAAAGACATGTATCTTATGATCTCACTGATATGAGGAATTCTTAATCTCAGGAAACAAACTAAGGGTTGCTGGAGTGGTGGGGAGTGGTAGGGATGGGGTTGCTGGGTGATAGACATTGGAGAGAGTATGTGCTATGGTGAGCACTGTCCAAAATCTATAAAGAACTTAACAAACTCCACACCCAAAGAACAAATAATCCAATCAAGAAATGGGCAGAAGACATGAACACACATTTTTCCAAAGACATCCAAATGGCGAACAGACACTTGAAAAAGTGCTCAACATCGCTCGGCATCAGGGAAATCCGAATCAAAACCTCAATGAGATACCCCCTCACACCAGTCAGAATGGCTAAAATTAACAAGTCACGAAACAGCAGATTTTGGCGAGGGTGCGTAGAAAGGGGAACCCTCCTACACTGTTGGTGGGAATGCAAGCTGGTGCAGCCACTCTGGAAAACAGTATGGAGGTTCTTCAAAAAGTTGAAAATAGAGCTACCGTAGGACCCAGCAATTGCACTACTAGGTATTTACCCCAAGCCTGCTAACTTTTAAAACTCCAAACTTTAGGGAAGTGCTGTGGCGGGGGCCTGCACTGGTCTTTTGTGGGAGCGTCTCACTTCATTGGGACAGATGCAGATTTGAACAAGAAGTTTTAGAGAACTAAAATGAAAGCATGGTGGTATTTCTAGTTTCGTGTTGAGTGATGTCAGACTTGTGAATTTCAGATATCTTTGTTTCAGTGGTACTGATTGTGACTAGCACTCTGTTCCCCAAACTTTTTCAAGTGTTACTGTTTTATTCTATGAATTAAAGCTTATATTGCACTAAGGCTTCTTTAATGCCAATCAAATCTAAGTATTATTGCCAGCAGAGAAATTGTGATAGAAAATACATTTCATCATCTTTAAGACCATTAAGATTTTAAGCAGTTGCTAAATGAAGTAAAAGGAGCATAGTTTATAAAAGTTAGAGCCAAGGTTTAAAAAATTTTGAGTCAGTTATAATATTACATGATGCCAATGGGTAATATTTTCACTTCTGATGTATCTTCTGCAATCTTAGTAATAGTTTTTGATTTGTATTAATAAGTGTAATGCTTTTAGGAAAGCACCTGCCCCATCTGATGTAGTTTGTAGTCATTTTTAGCATTTATTGAGCAAGTTAATTTTGTGGAGAAGAATTAAAGTCACATAATACATTTAAAGTCATTATTGCTAGGTATCTCTATTGCCATTTTGTTCATTGTTTTGTGGTTGTTGTGTAGTTCTTTTCCCTCTCTTGCTTTCTTACTTTCTTCGTGATTGATGAGTTTCTGTAGTGTTATGTTTGGCTTTCTTTCTCCTAATTTTTGGTGTATCTGTTATAGTTTTTGGGTTTGTGGTTACCATGAGGTTCATATATAACTTTCTAAATAAGTAGTAGTCTATATTACTTTAATCATAACAGGAAAAGCAGGAAGTGTAGGGAGAAAAAAAAAAACAGTTGTTTATACCTTAAATTTTTAGGTCAATTAATAATGTAGCATCTAATCAGAATCCATGTTCAGACATTAGAATTCACGTTATGAATGTTTTAGTATTTCTTTCTAAGAATTGTTTTTTGCTTTTTTATATATTTTTTATTTTTATTTTATTTTGTAAATAAAATAAAGATTTTATTATTTGAGAGAGAGAGAGAGAGAGCATGATTGGGGGGAGGGGCAAAGGAAGAGGGAGAAGTAGACTTCCCACTGAGCAGGGAGCTGGACAAGGGGCTTGATCCCAGGACCCCAGGATCATGACCTGAGCCGAAGGCAGATGCTTAACCAGCTGAGCCACCCAGGCACTCCTCTTTCTAAGAATTGTTATAAAATTCATTAAGTGTAAGGTGATAATCTGACTTGACTACTAGAAATTTTTGGTGGCACTCCCTGAACCAAACTATGATAATATTGTTACAAAACATAAGGATGTAATTACTCCAGTATATATTTCTTTTATATATCCTGTTAAATGGAACCAGTAGTCTACCCTTAAGATATTAAAAATATACTTTTATTTATATTCATGTTCATCTGCTTTTTCTCTAGTACACATTAATTGAATAGGAAGAACTGAAAAATTGAGAACTTTGGCCTGGGTATTGGTATTTTATGAGACAGGACAGTTTCTCTGAAGTTTTATCAGGAATTTCTGCCTTTGTAGTTATATACCCCATTTAATTCAGCAACTACCTAGGGAGTTTAAACTTCCCAGCAAAGTTATATGGCATTTGAAAAATTTTAGTTAATTAGGAATAATTTTGTTGTGAAGGTTATTATACCTTTTGAAATGATTAGTACCATACGTCCTACTATATCCCAGAATCAATAGGAATCATTGTTACAATCATGTAAAAACTATTCTCAAATAAAATAGAAACCCTCTTAGAATATCACTTTTTTTGGTGGACCTGAAAAAAAAATACTACAAAATTTGATTTTAGCTCAGATGGTTATTAAGAGTCCTCAATTTATGCTTAGAATGGAATTTTAATAATGAGCATCCACTTCTGACGTCAACTTCCATGATAAGCTTTGAACTGTCTTCCTGGGTTTTAAAAAAAAAAGTCTACTGGTCTAAACTTTCAGAAAAGAAGTGAGTATACTTTTCTACTGGTTTTTTAGGGGAAAGAATTTCTCAGTACTTATACTGTTCTCTAATATATTCTTTCTGTTATTATTTTATCCTACCCCAAGCCCTTTCCTGGACCATAAGAATTTCTCCCATTTAGGGATCCCCTTAGTCCTTTCTTTCAGTACACAGAACTTTTTGTCCTTCCTTTATATTTGTGTGTTGGGCTTTAGCGATTCTAAGTGTATTAGGCTACCGTACTTTACTCCTATGAAGGGCCTTTTTTGTTCATGATATTCTCTAATGCAAACATTCTCCAAGGCCAGGCCCCATGAATCTGTAAATGGAAAAAGGAAGTGATTTGGGATTTCTGAAAATACTATATACTGCTTTAATTTGTGCCATTTTATGGACTTTCAAGTATATGTATCACTCAAACCTAGCCAGCAGTGTTCCCCAAAAAGGTTTCTTAGAAAACCCTATAATGAATAGATATGTTAACTTATCAGTAAAGTTTATATAAATGGATTCTTCCATCTGAAGAATATGAAGTGTGTTCTCTAGGTAAATACTCCATTTCAATCTTTTTTACATACTTCTACTTTGCTTAGCAGTCCTTTATCCAGCCTCTTTGGGAATGTTATAAGGATAAGTTAAGTTCTTTCTATGAATAAATGGTTTGCTAAGATTTTCTACTCTGCTAGTTTTACAAAATGAACCACCAACTGCTACTTCCTCTTGGGTCTTAGTGTGCTCTTTATTAGTTAACACATATTTTAGCTATTAACACATATAGCATGTTGTTACGGTTTCTACATGTTCCCATCACTAGATTATAAATTCCTTAAAGGCAGGAGCCATGACTTGCTTAGCTCTCTCTTTCCCCTGGCACCAGTTTAGTGCCAAATGTGTGTAATAGGAACTCAAGATACATTTTTTTTTTAAACAGATTTGGTTCATTTGACTTGTACATCTTCTAAAACAGCAAGAGAAGATTTAGAACCAGTTGTGCAGAAATTGTTTACTCCATATACTGAAACGGAGATAGGTAAGAATAATAATCAGCAATTCATGATGAAAAGGTAATATAACAACTTTACTCCTCTTAGATATCTCGTGAAGGTTTCTGCAACCTGGACTGAAATGTGATGTATTACACATTTTAGTAGCATGAAGGAGCACATTCTCTTCCTAAAAATGGGAAAATGTTCACTCTGTAATGGTAAAGGAAAAATATGTTTTACACACAACATGTATAATTAGGTGCAAAAAATATACTTTTATATGCATACATACTCACATGTGTAGAAAAAAGACTGCCTGTAAATCTCTCAGTTTTGGTGGAATTATGGACAACTTTTATTTTTTTCCTTTTAATTTTCTTCATTTTACAGATATTACACAAAGAGTATACCTTTATCAGAAAAAGTTATCTTCATTTAAAAGAAAGCTGAGATAATATTACAATATTAATTGACAAATGTAGGAATCCCTCCTCTAATAATTGTCCTTTAATGTATAGCTTGCTAGTGATGTGATAAATATTTAGCTCTCAAAATATATGTGCCACTGTGCTACTTACTCATAGTGGAAAAATGTTTTTCAACCACAAAGTTTTAAATTTTTCTCCTAGTATCATAGGGGAGCTCTTGTAGCTATGAATGGAGCAAATTATTTGTAGTGTATTTAGGGTGTAAGTGATCAAAAAGTAGCCTAATGGATATTATTCATTTATATGAAGCGAGGGTGATTTTCATTTTAGGGTTTGCATGTCCACTTGAATCATGACCAGTTTCCTCACTGAGTCATATATCTTTATTTCTTTTGGATGTTATGTTTGTTCAGGCAACCATTTATTTACTCCTACCTGTTGTATTTTCTTTTAGTTCATTTCCTATGTGTCTTATTTGTTTTCTTAAGGCAGAGATAGTATGTTGTGGGGCATTTATATTTACATAAGAAAACTCCGTTTTAAGAACTAATATCAGTATAATTAGTTTCTTTTTCAGCTACGTGAACAAAATCCTGAAATCTGAAACTTTATTTCACTTTGGAATTTAGTTTGTTTCATATTTACATTTTATTCATTGGAAAGTCTCATATATAAGTGTTTGAATTATTGTTAAAAATTTGATTGCAAAGTTTTGATACCTGATAATATTCTTAAACCTAATATGGAATCATGGTTTTATCCTTGGCTTTGATTACCTTGCTTTTCAAAACTGAATTTTTTCCTTGTTTCTGAAATTTTTCATAATTTTTTGTTTTAATTTCATTTTGTGATAGTCCCAATAATACACTAAATTTGAATCTTGGATCATTGCTCTTCACGTTTTAAATGCATTTAATTTTCTTTTAAAAAAAAACAAGCTGAGGAAATTACATATTCATTATTTAGCATCCTCTAGTCATTTTAGATTTTTAAACATTAATCCTAATGGTTAAAGTGATCCCATTTTGAAATGATATATTGTTTAGAACCTGAGTGAAATTCTTTAGTAAGAACTATGTGCTCAGAGGGGTCCTCAGGTGCACTGAGGCACTAAAAAGCTAGTTTTCACTGACACATAGACCTTTTTATCATCAGGATGAGGTAGTGGTCATATTTTAATTAAAATGTCAGAACAAATACTGTTGGAGTTATTGAAAATGAATCACCAGATAAAGTGAGCACTGGGCCATGGCAGGTCAAAGAGGCAAAGTCACCTGGAGAAGAGAGCTCAATTCATTTTCCTGCCTAAATGAGAAAGAACTTTATGAGCAATATCAACTTTTAGTGCATTAAAGCACATTCTTCTCTGTAGCAAAAGCACCTATTTTAACAGATTAGTGGCTTTTATTATTATGTTTTAATTATTTAATAGTAATAAGAAATCTTATGCTTTAGAGCATTGTAAATAGTTTTTTTATTTTTTTAATTTAATTTTATTTTATTATGTTAGTCACCATACAATACATCATTAGTTTTGATGTAGTGATCATGATTCATTGTTTTCGTATAACACCCAGTGCTCCATTCAATATATGCCCTCCTTAATACCCATCACCAGGCTAACCCATTCCCCCACCCCACTCCCCTCTAAAACCCTCAGTTTGTTTCTCGGAATCCATAGTCTCTCATGGTTCACCTCCCCCTCCGATTCCCCCCCTTCATTTTTCCCTTCCTTCTCCTAATGTTTGTTTTAAAATGTGTGCCAAAGGAATAACATCACTTGAGCTTATTTTTTCTTTTAGAGTTCTACATTCTGTTTAGTGCTGCACTTCATAAGCCTTTGTGAAAGTCAGCCTAGTTACCTTGCAAGGAAGTTTATTTATTGTAAAAGATCATGTTCTCTTCTCAAATACAGTACTTCTTTGCTGGTGTATCTAAGAAATTTCAGTAGGTTTGTGAATGGTATTCCCTCTATTCCTTCTACTTACTTTTTCACATTTAAGGTATCAGCTGGAGCTCTTGACGTACGCTGTCTTAAGATGCAGTTGTACCAATACTTCCAAGAGCCCTACCTCCCAGCCTCCTTTAAGAACATCAGAGATCTCTAAACCCTTCCCTATTTCCTTGTCCAAAGAAATTTCAGCTGTTACTATGTCTAATCAACCTGATTGCATAGGTAAGAAAATTAGGTGATTGCTCACCATTCATACCAGTCTGGATTAGTTCTTCCAGACTTCAGAATATCCTTCAAAGGACTGAGTGAGCAATGGTATAACTATCCTAAATGGTTTCTTATTTTACCCAGGAAGTTGAGATTTCCTGTATGAATTGAAAGAAGAATTTCATTAGTACTATATATTGAAATGTCTACAGTGTAGTATCATTACTGCACCATGTTCTCTTTTTCCCTTGATTGTGCATGGCATGTGGAATTATCTCATCCCATCTCACTCATGTCCTATCTCAAAATACAAAACTACCTAAAAACAAAAATTACTCTTACAGGTGTTATTTTGAGGTTCGTGGCTGATAAGGACGTTAGGTAATTGTTGGACTCAGAAGTCAAATGCCTTATCTTAATTCCTTTTTGTATTTGTTGTATCCAGAGTAGGTCACAGCTGTGACAGTCTCTTACACTCTTGTCCTCACACTGCTCTATGTTGCTAAAATAGTCTCTTCCTAAATATGGCATGTAACTGTAGACCATTTATTGCTTGTATTTGGTATGACATTGTTGATTTTTTTTTCTGCCTACCTTATTTTGTACTTATCTCAGTTTAATTTGCCTAAGTTCTTATTCTAAATTACCTTTTACTTGTTCAGTCCTTTACATTATCTAACTGATGAAATGAGCTATTACAGAAAACCAGTTCTACTCCTGGTTAGGTGATATATTCCTAGCCAAACCTCAGCAGCTTTAATATTTTTTTGACAACTGTGTAGTTCACAACTGCATGTTATTTTTTCAACTATCTCTCTGCCTTCCAGCTGACCTCAAAGAAAGATGAAGCAATTATATGTCTTCTTGAGGGTTTTAAGGTCAAAGCCTGATAACTCCCTTCTATCTAGAGCATTTATCTTCAGCCTATGTCAACTTTTTATCTCTCTCATGGTTCCTTCTCAGTGCTTCAACCTCTATGAAATTTCTTTCCTATAGTCTATTGGATTATTCATTTTTCCCAACTTCTTTTGAGTGAAAGCCCTCCTTTGAGCTGGAACTTTCATGAAATACAAGATAAACTCTCTTAATGTATGCTTAGAAATGGACTGGGCAATATTAAAGGAATTCCAGACCTTAGCCCACTTTTCTTTCTGCAGTGCTCCTGGAGTCTGGTGTTGCAAATCACAGGCGATATGTTTAATTGTCTTCCCATAAAATTTAGTGAAACTAAACTGAAAATCAATAGATTTACTAAGAGCCATATGGTTTTAGCTGTGAAGTATGAGTTCCTTAAGTTCCTTTATTTTGTCAGTAAATAGGTTTCACCATCTGTCATGTGTTTACATGAAGTTAGTGATACCTTAGACTCAATAGGTTTTAGCATTAGGAAGGGACATCATAAGGAATCACTTCTTCCATTCAGAGTTTCTTCATCCTGTCACACTAATAATTATGGATTATTCAAAATGAACTAGAAAAATAACATATTTGGTATTCTTGTAGTGAGGATATTTTATTTTATTTATTTATTTTTTAAAAAGATTTTATTTATTTATTTATTTATTAGAGAGCGAGTGAGAGAGAAACAGCATGAGAGGGGAGAGGGTCAGAGGGAGAAGCAGGCTCCCCACTGAGCTGGGAGCCCGATGTGGGACTCGATCCCAGGACTCCGGGATCATGACCCAAGCCGAAAGCAGTCGCTTAACCAACTGAGCCACCCAGGCACCCGGAGATATTTTAAATATAACAAAATCGTGTTTATCCTGAATTGGGGAATTGGGCATTCTTATTAATGGAAAACTGCAATTAGCTGTGAATTTCACTACATTAATTACCAATTTAACAATAAGAGCTAATTAACTAGATAATTATACGTTTTGTATTTTCTTTATGATTCACAAGGTACCCCATGGTCTTGGGTAATCTTATATACATCTATTGCTATCACCGTACAGAATTTGAATTTTTGTTCAGATTCAGGCTAAAGAAAATTCTGTAGTCAGTAAATATATTAACAGCAATATTTTGTGTTTTCAAGCAAAGAAAATTTATAACATTTCTGAGGAAGAGTGGCAAGGAAATAATTATTAAGATAGCAAAGAATAGGTTTTAGGTATTAATAAAGTAGAACCTTTTAATAAGCACATCATACTTTGATTATACCTGAAAACAGGATGAAAATAAATATAGAAATTTTTCATTGAACGTCTGTTTTGTGCTAGGCCCTCTGTATTAGGGAACATGAAAAATCAGGAGACTAAGGACTAACTCTGCTTTATCTGTGCATCTCTGTCTCCTAGCCCAAGCCTAACACACATAATAGATGTTCACTGTTAAATGAGAGAGTATGTGCTAAAACAACTTTAAGTCTCACAACCTTATTTTTGTTGTTGGTTGCCATTACTTTTATAATCTAGTAGGACAAAGTCCTAGTGAGTTATGGTATCAATGTGCTAATCCTTTATATACTATTTTTAATAACTGCTTTATTGAGATATAATCCACGGTACTATACAGTTCACCCACCTAAAGTGTAAAATTCAATGTTTTTTAATATATTCACCAAATGGTTCAAACATCACCACAGTCAATTCTAGAATATTTCCATCACCCAAAATAGAAACCCCACGCCTGTTAGCAGTCATCCCTCACCCCAATTCCCCCAGCCCTAAGTAACCACTAATCTACTTCCTGTCGCTATAGATGTCTTCTGGACATCTCATAATCCTGTATAGATCATTGACTTAATAATTTTTTCAAGTTAGTTTGTTTATGTGAAACATAAAAAAATTTATCTTCTTCAGTGGCATAATTTAAGGATAAATGTGTTCAGAAATGCTTTGATACTACTGTGGAGAAATAATAGAAATTCAAGAGAACACAATTGGAGTTACATCTAAGTAACTTACTAGTAATCAAAATAATTTTTAAAATCTGACTTGTCTTAGGTTGAAAAGCCATCATTGCTTGAAATATATACATGTATTAGAGCGTGTGGATAAAGATTTACTATTTTTTACATACAAAGCTCTGATTTACTACACTATATAGTCATGGCTTTGTTAGTAATTGGCTACATATTGTATTAATTGACAGGCTTATTGTGCTATAGATGTAAGTAAAATGTATGTCTACATTTAGAAAATGAAGAAGTTGAAAAACCAAGACTTCTGTGGGCTCTTTACTTCAATATGAGAGATTCTTCAGATGTCAGCAGGAACTCTTATAATGATTTACCGTCCAACGTTTATGTCTGCTCTGGCCCAGACTGTGGTTTAGGAAATGATAATGCAGTCAAACAGGTAAGCTGTTTGTGTTTCTCATTTTGTGTTAAAAAGTTGGTGTGGTTGGGAAAGTGAATTGTTTTTTTCCTCTGGGATGTGGGAAAAAAGACTAGAAAAGTGTCTCTGTCATTTAACACCATCTCTGTAACTTGCCCCCAAACTTTTTCCTATAAATGACCAAACTTCTTTAAATATACTTTAAATATAGTATCCAGTATTTTCACATTCTGGACTATAATGATGAATTTGCAAGAGAGCATTTATGAGTTCCATTGTGGGAATAAGGATGGAAGACGTTAGAAATACATATTCTGAAAAATTAAAGTTTGGCCAGTTTTCTAAAGAAATATTGCTTCTTTTTAATTTAATTTTATTTTGTTAGTCACCATACAGTACATCATTAGTTTTTGATGTAGTGATCCACAGTTTGTTTTCGTATAACACCCAGTGCTCCATGCAGTACATGCCCTCCTTCTAATTTAAACTGTAGGCCTATTGTTTTATTATTTTGAAATCACTAACCATTTTTCTTTGTTAACCTCTGAGTCATTTTAAAAGGAGTGTAACTAAGTAACTAATCACATACAAAATATAATTTTTAAATGATCTTAAAACATTTTATTTTGGAAAAGAACATGTAACTTATAGTTTTTCAGAGTTAACATGATTCCTTTAATGTTTTGACACAAGCTGGTGTCCCAAAAGTTACTGTCATAGCTGCTGAGGAATATGTTAAATCAAGGTGGAATTTTGTGACAGCACTTCTGGGCAGGGCTATGAACTGGTACAGCACAAGCCAACACAAGCTGACAAAAGTGAACTATGATTCCATTCAGATGAAGATCCATTTGTATATATAAATACACTTCTTTGTACCTGACAGGAAGAGAAGAACATAAAATATATTTTTTTGAGGCACAAGTCTAAACTTTTCACAGATACAGTTGGCATATCTGTCTATTGAATCAGTAAGTGAATAATTTAACATTAAGACCACAGATGGAAGTTTCAATCCAACTAGTGGCAGGGATCTCATAGGAGCAAATGGCCTCATTGACCCTTTAATTTTTAATCATAGTAACAAGGCCATGACCCCATGTATCTATAGTGTTTTTGCCTCATTCTTTGTTTCTCTCTTCAGAGTCTAGTGGTGATCCTTGATAATCCTATTCAATCAGTGATATAAAAAGTGGGAGGTCATCCATCATTCATTCTATTAGTTTAATAGGAACCTGAGATGGTTCAAGTTCCACATTTATGGCTTAAAATGACCAAGGCATTTTTGCTTTGATGTTCCATTTTTTCCCAAGCAGAATCGCCAACATGTTTTCAGGCAGATAGCTTAGGTCATTTTTTAAAAAAGATTTATTTATTAATTTTAGAGAGCATGTGTGCAGAGGGGCAGAGAGAGAGGGAGAGAAGCAGACTCCCCACTGAGCACAGAGCCTGATGCAGGGCTCCATCTCCTGACTCTGAGATCATGACCTGAGCTGAAATCAAGAGTAGGATGCTTGACTGACTGAGCCACCCAGGTGCCCCTAGCTTAGGTCATTTTTATTCCTGAGTGGACTGTAATGGTTTTTAACCAAAATGGGAAGGATTTTTACATAAGGACTTATTATACAAATGCTAATGTGATCTTAACAACCAGCTAGAAGATTATAATTAAAGGATAATTTTGTTATGAGGTAATTTGCTTCCCAAGAAGGTAGATTTCAGTGTTATCCTAGTATAAAACAATAATAATGCTACTTTTGGTACTAATTATATACTAGTAAATGTGAGTAGTTTTAAATTGTTATATAGCTTTAAACCTCACATCAGTTTGGGGAGAAATAATACCTATTTTGAAGGGCATCAGTAATAATATTTACAAATAGCCAGTGTATTTAAATAAACTTGTGTTCTAATTCCAGTATTTCATCCTATGTTCAGCCTAGTCACTAATTGATAACTTCTGTTTTCCAAATTGTCTATAAAAGCTCTTAGAGCATCACCTAGGCTTTGTCTATGTAGTAATCATAAGCACCTGCAGACTTCTTTTTTTTTTTCACAAATGCTTTATTTTACCAGTTAGCAAGTTTGCAGCTGCTTTTCCTATTTGTAAATGTATAGATGTCGCATAGCATAGACCTGTCTCCCTTGTTTATATGGAACTATTTATGATTTGAAAACATACTAAAAAATATAAAGTGGTCTGTGTTTAATACAAGTTAAAGTTGTGTGCAGGAGGAGCACACCAAGACATTATTATCACCACAGTGATGCTAGCATAAGTAGCCTAAGTGAAAATTGTGATTCTGTGACTTGCTGGTATTTATAGTTTGTTACTTCAGTTTTTTCTTTTTTTTCTGAAACTGACATATGATATCTCTTTTCTTAATACAGGTAGTGTCTCATTTACCCACACATACTGATGAACAGACTGGTCTATAGTTCTCTACTCCCAAGATCATTGATAGCTCACTCCTCCTTCAGGAGCCCCCATCTCCTAGGAGGTGCCACTACCACGAGAACAAGAATAATTATATAGTAATGTACTCTTTGTATTATATTTCAGGTGTAAAATGGTTTAAATTGGCTGATGTGGGCAGCCTAACCACCATTTAGAATGTTGTCTTTATGGCATATTAGCAATTTGTTTATGACTTTTGGTACAGAATTTGTAAATTGAAGACTAGTTTTATAGATCATATGACCTATCAAGTTGCTCACATATTGCAGTATCGTTCACTTCCTCATGCCATTGAGGGAGAGGGAAATTTTAGGTGTCACATTTTCTAAAGCTACCATTCACTGAGCATTTTCTGTGTACCAGACAATATCCTAAGCATCACATGTATATTATTTCATTTGGTCCTCAGAACCCTATGAAGTAAGTATCTGTGACATGCCCATTTTACAGATGAGGAAACTAAGACCCAAAGGGGCTAAATAACTTGTCCAAAGATCACAGATCTGGTAAATTTGTGAGCCAGAACTTTAACTCAGGTCTGTTGGACCCCAGTGCTTGTACATTCATCTACTGTGCTGTGCTACTTTCATCTTGTTAATGTGGATACATCCTAAATATATTAAACTGCTAGATTGACAAAATATTTTTGTTTTGTTTTGTCTAGATGTATGTTAAATACACATGGGAATGTCTTCAGTAACTCAGTGTGTCCTCTCTATACTTCCCAATATAAAGAAACCAAGTCACAGTATAATTATGCCTTTTTAACTTTTTTAACTACATGAAACTCTCTACTCTTTAAGCTAGATTGTGGCTTAAAAGGGCAAGAAGGATTGGGGTGCCTGGGTGGTTCTTTTTGGTTGAGCATCTGACTCTTGATTTCAGCTCAGGTCATGAGCTCAGAATCATGCTCCATGCTGAGCATGAAGCCTGCTTGTGATTCTCTCCCTCTCACTCTACCCCTCCCCACTCATGTTTTCTCTCTCTCTAAAAAAGGTGGAGGGGGCAGCAAAAAGGATTAAAAGTTAATAACGCCTCTGAACTAACCTCTACTTATGACAGCTCTCACAATTGAGGCTTAGTTGACAAATGAAATACAACAGACCAAGAAGTATTAGATAGACCTTCCAGAGCATGGCAGTTGACCCTAAAAGGTTCCAGCAGTAAGAGAAAGGAGATGGGAAGGGTTTTGGAGGCTGGCTGTAGGAAATTGGCATCAGTGAGGGCCAATGGCAGATGGGCTGATGGTGAGAGTTCCACAAGCAGGTAGAAAACAAATAAGGGTGGTGCAGCAGCCTTCAATTGGTTAGCAGTCCTAGGAGACAGATTATGACAAGGATATATGGAAACAGAGTGTGGAATCAGCCACAGGGACTGAGGTCCAGAGGAAAATGTATCCTACAGGTAGGTAACAAAAGGGAGAGAAGGTGTGAGACACAGAGGAACTGGAATAGAAGTAAAGTAATAATAATAATTATTATATTTATGTTCAACATTTCTACAATATACAGTTTTAAAAGTTCTTTAGTTCATTTTTAAAAAAATGTATATTGGAATACTACTCCACACCAGGAATAAGGATCCAGAGTTGATTCCTTCAGTCCTTGTCATCCCTGAAGGAATCACTGGCTAGTAAAGGAGAAGAACATGTAAACAAATGACAGTGCAGTACAGTATATGCAATAATAGAATAATATACAAAGTTCAAAAATAATACAGAGGAGCCATGAGCTCTATTTAGGAGTCAAAGAACTTTGCAGAGAGGAAGATAAAAGATGAGTAGCAATTCCCCATACAAATGGAAGATAATTGAAACATTCCAGCATCTGCACCAATCCATGATAGAAACATGACATGTTTAAGAAAGTGCACATAAGTAGGTATTAGTGAAGCAAAAAGTCTGAAAGATGAAGATGGGATGGAATAAATGATAAGACTAGAGAAATAGACCTGTAGGGTTTTGTATGCCATAGCAAAGATCTTGGATTTTTATCCTTTTAAGAAATGGGGAGTCATTGAGGAGTTTTAAGCCAGAAAGTGGCATAACCAGAATTTCATTTCCATAGACCCCTTCTGAAGGCAGCATGGAAATGGATTACATGGGGGAACCCTAGAGGCGAGGTGACCAGTTCGGAGATGTTGCAGTTACCTAAGGGAAAGATGATGTATGCCTATAGTATCTCTAGGGAAGGAAAAAAAAATGGAGTCAAGAACTAAGAGATAAGATTGTCAGGATTTGGCCATTGATTGCATGCAGAGAGTGAAAGGAAATAAGAGGGAGGGAGAACTTCTATAGGCAGACAAGGTTGAGATAAAAGACAAAAAGAGGAACTAAAGGATGAGATAGAGGCTCTGACCTCAGTCCTCCTGTTTCTAAGAGCTAAGTTTCTCCAGCAAAGACCTGTGGTGAGTTCCTGGGGTGGAGAGTAAAGTAGGCATCTCAAATATTTAGTTTCAAAATAGTCACAGTAAAATGGCATGTCCAAAAAATATACCCTTTATACTGAAGAGGGAAAGTATTTTTCTCTGTCCCTTCTTTCAACTTCACATCAAAGCTCAAAAGTTTCTGTTTAGTATCCCTCCACCCACTCCCAAGGAATGTCACTTTAAATTCCCAGATGGACCAACCACCTGAGTCTACCAACACTAGGTGGCCAGATGGTAAATAGTTTAGATTTTGCAGCTCCTGTCGTCTCTTCTGCAGCTACTCAACCCTGCCATTGTAGTGGAAAAGCAGCCACAGAAAATAGATAAATGAGTGAGAGTGGCTGTGT
Organism: Neomonachus schauinslandi; assembly: GCF_002201575.2. NCBI lineage: Eukaryota > Metazoa > Chordata > Mammalia > Carnivora > Phocidae > Neomonachus > Neomonachus schauinslandi. Next base: position 56,527,340 of record NC_058419.1, read on the forward strand.
TCCAATAAAACCTTATTTACAAGAATAGCAGGCTGGATTTGGCCTGTGGACCATAGTTGTCAACACCTGGCCTAAGGGATGACTTTGTGTGCATGTCAGGAAGAAGGATTAAAGTGGTACAGAAAGACGTTGCCTTTAAAACAAGCATATACCTTAAAACGGTTTAATGACTTTTGTTTACCAATAGGATAGAGTGCAAGCTCCCTAGTATGGCAAAGACCCTTATCTCAATGAGCTGTATTCATCTAAATAAAAGTAAGGGTATATTTAGAATAGAATAGCAATGTTTCTTGTTAACATTTGCTTTCGTGTGTGTATGTGTGTGCGTGCATGCGTGTATGTTCATTAAAATCACATTCAGTTTCTTACTCTCTTACCCTGCCAGACTAAGCTCAGCTTAGATCTTGACATTCTGGGGCTCCTGGGTGGCTCAGTTGGTTAAGCGTTTGACTTGGTTTCAGCTCAGGTCCACGAAATCAAGCCCCCACATAGGCCCGCATAGGCCAATGTTGGCAGAGTCTGTTGGAGATTCTCTCCCTCTCCCAGCCCCTGCTCCTCCCCCCGCCCCCCGCTTGCACTCACACGTGTGCGCAGTCTCTCTCTCTCTCTCTGTCTCTGTCTCTCTCAAAATCTTTAAAAATAAAATCTTGACCTTTTAACTTATGTTATTATTAATAACAGATAACAGCTACCATATTATATAGAGGCTTAGTCTGCCATTTCATAAACAAGGAAAGCAAGGCTCAAAAGTTGATTAAGCATTCCCCCAAATTGCATTGCTACTAATTGGCAGAGCCAGCATTTACACATGGCCATCTATTCAGAGTCCGTGATCTTGAACACCATGTTATACTCCTTAAAGCCCGGGGGGAGTTAAATTATACCAGAAAAGCAAATAGTTGAACAAATAAGAATTTTCTTGATTTTAATGACTTGTTAAAGTTATTATATGCCAAGTTTAATTGTACAGCTATCACAAATAGATTCTATTGGGAATTTACATAAAGAATATTAAAGGAAATTGTATTTCTACTGATGTGTAGAATGAATGTCCTTAAAGTCTCAGCTATCTAACACTTGATAATCTGATCAAGTACTGATATACTTAATGGTGGGCCTGAATGCATGCATCGAATTGGAGAGAAGTCATGGAATTCTGAAAGCAGATTTTTAGAAGGTCATGTATACTTGATAAAGGTCTATAACTTAAATTTTCAAGGGTGATACTTCATTTTTTAAATAATTTCAGAAAGGCATATACATTTTAAGCTGATATCCAAAAACTATTTTGTCCTTTCTTCCCTTGCCAGGCTGAAACACTTTTCCAGCTAATCTGCCCCAATGAAGACTTCTGTCCACCCCCACCAAATCCTGAAGACATTATCATTGATGGGGACAGTTTACAATCAGAGGCTTCTGAATTCAGTGTCCTACCAGAAGCTAACTCAGAGACTCCCAAGGAAAGCACAAGCCTGGGAAACCCAGAGGAGGCCTCTCAGTAGTGGATATATGCCAAACTGAATACCCCACTTTGGAAATTCCTCCTGGCCTTAGAGTCTTCTTCATGGAAGAACTATTTGAAAAATGTTAGAAAACAGCAGCCATTTGACATACATAATTACCAAGAGAAGCAGGTCATAGAAATCCAAAAGGGGATTTTCCTTAAAGAGGACATTGTAAGAACACAAAACACTTATAAAGCACATTGGCTTGCCTGCTTTAAGTTACCAAACCTGTAGAATTAGCAGATAAATATAAATGGATGGGTTCCCAGGAGTATAGTAGCTATGGATATGAAAGTGTACCTATGCATTGTTAATAATTCTGTCATATTCAGAAAGCTTTTGCTTACCACTTTGGATCTTTGTTTGAAAGCCACATCTTCAGAATCAGGTCACATATTTCCTTTGATTATTTTAATTCTATTTTCTTCATGGGTATGGGCATGATGACACCAATGATAAAAGCACATGTAAATGTAGTTGAGGAAAGCTAAAGTATCATGATCTAGGCAGGAGCCTATGTTTGGAATAGAGGTTTGGTTTGTTTTCTATCTTGAGAACTCTTGAAAATGCCAATATTAAAGTACACATTTTTACAAATAAACCATGAGTCCATTACTCAACATTTTTTGTTAGTAGTGATATTTGTATGTGAATCATTTACACACTAGGAAAGCTTATAGGACTGAAGAAATGGAAGGAAAGATTTGGATATGCTCATCAGTATGTGGAAATTCTGTCTGGTCAGGTAACTAAAGCCTAATTGTGTATGGACCCAATTTAGTTCTAGCTATACTACTGATGATATTAGACAAATTGTTTAACTTTTTTTTTTTTTTTTAAGATTTTATTTATTTGACAGAGAGAGATACAGTGAGAGAGGGAACACAAGCAGGGGGAGTGGGAGAGGGAGAAGCAGGCTTCCCACCGAGCAGGGAGCCCCATGCGGGGCTCGATCCCAGGACCCTGGGACCATGACCTGACCCAAAGGCAGGCGCTTAATGACTGAGCCACCCAGGCGCCCCCAAATTGTTTAACTTAATAGGCCTCATTTTCTCCATATGTAAGGTGGAAATAGTAACACGTTGCCTACTGTAGGAGAATAATTTTGAAGATAAATGCAGTTCAATCCATAGAATGGTAGTTCTGGGGGAGAAAAAAGTTGTTTTCCCCTTGACTTGGAGGTGTATATCAAAAATCTCATGCAGCAAATAATTGTCTGCTGTCAACTCCCCCCAACACAATAGATCACAGTGTTTTTATTGCAACTAAGCAAAAAAAAAAAAAAAATCTGTTTCCTAAATGAGTATTTTATAGTCTTGTAGACCAGTAAGCATAGTAACATGGAATTGTGGTTTTGAATCTTAGTAGGGAAAGCACTCTAAATTCTTCATATTCCTTTTCTGCTAGGTAAACCTGAACCACTAAGGACTCTGAATACAGTATGACCGTTGGTAAACCCTAATATACACTTAACATAAAAATGTTGGGGCTCTGTGTAGCCGGCAAATCTAGTTACAATGACAGTGACTGTTAAAATTTTTCCACGTGCCAAGTTCTGATGGTTTGTTCTGTTTGAGCAATACTTTGGATTTATTTCAATAATTAAATGTATAAAAAGTTTATTGTGCATTCTGGCCTACATTACCAATGAGAGAGCCATTGCTACAGTAGAAAGCACACAGTTGCAGTGAGGCTATGACCTCTCCAGATTTCAGAGATCTTAAAGGAGGCTAGTTCTTTCAGGTCACAGATTCATAGAAAATGGAAAGAACCAAGGAATGTAGCTCTTGCCTCACCTTTCCAATCCCCTGTGGATATAGCTGAATCCAGATGGAAGGAAAACCTTCCCAGCCTCTCAGGCTGCTCCTAACTCCTCTGCCCATTGTACACCCCATCTCCTAAGTCTTTGGCCCGCTCCCTCTCTTCCCCTTTTATAATGTCCTACAAATTAGGGATAGTAGAATCACATTATAATCCATTTTGCTATATAGACTCAGATCTTTCTTAAGTCAAATCATGTTTCCTGAAACCCAACTATGCCATGTGCTAAATGCACAATACCTACCTTGAAGCACCAGGTATTTTCCCTGCCCCTCAATACAAGCAATATAAAAGGTTCCACTATATGAAAGTATTGAGTCTGAATACAATTGCAGTAAGTTTCACCAATTAAGATACTGTACTTTGTTATAGTCTAACAGTTAAGGCTTCTTGAATGCAGCATACACATTTATGTAAGCAACCAATCAGGGTAGGCCAGAATAATAACTAGAAAGACTATGACAGCTTTACTGCAGCTATCTATATGTAGACAAGGAAGGAGATGCTCTGAGGTCTCATGGCCCAACCCATATTGTACCCTATTTTATCCATTAGCCAGCATCATAATCTCTCTTCCGGGTTATTTATTAAATACTATTTAAGTGTTTAAAGCTCCTGAATATGGTTAATGGTGATTAAAATACTACACAACTGTTAAAAACATTATGGTAGAGAACTTTAGATATTTCTTGTTGCCTCAGAATGTAATAGAAATTATGCTAAGAGCTTTCTTTTCAGCTATCTTAATTACTGCAAATAAATCTTTTTTTTCATAGTTTTAAGCCAAAAAAGGAAAAACCTTTTGGTTTTGTTGTAAAACCATAGTCTGAAGTTATATGAATAAAGTTAATATGTTGTATGTGATACAGAAATCTCAGTAGCTAATTTAAAATTTTGAATATTGTCATCAAAGAATTTTGATTCATGTGTTTAAAATGTTTAGTTATACATGCTTCTTATTAACCAAAAATGATAATACCATTCAGCTTAGTGATCTACATGAAAACCAGTTACCCTGTGTTGCTACTGTGTCTTTATCTAGTTGGCATGCCTACCCAGAAAAGCAAATAGGTAGGTAGGTAGGTAGATATTATAAATGTAGGTATTTTTCTATAGGAAAACTGAGTTAAAATTTTCCCCATCTCTGATGATATTTAGTTACCCATAGTGAAATGGCCATGTTAATGGTTAACTTCTAGAATGGTAGTTTCTGAGATTAGCAGCCTTTTATCTAAAATAATGACCATGCTAATAGATTATAACTTCTGTCATAGCTATAGTTCCCAAGAAGGCAGCCCTTTGTCTAAAGTCCTAAAGACCTCAAAAAATGTTGTTGAAACTTGATCGCTAAGTATTGATCCTTTAAAGCAGGAATTAAACAATTTTCTTATAAGTCATTTACTGCTGTTGATATTGAATAATTTATCTCTACGTTAATTTTCTTATATGCCCTTCAAAGGCATAAATATGATTATTCATAATTTTCACACTGTAGCAGTAAGTTTTCAGAAGAAATAAAAGTGTTTTGATGCCTTTCAGGTGTGGTTTCCTATTTTTTTACTATTAAAACTTTGCATATAGGGCCGCCTGGGTGGCTCAGTCGTTAAGCGTCTGCCTTCGGCTCTAGTCATGATCCCAGGGTCCTGGGATCAAGCCCTGCATCAGGCTCCCTGCCCTGCAGGAGGTCTGCTTCTCCCTCTCCTACTCCCCCTGCTTGTGTTCCTGCTCTCACTATCTCTTTCTCTGTCAAATAAATAAATAAAAAATCTTAAAAAAAAAAAAACTTTGCATATATACCAAGAAATTAAAGATTGTCTTGGAACTGATTTATTTGTTGATATCAGTCTATTATTTAAACAGTTGTCCAGCTGTATATTTGGTTTTGTTTCTAAGTTTTTGTCAACTCTGTCAGGTTTGTGAGAAAGGCAAAATCAAATGATACCTGGGTTGATTTACTTAGCAAATTGTTCTAGATGCCAGCATCAGATCTCATTCTGTTTGAAATTGGTGCTTGAGGCATGAGCTATGGCTTTATAGTACATTGCCTACAAACTGTTTTCACATCTCACTTAGTATATGAGAATATGAAATGTTTTGCATACTGTTGAATGAGAACCTGAAATGTTTTTCTCTTTGGTGGTTGAGTCCACAACAATTTACTTGAAATACATAAGAGACTGCTGGTGTTCCTCATATACAGAAATCATTCATTTAACTCTGATTTGCTCTTGGATCAAATAATTAAAGCAGAGTGGCATTTTCTGTCAATTCCAGGTAGTTTCCTAAAGCTTCTCAGAATGCATTCAAAAGATAAGGACTCCTTCAAAACTGACAATTTATCTGTGAGATTATTCATAAATCAAATTTGGGAAAATAAGGTTAATTGAATTTTTAAACAAGTAGCTGTATTATCCTTCAAACACCTTGGAGCTCATACAGTATTCACACTTTTTTGTTTTTTTAAACAAGTGATTTGATGTTTGAATTCTCTTTAATGATGGCTTTTTATTTTTTTAATATTTTGCTAGCATCTGTTTATGCTTTAGTTCTTTTTTTAATTTAATTTTATTATGTTAGTCACCATACGTAAACAATGAATCATGGAACACTACATCAAAAACTAATGATGTACCGTATGGTGGCTTTTTAAAAATGTTAGTTAGGGGCCCTTGGGGGGCTCGGTTAAGCGTCTGCCTTCAGCTCAGGTCATGATCCCGGAGTCCTGAAGTCGAGCTCCACATCAGGCTCCCTGCTCAGCAGGGAAGCCTGCTTCTCCCTCTCCCTCTGCCGCTCCCCCTGCTTGTGCTCTCTCTCTGTCAAATAAATAAATTAAATCATTAAAAAAATTAAAAAATAAAATGTTAAATGGTTTAACCCTTAGCATCCCATGTCACATTTTTAAAAAAAGATTTTATTTATATTAGAGATAGGACAAGGGGAGGAGCAGAAGGAGAGGAACAGATTCCTCCATGCTGAGCACAGAGCCTGATGCTGGGCACAATCCCATGACCCTGAGATCATGATCTGAACCAAAATCAAGACTGCTGATTAACGACTGAGCCACCCAGATTCCCCCCCCAATCACATTTTTTAAGGCCAGTTTTCTTTCCATTAATATAGTTTGTCTGTGGGGCTGCAATGAGATGCTCTTCCCATACAAGTTGCTGTGTTTGCTTTTTCTGGTGATGATGATTCTTAGGGCTATTTGACAGATAATCATTAGAACTTGAATCCTAGTAGCCTGTAAGTCTTTTCACCTATCACTGCAGGGGGATTTATGCTGGTAACTCCTATTAATGTTAATGGGACGTGCATGTGTAAATCCTCTTCCTCTCAATGAGGCAGTTGACCCCTAAAAGAAATATTCTTTAGAGTTGGACAGTTGCTGATCTAGAAGCATTAATGAATTGTTAATGAATTGTTCTATTCAGGATTTTCATGTGTGGAAAAAAAATAAGACTGTACCTAAATTGGGAGAGGATTTGTTTGTAGAGCTTGAAAAGATAAAATACTACCTCTTAATTTTCTCTTCCCATTTCTATTAATATATATTAATATCTATTAGATACTCTTTCATCTTGCTTTGCTTTCGTTGCTATGGCACCAACCTTTTATTCTAGAAACTAATATGAAAGAAGCAATTATTATTGTCTTTCCTGTGAAAACTATTTCAGGGTATTCAAATAGTTGTTGAAGGAAAATTCTTATAGAAGAATCACCATTAATAATTACATGAAGAATGATAGAAAAATCACCATTTTGTAAACCCAGCGTAGTAATGGACCTAGGCAGTGATTATCAATGGTTACTAAAACCTTAAGTTGAAAGTTTGATGCAGACATCACCTGAACCTAGTGATCAATCTTAAAAATCACTACAAGGAGAAAATAAGATGTTATAAGCCTCCTGATGTGTTGTAATAGGAAGTACACAGCACTAACTGGGAAGAATTCTTGCCAAAATAGAAATTAAAAACTCAATCTGAATATAATCAAGCCTCTAGATCTAACTACCAATTTATAAACATTAGGGGGATAGAAGAGCTTATTAAATGACACCATGAAGATACAATGTATAAAATTCTAAAGGACAAATAACCTGATTTTATCAACAAATAACTTGCACAGAAAAAAATGAAGGGAGCACTGTTACAGATTAAAGGAGACTTTAGAGATGTATCAGCCAAGTGCAACATGCTGACCTTGGATCTTGCTTTGAATAAATGAAACTTTTGTTAGAAAAAAACAAAAAAACCATTTGAGACAATTGTAAGGATTGAACATTGCCTGGGTGTTAGTTGACATCAAGGAATTAATTTTAACTACTGGGTGTGGTAATGTTAAAATTTTAAAAAGCATTATCTGTTAGAGATTTTTTAAAAATAGGTGAAGCAAATACATATAATAAAATGTTAATGATTAAATCTACGTTATGCTATATGGGTTTGGCGTTTTTTTCTATTTTGTATTTAAAACTTTACATAGCAAAATTTTTAAATGGTAAATAAAAGTCTATTGATTAATATAATAACCTATAGGTAGTATCTTACTTTACAACACAACTACTTTTCTATTTCTGAAAAGGAGGACTTATATGTTCAGTCCTGTCCTGTAAATTTTGTTTTATAATGTTTTGAAACCATGGGCTATAAAAATAACATATTTGAATTTATTAACTTAGGTCAATGGCTTCTAGGGTCAGAGAGAGAAACAATTTTGCTGAGCAACCTTGGTACAAGGGCAAATTTGGGAAAAATAAGCATGTTTACAGAGTCTCTATCTCAAATTGAAAATGAAAATGGTATTACTGAGTGACATGGAGTGGGGAAATTTATATTCTTGCAACTTACATAACCTGTACTTTGTACTTTCTTGATTAAAGATCAGTGATAAAATTTTAATGCTTTTTAACCTCTACAGTGTTTCTATCTGCGTGTTTTCAGATGTTGCAACATGGAGACTGCTACTAATTTCCAACATGAAACCTCTCTGATACCTGTACACATTTGGGCTTGTGACTGCTATCTATGGGAATCTGTTGAATATAATCATATTTTTTTAGAAACTAAACTGAATATATACATGTTGTAAAATATAACATGCCCCAATTATCCACATCAAAAATTCAATCATTTCCTATATTAACAATATAGTTCAACTGTTAGCAACTGTTGCTCTCAACAATTGTTGCTGATGGGGTAGTAGATCCCCCATTCTTCTTAAAGGGCTTCTACTGAGTGGAGATCACTTCAGTTATTTTTATCCAATTAGAGCTACCAGTGGAACAAGTTAATAAGTCAATTGAAATGTGAATAGATTTTTTATTTTAATTTTTTTTATTTGAGTATAGTTAATGTTAACATTAATTTCAGGGGTACAATATAGTGATTCAACATCTATAGGTTATGCTATGCTCACCACAAGTAGCTACCATCTGAAATGTAGACAATTTTTTTAATTGAAGTAGTTGATACAGTAGTATAAAAAGGTCTATCTTGCTCACATACATGTAGAATTACAACTCTTCAATCCCCACATTCCTCCAGCTGGACACATAATCTTACTGTTTTTATCTCAGGAATATCTTCCTGATCACAGTTTCCTCTATTTCCACAACTCACTGTTCTCATTTTCTCTCAGATTAATTATTACGGTTGGTCTTTTTTTTTTTTTTTAAGATTTTTTATTTATTTGACAGAGACAGTGAGAGAGGGAACACAAGCAGGGGGTGTGGGAGAGGGAGAAGCAGGCTTCCCTGCGGAGCAGGGGGCCCCATGCAGGGCTCGATCCAAGGACATTGGGATCATGACCTGAGCCAAAGGCAGACACTTAACAACTGAGCCACCCAGGCGCCCCTACGGTTGGTCTTCTTGACACAAAGTTCCCCATTCTATTCCAGTGGTGGTTCCAAAAACCACTGCATGGATTCCTTCTCAGGCTTACACATGGTGAGTTGGAGTTATTTAGCATAATAACACACCAAAGTTAAGTAAGAGTGAAGCTCTTGAGGTTGCATCCCTAGCCTGCACCAAATATGGCTGTGACAGGGTGTAGCTTGGGACTCTGAGGTCCAGATAGAAGAAAAGGAAATGAAGGGTGACACTTGCAGTGCCTACTATGTACCAGGCACTATTCTATTAACACTTTTAACCTCAAAACAACATGTAGGTATTAATCACTCTGTCTTTTACAGATGAGGATCTTGATGATGAAACTGAAGGACAGAGAGAGAAAATGATTTGTCCAAGGTCACACAGAAAGATTTGGATTGCTCCTCTAAATTCTTTGTGCACTGAAACATGGTTGTGATCTAGTAACAAGATTATACTTTCTCATCATAATGAGCTATATCTAGCTGCCCTTCTAGTGGCAGAGTTTCACTTAAATACAAATAATAGCCCTGATCATGTCACTCTTTCCCTAAAAACTTTTCCATACTAATTACAATCTGACTTCTTTAGCATTGCATATGAGACCACACTCCCCCAAAAAACATATTTCTGTTTGCCTTCATCTCCTATCATTCTACCTCTCCTCACACTTTACTCTTCAGTCACAGTGAATTCCTCAGGATCTTCAAACTCTTTGGCCCTTCACATATATCCTTTCTGTAATGCCCTGACCTCTCTCTGCTACTACTATACCCCTTCTAATAAACTTTCTATTCTGCCTTTAAAACCCATATTTAATATTATTTCAACTGCCAACCCTTGGTAACCTCACTTGGCAAAGTTACTTTTCCCTCTGTGCTCCCTGCAGTACTGCTCATAAAGCCTTTATCTCACTGAATTCCAAGTTGCCTGATTTTATTCCTGTCTCCTAGATAGTGAACAACTTGAAGGTAGGGACCCTGCTATTCATCCATGTATCTCCAGTACCTAAACAACCCTTGGCTCATGACCATGCATGTCCTGCATAACCCTGCTCCTCTGGCCATACTAGTTTCAATCTAGGGTGGAAACAGGGCCCTGAAGCACTTTGGAATTGGGACTCATCAAGAGTTTGACGTTCTGAGTGACTGGCCCATAATGCAAAATTATCTTTAGCTATGAGCAGCTATATCTTCTACCAGGTGGCCAGGGGAGCAAAGTCAGTTTGCAAAGAAAGAAGCACTGATGAGACACTGAATTGCCAGGTGAACCTAGCATTGGTTTCTGTGAAGTTTCTAATTCCAAGATCAGTCCTCTTGGAGACCCAGTATCATTGCTGCTCTTCAGTTTTTTGAGACACTCCTGACTCCTCATAATATTTCCTTTGATGTTCAAGAAGCGTGTATTGATTTGATACTTGCAAACACCAAGTTTTAACTAAATAAACATGTCTGGGAAGATGATGGAGTAGTAGGAGGACCCTAGGCTTGCCTCATCCCTCAAACACAGCTGCATAAATATCAAATCATCCTGAATACCCAAGAAATCTGAGGACTGACAGAACAAAGTTCACAGCTAGAGGGAGAGAAGAGGCCACATTGTGGAAGGTAGGAGGTGCAGAGATGTGATTTGGAGGAGAAAGGATTGTAGGTGCTGCAGAGGGGAGAGAGCCCTCGTCATGGAGATGAGAGAGGCAAGAGGGAGAGAGAGGAGCACACAGGGGATTGCAGAAGGAAAACACTTCCACAAAGACATTGGGAAAATGGGAGGGGCTGGTTTTCATGAGTTTTTACAACCAGCAAGGCCCAAAGACTGGAGTTTTAGAGGTCCATTGCCATGGCTGGTTTGGAGCCTGGTGGGGGCTGCAGTGCTCCCATGGAGAAGGAGGACAGATAGGCTAGTAGTGGATGGCCTGATATGAAGATCCCTTGGGACACACTGGAGACACGGTTCCCTCTCTTTGGAGAGCATCTGGGAGAGGTGGCATTGCCTCTCCAGGGACAAAAGAGCCTGTGGGCACCATTACCCTCCCCCATCCCCCAACATAGGTGCAGAGAAACCTGCTGAGGGCAGCTAACCTGGATACTGGCTCTTCACTGCACTTTACTCTGAAGTCCACTCCCTTGTGCTTTGGTGCAGCTGTCCTTCTGAGACAAAAATGCATCGGTCCCAGCATGCTGAGACCCTACCCCAGAGGATAAGTGCAGGTCCCTGCCACACCAGGTCCCTAAAGTTGGAGTTTTAAAACTCAGCCAGACTGCATGGGATAGAACACAAGTGGGGCTGCTGGGTGGGCAGACAGCCTGGACACAGGGTGAAGGCAGGGATCTGAGGGATGCTTAGGACACATGAGGTGAGATTGTTGCTCTTTTGGGAGGACTTCCCAGACAGGGATGGACAGGAACTCCCTTCTCAGTGAAATGGAGGGGGCTGGCGCCATTTATCTCTCCAACCCCTCAGCATAAACTAACTTCAGTAAGCGGCACAGTGCCACTGGTAATAGCCTCAACCGCTTACAAAAAGCCCTGCCCCCCTGCACTCTGCAGGTGCTGCTTTTCTAGGGCAAGCATGCCTGAGAACCAGAGCAGTGGGTCCCTCCTCCAGAAGACCAGCACAAAACCCCCTCACGTGCCACGTATCCTGACCATAGAGTTCTGCAAAACTTCAGCTCTCATGGAAATAGGATCAGATCTCTTTTAAGCAGACAGAGCACACCTTGTTAAAACTCACCACACTGTTGCCAAAGTCCAAACATTCCCTCCTGCAGGCAAGGAGAAACTCTGCAGAGTACTGACCTAAAGACAAGGAGAAACTGCAGAGGACACAACTGAGGGAAAGAACAGCCAAAGCACAGCACCAGAGTACACACAGCATATACCAGAAACACTTCCTGAAGCACCAGATCCTGGACAGTATATGACCCCTTCTTAATAAAGCCATTACTCTCAGGAGCACGAAACATAAAGGCTTTCCTAACACAGAGAAGACAGAGACCTAGGTAAAATGCCAAGATGGAGGAATACATCCCAAAAAAAGAACAAGAAAAGGTCATGGCCAGATATCTAATTGAAACATATAAATAATATACCTGATCGAGAAGATAAAGCACAATCATAAGGATACTAGCTGGGTTTGAGAAAAGCATAGAAGACACCAGGGAGTCCCTTACCACAGAGATAAAGGACCAAAAAACTAGCCAGGCAGAAATAAAAACTGCTACAACCAAGATGCAGAACTGACAGGATGTAATGACCACAAGGATAGAAGAGGCAGAGGTGATACTTCAGTGATACTGAGGACAAAATTATGGAAAATAATGAAGCTGAAAAGAAGAGGAAAAGAAAAAATTGGATCACAAATGTAGATTTAGGGAACTCAGCATATCCATAAAGTGTAATAACATTCATATCATAGCAGTTGCAGAGAAGAGAGCAAAAAAGGGGCAAAAGGTCTACTTGAGGAAATTTTAGCTGAAAACTTCCCTGATCTGGGGAACAAAACAGACATCCAAATCTAGGAGACAGTGAGCACTCCCATCAAATCCACAAAAGCAGGCCAACACCAAGACATATCACAGTTAAATTTGCAAAATACAGAGATAAGGAAAGAATCCTGAAAGCAGAAAGGAAAAGAAAACCCTAACCAGAAGGGAAGACAAATCAGGTTAGCCGCAGATCGGTCCACAGAAACTTGGCAGACCAGAAGAAAGTGGCAACGTGCTGAAGGGGAAAAACATGCAGCCAAGAATATTTGATCCAACAAGGCTGTCATTCAGAATAGAAGATAAAGTGTTTCCCAAACAAAAACAAAAGGAGTTTGTGACCACTAAACCAGTCCTGCAAGAATATTAAAGGGAGTCTTTGAGTGTGAAAAAAAGACCAAAAGGGACAAGGACGAGAAAGGAACAGAAAAAAATCTCCAGAAACAATGACTTAATAGGCAATACAATGGAATTAAATTCATATCTATCAATAATCACTCTGAATGTAAATAGACAAAATGTGCCAATCAAAAGACATAGGGTATCAGAATGGATAAAAACAACAATAACAACAACAAAAAGGGGCGCCAGGATGGCTCAGTCAGTTAGGTGCCCAACTCTTGGTTTCAGCTCAGGCCATGATCTCAGGGTCATGACATCAAGCCCTGCATGGGGCTCTGTGCTCAGCGCAGATTCTGCTTGAGATTCTTTCTCTCCCTCTCTCCTCCCTCTCCCCCTACTCACTTCTCTCTAGAATGAATAAATACATCTTTAAAAACAACAACAATAAGACCCATCTATATACTGCCTATAAGAGACTCATTTTAGACCTAAGGACACCTTCAGATTGAAAGTGAGGGGATGGAGTACCATTTATCATGCTAATGGATGTTGAAAGAAAGCCAGAGTAGTCATAATTATATCAGAAAAACTAGATTTTAAACCAAAGACTATAATGAGAGATGAAGAAGGGCACTATATCATAACTAAGGGGTCTATCCAACAAGAAGATCTAACAATTGTAAATATTCATGCCACCAACTTGGGAACACCCAAATATATAGAACAATAACAAACACAAAATAACTCATTGATATTAATACATTAATAGTAGGAGACTTTAACATCCCACTTACAGCAATGAACAGATCATCTAAGCAGAAAATCAACAAGGAAACAATGGCTTTGAATGGCACACTGGACCAGATGGACTTCACAGATATATTCAGAATATTTCATCCTAAAGCAGCAGAATACAGAATATTTTCGAGTGCAAATGGGATATTCTCCACAATAGATCACATACTGGGTCACAAACCAGGACTCAACAAATAAAAAAAAAAAAAGATTGAGATTATACCATGCATATTTTCTGACCACAATGCTATGAAACTTGAGGAAAACCACAAGAAAAAAATTTTTGGAAAGACCACAAAAACATGGAGGTTAAAGAACATCTTACTAAAGAATGAGTGGGTTAACCAGGAAATGAAAGAAGAAATTTAAAAAAATACATGGAAACAAATGAAAATGAAAACATGATAGCCCAAAACCTTTAGAATGCAGCAAAAACAGCATAAGAAGAAAGCATATAACAACACCTCAAAAGAAAATAAATACACAACCTAACCTTACACCTAAAAGAGCAACAAGAAGAACAGCAAATGAAGCCTGAAGCCTGCAGAAGGGAAACAAAGATTAGAGCACAAATAAATGATATAGAAACAACAACAACAACAATAACAAAAACCCAGAAGAACAGATCAATGAAAGTAGGAACAGGTTTTTGAAAGAATTAATAAAATTGATAAAACCCTAGCCAAACATACCAAAAGGAAAAGAGAAAGAACCCAAATAAATAAAATCACAGACAAAAGAGGAGAGATCTCAACCAACACCACAGAAATACAAACCGTTAAAAGAGAATATTATGAAAAATTATATACCAACAAATTGAGAAATCTGGAATAAATGGATAAATTCTTAGAAACATGTGAACAACCAAAACTGAAATAAGAAGAAATAGAAAACTTGAACAGACCCATAACCAGCAAGAAATTGAATCAATAATAAAAAATCTCCCAACAAACAAAATTCCAGGACCAGATGGCTTCCCAGGAGAAATCTACCAAGCATTCAAAGAAGAGTTAATACTTATTCTTCTCAAACAGTTCCAGAAAGAAAGAAAGAGAGAGAGAGAGAGAGAAAAAGAAGGAAGGAAGGAAGGAAGGAAGGAAGGAAGGAAGGAAGGAAGGAAGGAAGGAAGGAAGGAAGGAAGGAAGGAAGGAAGGAAGGAAGGAAGGAAGGAAGGAAGGAAAAGAAAGAAAGAAAGAAAGAAAGAAAGAAAGAAAGAAAGAAAGAA